>NW_027185863.1:6518618-6584047 GCF_028583685.1 Petaurus breviceps papuanus
CTCTCTCTCTCTCTCTCTCTCTCTCTCTCTCTCTCTCTTTCTGTCTCCCTTTCTCTGTCTCTCTCTCTGTGTCTCTCTCCCTTTCTCTCTCTCTTTCTCTCTCTCTCTGTCTCTCTGTCTCTCTCCCTTTCTCTCTTTCTGTCTCTATCTCTCTCTGCCCCTCCCTCCCCCTCTCTCTCTCTCTGTGTCTCTGTCTCTCTGCCTCTGTGTGTGTGTGTATCTCTCTGTCTCTCCACCTCTGTGTGTGTATCTCTGTCTGTCTCTCTGTGTATCTCTGTCTCTGTCTCTCTCTGAGAGATATATTAAATAAAATGGTTTCTGGCAGATTTGAGTCTAAAACTTAGAGCATATGATTAGTATTATTTTTTCTTCCATCAAGTCTTTATTTATGTTCCCCTTTCATTACTCACTGTTTCTGTGTATTCTTCAGATTTACTTCAGTTTTTTTATTTACATAATTTTAGTGAGTGCATATATTCTCTTTTTGGTTCTACTTTCTTTACTCTGCATCACTTCAAGAAAATTTTTCCATATTTCTTTATATGGATATTTGTTATCTTCATGGAACAAAAATATTACTCTTTATCACAATTTGTTCAAACACTGCCTACTCATTAGACAGTATAGTCATTTTCATACTTTTGCATTTACAAAAATGCTGACAAAAGTATTTTGTACAAATTACTTTTTCTTTACAATAGCATACCTCTTCCAACAATAGAATTGCTGGATTAAAGGGAATAAATAGCTGAGTTCTGTTTTAATTCTTAGAGAGATAGGGAGGGACAGAGACGGAGGAGGAGGAGGAGAGGTAGGAGGAAGTCAGAAATAGACATACACATATTGCTTTCCAAAAAGATGCATGATATTTCACAATTTATCCAGCAATGCCTTAGCATGCCTGTTTTTACATGGCCTTGTGAACACTGAAATTTATCACTTGAAATTATCTTTTCTTATGTAATTTGTAGAAGATGTAAAGGCAGCGGTTGAACAGATAGACTGGTAGATCTAGAGTTGGGAACATCTGGGTCCAAATCTCAATCTTGATACATACAAATGTGTGACCAAAGGCAAGTTAGTTTTCTTATCTGTAGTACAGAGAGAAATATGCCTGTAGGAAATACCCCTACAGGATTGTGGTTCAAATGAAATATCAAATAGAAGACACTTTGAAAATGAGAAGGCATTATATACACGTCAGTTATTATCTCTGAGTTTTTTTATTTACATTCTTTTACCAAAGAAACTACTTTCTCATAAAGTTTTTGATCATCTGTATATCTATTTTCAATATAGGTCAATAAGCCATTTATTTTGTGCTTGCTTCATGAAAAGTACTGTACTAAGTGCCAAAAATACAGTGATGAAAAGTGAAATAATTCCCAACTTTATGTGTGTGTCTATATGTGTGTATATGTGCACATATAGAGAGAAGATATGTATGTAGACACAGATATAGATAAATATAAATAGATATTGATGTTCCCTCAAACCCAGGTTCATCAGCTTCCTCAGTTCATCTAGCTTTTTCCTTCACTCCATTGCCATCATATATAGAGACATTTACACTGCCATCACTCACAAATGTACAACTTTCATTATCAGAAATTCCTCTCTCTGACCATATCCTCCTATTCTGCCATCTTTTCTTATCCCTCACTCCTAAACTTTTCATTTGTCTTCACTGTGACCTCCAGTCCCTCTATTCCCCAGGGCTATCCCAGACCATCAGCCTTGTTCTAACATCACTTTCCTCCCTTCTTTTTTTTTTTGGAGGGGGAAAGGGATAATTGGGCAATTAAAAAGGCAATTGGGGTTAAGTGACTAGCCCAAGGTCACACAGCTAATAAGTGTTAAGTATCTGAGGCCAGATTTGAACTCAAGTCCTCCTGACTCCAGGGCCACTGCTTTATTCTCTGCACCACCTAGATGCACCTTTCACTCTAATTTTTTATTTCTCTTTAACTGGATACTTTTGATGTCTAAAAATATTCCCAGGTTTCCCTTAATCTTTTAAAAAAAATCCATTCAACTTTTGCATACCCTCAAACTATTATTCTCTATCTCACCTACCTTTCTTTTAAAAAAAATAGAAATTATTCTATTTAATCCACAAACTTTACATACCTTTATTTTTTTAAAAGACAAAAAAACAAAATAAGATAAAATGATGAAAACATGACAATATCCAAAATTGAGACCCTTCCACTTTTCAAAAGCAAGAGCACTGAAAGTTCAGTCTACCAACTGGAGAAACCCTAACAAGACAATAATTATGAATGGGGCAATGATATCATTTCACAAACAGAATTTTATATAACTGAAGGAATCTATTTGGGGCATACCTGTCCTTATAAGCAAATGGAGGGTGGGTGGGGGTGCTAACAAGACAGGAAAAAAATGAAATTTCAGGGTTCCAAATCAATTAGTTACAACGGTGTAAGCCCACAGTGTCCTAGCAAACAGCATGAATTCATTTTCTGGACTATCCTAAGGGCTCTAATCTTGATTCACTTCAGCATATATGACAGCAACAGGAAAGACTATGGCATTAAAAATTCTTCTGTTAACTTCTGGGGAACAGTGGTCTTTCTCCTGAGCAGCTTCAAGGTAAAAGTCTCATACCTTAAATGGGGAGGGAGGGTTGCAAGAATTGAACAAGAACTTAAAAGACTGGTACAGGATTTAAAGGAGCCAGATGGTTGTTAGCCATAAACTCTTTTTTTTAATTTCACCTTAAAAATGCCTCACTCTAAATGCAGAAAATTTCTCAAACTATTATTCTATATCTTGCCTACCTTTCAAAACTAAGCTCACTAAACAAGTCATTTTTTCTCCCTGCTTTAATTTCCATAGCTTTCATTACTTGGTAACTGCTCATCTGTAACTGCTCTCTCTAAAGTCATTAATAATCTTTGATAATTGCCAGATTCAATTAACTTTTTTCAGTCTTCATCTTTCTTGAACACTTGACAGCACTATAGCATTTGACTCTATTGACCACCTCTCTCTTTCTGGATATGTTCTTCTCTTTGGGATATTTTTTTCCTTTCTCTCTCTATTTTTCTATTTTCTATTATTCTTTGATGCAATTTCTCTTATTTCTCTTCCTATATGTTTGGCAACTCCCCTTCTTTGATGCATCATCATCTGCATCACACTTCCTAATTAGGGGTATATCCCAACATTCTGTCTTGGGTCCTCTGCTATCTACTATCTCCCTTATTAACATCACCAACTCCCATGGGTTCAAGTATCATCTCTATGAAGATAACTCCCTGCCCTAGCTTCTTTCCTCAGTTTTAGTCCAGAATCATTAATCGCTTACTGGTTATTTCTAATTCATTGTCCAATAGGCATCTCAGTTTAATTCAGTGTATCCAAAATAGAAGTCTTTATCTTTCCCCAAAAAGGAAATTCTCTTCCTGACTTATGTATTTCTGTCCAGGGTGCTACAGCCTTCCAGTCCACAACTTAAGAATTATCCTCATGTTGCTCACCCCCATGAGTTTAAAAGTTTACCTGCACAACATCTCTTGTATCTCTCCCCTTCCCTCTACTCTCAAGACCACCACTCTAAGTCAGGTCTTTATGACTTCTCACTTGGGCTGTTGTAATAATCTCCTACGTAGGCTCCCCTCTTCAATACTTGCTCCCTAATTCTTTCTCCAGCCAGCTGCCAAAGCAATATTCTTTTTTTTCTTGCTTTTTGGAGGGCAATTGAGGTTAAGTAACTTGCCCAAGGTCACACAGCTAGTAAGTGTTATGTGTCTGAGGCCGGATTTTAATTCAGGTCCTCCTGACTGCAGATTCACTGTGCCACCTAGCCACCCCCTCAAACCAATATTCTTAAAGCATATGTCTGACCATGACACTTCCCTGATCAAAAAGTTCCAGTGGCTCCTTGTTGCCTCTAGGACAAAATACGAATTCTGCTGTTCGGCATTTAAAGCCCTTCACAATCGAACACCATCCAATCTCTCCAGGTTTATTACACATTACTCCCCATTATGAATTCTACATTTCATACAAACGGCCCCTCTTGCTCTTCCTCATGTGTGTCATTCCATCTCTTATTACCCTCTGCCTCTTAGATTCTCTCTCCTCTTACCAGTTCAAATGCTACCTCTTACATAAGGCTTTTCCTGACCACAGGCCGATCTGCTAGGGCCCCTTTCCCATTACAGTGTTATGGGACATTCCTCTATATTCCATTTACTTTCTATATAGTTTGCTTTTATGAATCTGTGTGCATCAGTTCCCCACCCAACCACCAAGAAAATGTAAGTTTCTTGAGGGCAGGGACTATTATTTTTATCTCTGCAGTCCCAGGGTCTGATAGAGTGCCTGCTAGATATTAAGCATTTAATAAATGTTCGTTGATGTGACTGATTGATTAATTAACCTCTGTTCCTTCTTCTTAGTACAGTGAGATTTAAGATAACCCTAATGGAAAACCTTATATGACCTGACAAACAGAGGGCTCCTCAAAAAGGCAAATAGTGCCAAGTTTCTTTCTGAGCACCATGAAAAGAGTGGACTTATCCTATTAAGGGGTCTTTCATTAGTTGTTCACTTCCTCCTTCTTTTGTTGTGAGCACGGGAAAATTCCATGTAGCCTGATCCTTCTACAGCCTTAGCAGCATCTATATCAAGCGGCAAGCAATGGGATGAAGCAGTTCTCCCTAGGACTCTTGTGAGTCACACATCACTTTGATAATAGCAGACTACCTGTGATTTCAACAAAGGAAAATTCTGTCTTCAAAACTGCTCTCCCAGCACTGAGACCACAAAACTCAAAAACCCCACAAGAGAAAGTAAAGAAGTCAGGATACCCAAAGGGAATTCAAGAGAGACCTTTCCAGTCTGTGAGTATTGTATATATTGTGTTTGTTTTATCCTACTGGGAGGCTAGTACATGAAAACAAGACAGACTTAGAAGAACATGGAGCTAAATTCCTTGTTTCCATCTTAGGAAGAAAACACTTTCCTAAACTGTGAATGGGAGGCTATTCCTCCTATATCTTCCCCCTGGATTTTCAATAACTGTTAGATAGTTGTGAGAAATAACTTAAGTGCTGAAATTCCATGGAAGGGATAATACAGTCTTCTAAATTCTTGGATCCTCAGCAATACATTTCATGGAAGACTCCCTTAACCCTTCACTCCTGGGCAAGCTGCCCAGTGGATAATGGCCTCATCTTTTTCTGCCTAAAGCAGGGACATTTCTGTTTAGTTTGTTTGGTTTTTACTCATAAATACATGTAGTAAAAACACGCCGTGAAGTATAGAGCCAGAAAAATGTCTCTAGTATCACATTTGGCCCTTTTCTATTACTCCTATTTCCTGGCTTATGTTACCACCCCATTTAAATCCCATCTCTGACATTAACTGTCTGTATGATCTTGGGCAGGTCACTTAAATCCCTGGGCTTCATTTTCCTCACTTTAAAATGAGGGAGTGGGGCGACTAAGTGGCGCAGTGAATAGAGCACCAGCCCTGGAGTCTGGAGGACCTGAGTTCAAATCCGGATTCAGACATTTAACACAAAAACTAGCCTGTAACATTGGGCAAGTCACTTAACTCCAATTGCCCTACCTTCCCCCCTCCAAAAAAAAAAAAAGTGGTTACTATAGACAGACAGATGCCTCTATGAACTAGGTATGGTAAAGAGGATAGAGAAGGAGATTTGGAGTCAAGAAGACCTAGATTCGAATCCCACTTCAGACACTTGTTGGCTGTGTAACCCTGGGAAAAAAATCACTTAACCTCTCTCTGCCTTAGTTTCTTCGTCTATAAAATGTGAAGAATAGCACCAACTTCACAGAGTTGCTGTGAGAATAAACATATGTGAATTACATTATTATTAAAAATAATTATTTATAAATTATAAATATAAATTATATATAAATGACATTCTATATTAAAGAAAATATATATATATAAAGTGTTTTATAAAATTTAAAACTCCATATAAGTGTTAGACATTGTTGATAGGCTACATGGCTGAGTAATAGTGCAGGCAATACAATCAGCTAAATCACCTATGTATGCAAGAGAAAATACATCTTCAGCCTGAGAAAATATCATAGAGTGCATGGAGCAAGTAAGACCTAGGTTCGAATCTCTCTTCAGATACTTAGTACTAGCTGAGTGATTGTGAGCAAGACACTGAACTACTTTCAACTTCTGTTTCTTCATTTGTAAAATGAAGATAACATTCCAGGTTGTTATAAGGATAAAATGAGATAAAACTTTGTAAACCTTAAAGTCGCATATAGAAGTTATTATTGAGGTGGCTAGGTGGCAAAGTGAATAGAGCACCAGTCCTGGAATCAGGAGGACCTGAGTTCAAAACCAACCTCAGACACTTGACACTTAACTAGCTGTGTGACCTTGGGCAAGTCACTTGACCCCAATTGCCTTGCCTTCTCCCCTTCCCAAAAAAGTTATTATTATTATTATTATTATTATTATTATTATTATTATTTATCTATACAAATCTATGGTTTGAGTCTTCCTTCTGATCACCCTACCAGCTTACTACCTCACAGGAAAGAAACAGGCCTAACAAGTTCCTTCGTCAAATATTACATTAAGCCTCCCAAAACATAAAAATATCTGCCTAAACTTGTGATCAGTAGGATTATTTCAATATTTCAAAAGATAATGAAATTATGTTGATGTAGGAATTCAATCTTCCAAAAGAGTTCATAAGTTCATTACTGCCTTTGGAGATGTATTCATGAGTTTCTTTGGGCAAAAAAAATCAGATTAAGGGACCTTAATTTCATTACTTAAGCCTTATTAAAGGACGTTATCTTCATTGCCTTCTTTTGGTATGAGAACAGGTGAATTCAGTGTAGCATAATCCTTCTCCTACCTTTACCAAGTACTATATTGAAGAAGTAAGAAATGAAATGAGACAAGATCAATTCTCCCAAGACTCTCAAATGATGTGTTTCTCTGATTTCAGCAGGGCCTCAATCATCTCCAAAAAAAATGCATCCCTGGCACCACACATGAAGATTTTCTAGCTTGCAGGGGCCATAGTGAAAATAGCATCAGCAGCAGCAGTGAAGAATTAGTAGGGATACAGAATAGGGATTATTAGTAGGGATGCAGAATAGGGATACTCCAGACATCTGATAGACTGGAGGCTCCTTCAGGGCAGAGGTGGGTTTGTTTTTTTCTTGCTATATGTAGCACATAGGCTTTCTATTTGTCTTGCTATACTAGCTATCCTAGCACACAGTGCAGTATCTGGAAAATAAAGTAGATGCTTCATAAATGTCTGTTAATTAATTAATTAAATTAGACGAGATCCTATCTGCTGAGCTCATAGTCTGAAGCAGATAAAAAAAAAAATATATATATATATAATTAAATCCATCTACTATTAAACTTCATAGTTATGTTTATAACTCAGAAATAAGACTGAAAGGATGATGCTATATTTTCATAAATGGAAGGAAGAATTACCTTCTTGATGTTCAGATTTTCCTGAGTTCAAATCTGGCCTGACACTTACTAGCTGTGTGACCTTGAGCAAGTCATTCAACTCTCCTCTTTGATCACAAAATCAAGTCATGATTGGGGGGGGGACATTATGTAATATAGAATGTTAGAGCTTAATAAGGGACCTAGAAGATCATCTATCCCAAGGGTTCTTCATCTTTTTTGTGTCATAGATCACTTTGGGAGTCCAGTGCAACCTATGGATCTCTTCTCAGAATAATGTTTTTAAATCCATAAAATGAAATATATGCAACTACAAAGTAAAATAATTTTTGAAATGCAATTATCATAATATATTTTAAAACAATTTTGCAGACCTCAGTTTAAGAATCCCTGCTGGATACATCTTTTTATGATATATAAACAAGTTTAGCATCTTTAGTCTAATGTGATCGAATAATTTATTATAAAGAGCCAATTCAGTTTGGTGTGATCTCCAGTTTTCCTCCTAGTGACCAATAATACAACAAAATTTGTAAGTTTGGGTCATTCAAATACAAGTAAATATTTTATGAAGATAACTAACAGAGATGGCTGTACCTTCGTTTCTTGCCATTGTGAGTAATGGTCTGTTATCCCATAGAATAGGAGGTCTTAACTGTTTTTGTGTCATGTATTCCTCTGGCAATCTGGTGAACCCTATGGACCTTTTCTTGAATTATATTTTGAGATGCAAATGTGATACATAGGATTATGAAGGGAATATAGCTGTCAGAATACATAAATAGTTTAAGAAAATTTCACAGACCCCAGGTTAAGAAACCTGAGCTAGCAGAATATCAAAGTCCACAAGCTTTGTAGCAAATTGGTTAGGACACAGAAACTATCATTTTGGTATAGGGAACTCCCAGGGAAGACATTCCCCTCCACCAGTGCAGATAAACAGCTTATCCATGAATTATAGTCTTAGAAAGTTGCCTAGATCACTGAAAGGTTAAGTGACTTGCCCAGCATCACACAGACAGTATACGTTACAGGCAAGACTTGAACCTAGGTCTCAAAGACCAGATCTCTATTACCTCTTTGATAATAGACTGTATCTTAAATTCTTCTGAGCCCCACCTAGAAAGCAGTGAATATCAAACAGGGGGAGTATTAATCCATAAGATCATAGATTGCATGATTAGAGCTAACTCATTTCATAAAAGAGGAAACTGAGATTCAGAGAGACAAAGTGATTTCCCCAAGAGGAAACAAATAAAAAGGAGCCAAGCAAGGATTTAAACCCAATTCTATTCAGGACTTCTTCCTCTAAACCATCATGCCTCTCAGTTGTCAGATGACATAAGTTCCATTTCACATGAAGTATCAATTGCCCTAAGACTCCAATCACTGTCTGTCACTCCTCTCCAAAATGCTCTTCCTTGGTCATAACTCTACTAGAATGGAAGCTTCTCAAGGGCTAGGGCTATATAACTTGTTTCTTCAGATCCACTGGATTTGCCACTGTGCCACACTGTCCAAATCCTGCCACTGATAGAGATCATCTAGTATAAAGGTTTTTACCCTGAGGTCTGTGAACTTGTTTTATAAATGTTTTAACAAATTAATTTCCTTTCTAATCCTATGTGTTTTATTTTATGCATTTAGCAATATTTTTCTTAGAAAGGGATCATAGACTTTACCAAATGCCAAGGAGCCTTGACTCCACCAAAAAAGGTTATGAAACCCAGAAAATATCCCCAACCCCAGTCCATAAATATATACCTTAACTTCCTAGTACTTTAATTTGCTTGTCAGGAAAATGCAGTCATTAGCATCCAACTATTTCTTTCTGCATCAGAATATTGGACCAAGGGGCAGCTAGGTGGTGCAGTGAGTAGAGCACCGGCCCTGGAGTCAGGAGGACCTGAGTTCGGATCCGGCCTCAGTCACTTAACACACCCACCCAAAAAAAACTAGCTGTGTGACCTTGGGCAAGTTACTTAACCCCAACTGCCCTCCAAAAAGCAAAAAAAAAAAAGAATATTGGACCAGGATCACTAAGTGATGGGGTATGCAAAGCCTGCAGTACAATTTAACATTTAGGGAGGTACACAGACTTTTCTTAATAACTTTAATACAATATATTTTTGGAGGAGGGAAGGCAAGGCAATTGGGGTTAAGTGGCTTTTATAATAAAATATGATTTAATTAACTCAACTTTCATAAATTTTTTATTTTTTTATTTTTATTTTTATCAAGAATGCTCTTCTATGATAAGACTCCATTTTGAATTTTCTAAATTTTCTGATAATTTTCTTGTAAGTTGATATTAATGTGATAAGTGTTTAGACTGCTAATGTCAATGTAGATTGTATATTGCCATCTAATTGAAATCAAAATAAAGCACACTGCATTGTACCTTATGACATTAGAAGTCCACTTTTCTCTTCTTGTTTTGGCATGAGGGATATGAATCAGTCATGCAAAAAATAATAGAAGTATCACATTACATTAAAACGTATGGGAATTGAAATGCTATCCAGTTATGACTGTGTCACTGGGATTTGCCTTGCACCGAGGAAGAGTGAGAAGCGAGGAGAACGCTACATACCATGTCATTCAAACAACTCACCACTGCTTTTGTTAGCACAGACATAGCCATAGACAATAAGTAAATGAATGGCTGTAGAATGAACACTGAAATTTGAATTTCATATAATTTTCATAATTCACAAAATGCCATTCCCCTTTTGATTGTCTTTCAAACATTTATAATGTAAAAACTATTCTTAGACTGTGGGCCTTCTAAAGACAGGCTTTGACAGAAAACCATAGTTTGCTGATGCATGGTTTAGTGAAAAGAACTCTGGATTTATTCTGGACTAGAAAGACCTGAATTCAAATCCTGGTTCTGTCACTTCCTCCCTATGTGAGTTTAGACAAGTCATCAGATTTTCTGGGTCTCAGTTTTCTCATATATAAAATCAACAGGCTAGATTTAGATGAGCTCTGAGAAGACTTCCAGGTCTAAAACCTCACCCATCTGATGATAGAGACTGTGAATATAACCACGATAGGAATATGAATTAGAAAAGGACATTTCTTACATGTTGAGATGGGGCGGGGAGGTTAACAAATTGGCAAGTGGAGTGCAGTAGAATGGTGAGGCAAGCTCACCAACAGTAAAATGCTGCCTTGTTGGAGGATGAACATAAATACTTATCTCAAAATAAGAAAACTCTATCTGCTTCTATCTCCTACCCCACATAGGGGCCTTATAAGTACTAACAGGAAAAATTAGAATTTCCTACTAAAAACAAGGAACAGGGTGTGGCAGATCATTTTTCCCTTCAACAACACAAACTTTGACCCCAAGTTGGAGGAAGGGGCATTTTGCAAAATCAACATAACCAGAGTTGGCCTTATGGGAAAGAGAGTGACCACCTGTGTGATAGGACTTGAGGGGAGCTAAACCACTTGTCTAAAATGGTTTCCCTCACTGACCAAAACAGTGCCTAAAATTCCCTCTGTTGGAGCCTATTCTTTACAATGAGGTATTTCTAAGTCCAAAAGGCCCCTTTTAAAATCTGAATATGTTGCCTAACCAGAGAAAAAAAGGAGTACAGGAGATTAATCAATCAGTACACACTCATTTAACAGCTTAACTGAATATCCCAGAAGAATTGAAGGGCTAGAACAAAGGAAATCCAAGTTGCAAGTGAGGGACAGAGAAAAAAAAAGACATGGAATATTATTTGGGGAGGAAAGACTGGTTGGGGAGGGTAGCATGAAATTACTGAGTGCAAGTAAGGACACGGTTGAAGAAGGGAGAGCTGGTGATAAATGTGAAGAAAGGGGCACCAAGGATAAAATTTGTTTCCTGAATCAGTTCTTATATTTCTAACATATTAGTTTTAATTCACATGGATTACTGAAATAGGAAAGAAGAGTTCAAATTCTGCCTCTGCAACTTGTAGGACCTTAGCCAATTCACTTAACCTCTATGGGTCATATATTTCATATCTATAAAATAAGGAAATTAGACTAGATTTTTTTTCTACCATGGCTTCCATTATTACTTTTTATAATTTTCTTCATTTGTCTGAGGAAATTGAAATCCAGAGACACTTGTATAAAGTCACATAGATGCCTCAAAGCGTATGTGTGTATACACACACACACACACATATACACATAGCTAAATATACATACACACATATGAGACACTGTGTTCCTTTTCTTTTTAAGGCTTATCTGTAATTGCAAGAGAAAAAAATTTTTTCCCTGCTGAGGAAATTAAAACTATCAGTAAATAGTTTATTTTTGAAGGCATGGGCACTATGTGCTTCACCTCCAATTAAAGCCAGTCCTAAGTCTAGCCTGCTAGATGAAACCTTGGTCTCCTGACTAGAAAATCCTTCAACCAACCAAGAATTATGCTATTCTTCTTAAAACAATACTATCAAAAATATTATAGAAATAGCTTCCAGCTAAGACAAGCCTAGCTTCTATCAATTAGGTTTGCATTTTTAAAAATAAGGGGTGGCCAGGTGGCTCAGTGAGTAAGAGCACCGGCCCCAGAGTTGGGATGACCTGGGATCAAATCCGGGCTCTGATACTTAGCATCACACCCAGAAATAACTGGCCGTGTAACCTTGAGCAAGTTACTTAACCCCGATTGCTTAAAAAAAACTGTTGAAGATTGCTTACAACAAAACCTCCTGTGTCCTCAAGAAATAGTAAGAAAGGGGTTGTTGCAATTGACTATGGAAAAATGACTAAGGTGCACATTTTCTTTAAGCAATTGGCAAGTCTCATCACACAATGTCCCTTGAGAAGATGAAAGATCTCCAACTGAACGAAAAGTTCCTAAATCCAGAAACCAAAGAAATCAATGGAATTCTGATGACAAAGATGATAAGTGATAATTGGGATAAAATTTGGAACTTTCAAGCCAAGTCTGATGATCTTCTTATTGCAACATATGCAAAAGCAGGTAGGTATGTGGAAATCAAAATAATAGGGAGGAATCTAGTTTTATCAAGTCAGAAGGAAGTAGGCTTCCAATTAAGTTCATGTTCATTGCAGAGCTGGCCCTGAGCAAAATGGCAAATACTGCCCTACTAGCTTTGCTCACTCCCACCAACCCTAAGAACTCTGTGTTTTCCTTCTAACACCCAGGTAAGCTCTTCTTAATTAAGGGAATAGGACACAGACAAAGAAGAGAAAGGGAGAGATAATTTTGGAGTAAGAAACAGTAGAGGATGAGACTTAGGATAATAGCTGAAGCACATGTGAGAAGATCTCAGTAACCACAAGGTAGCACATTGTGTTCCTTAGAAGTGGAGTGGAGGTTGAGATGAGGAAGTAAAAGGCAGAAGGGCTCTATTTGCAATTTTCCCTAAATTAGACTTTGGAATTAATATGAATCCTTTGTACACAATAATTGTGCGATATTTTCCAAAATGAAATGAAATAAAATAAAGGTGACCATCATCAGTCTAGCTTACATAATCCTACTCCTAATAAGTAATGTCTGGGAGGGATTACAAAGGGTTTACCTTTATGTGGGTAGCTGGATACTGCTGTGCTTGTGCTATGGTATCTAGCCTTTCACGTTGGAGATGGAGGGCACTAACATTTAGGGGATAAGAAAAAAACTTCCTGTACAAGATGGTGCTAGAGCTGCATCTTACAGGCAGAGAAATCCTCTACGAGGTAGATTTTAGGAGGGTATGTGTAGCATAATGTAATGTCAGAACTGAAAGAATACCAGTTTGGTTGGCTTACACAGCACTAGTGAGGGTACACTGTCTAATGAGACTGAAAAAATAATTTCAGTTCAAATTCTATAAGGCTTAAAGGCCCCAAAACAAGAAGCCACTGAAGCTGGTTGAGTAGGGAAATCATATGGTCAGCTTAGTACTGACACAAAATTACTTTGGCAGCAGTATGGAAGATGGATTGTATTAAGGAGGGATTTTAGGCAGGGAGACAGGAATTGAAGAGGGCCTAAATTAAATGGGTAGAGAAAAGAGGTTAGGTACAAGTCAGATGACAGTCCTGTTTTCATTATCATCACTAAAAGGAAAAGACTATTTACAATGAACCAGCATCCCCTCACCCTCTGTCCTCTTAGATGGCTATAAATTAAGTGTCAGAGGAAAGACTTCAACTGGGCTCTTCCTGGATCCCAGGCCAGTTCTATATCTAAAATGCCACAGCTGCCTCTAAGGCATATAAAACACTACACAGAATATAAATTATAAATGGTGTGTTACCACTAAGGATCCCACTGGCTGCTACCTGATATGACAGTTGGCTATAAAGGAAAACCTCTCAATCAAGATAGCAAAATGTGAACAAGAAAAATGACAAAATAGGTTAGAAGTATCTTTTTTCTTCTTGCAACAAAATGTATATCATTCCTCTTTGGTCCAATGACTGAACAATGAATTTCCTCTATGAGGTATATGATCCCTTTTCCCCATCTCAGCTCCCAGATTTACAAAATGAAAACAGAATTTTTTCCACCTACAAACCAAGATATGCCCTTAGAACAGATCAGGACTCACTAAGACCCAACCAACCCATCCAGGACAATCCATTAGGCTATTAGTCCTCTTAGGAGTTGACTTTATCACCCCTATAATTATTGTAGCCTGATGGAGTCTGTCTGTGCTAGCCAAAGCCACTCTCACAAATCAATATAGTGACCAGAAGTTCAGAATAAAGTTATAGGTATATAAAAGCTGATAACAAGGAAAAATTTTGCATTCAGAGTACACTCGGGTATTTTTTCTTTCTTTTCCGCTCCTTCTTCTGACTTCTTGAAAGTGAAAATGTTCCTTTTCCATCCTCTCACCACTTCCATTCAGCCTTTCCAGTCTATATTTAAAGAGTAAACCAGGGGCGGCCAGGTAGCACAGCGAGTAAGAGCACCGGCTCCAGTGTTGAGAAGACCTGGAGATCGAATCCCGGGCTCAGACACTTAGCACCCACCCAGAAACACCTGGCCGTGTAACCTTGAGCAAGTTACTTAACCCCAATTGCTTAGGGGCGGCCAGGTGGCTCAGTGTGAGTAAGAGCACCAGTTCCAGTGTTGGGACAACCTGGAGATCAAATCCCGGGCTCAGACACTCAGCACCACACCCAGAAATAACTGGCCGTGTAACCTTGAGCAAGTTACTTAACCCCAATTGCTTAAAAATAAATAAATAAGAGTAAACCAAATAAATAAAAAAATTTTTTAAAAATTTGACAGAGGGCACTTTTTTTGCTCCATTTTTTTAAAAATCTAACACATTAAAAAAAAGAGTAAATCAAGTCAGAATCTTCTTATTGAGGAATTTCTGTTGGTCTAAAAAACTTTATGTGCAAACTAATTTGCATTGCAAATTCATGATCTGCAATAAGTTTTCATGTGTTTGGGGGAATTCATGAGTCTCCACAGTCTGGCTCACACCCCACCCCAAATACCATTTAACCTTTTTCCACTATCCTCCTAAACAACCCCCATCTTTTCCCAACCAAACTAGATTACTGGCCATTTCCCCAAAAGTCATTGTGAGCCTTTGTTCCTACTGTTTCCTCCTTCTCTTGGAATATCTTCCTCCCACCTACCTCCTAAAATTCCCCTAAGGAAAACATATTTATCATTCAAGACCAACACCAAAAGCTGGTCATACTCTTCAAGCCTGCTGTAATCACAGCCACATATGATCCATGTGACTTTGGGAAGTCATTTTATTGCTTTAAGTATCAGTTGCTATCTAGATCCATGATCCTATGATCTTTCTTTTCCTCAAGAATATTGTAGTTCTTTGTTGTACTGCTGTCAAAGACTTAGAGCTAGAAAGAGTTTTAAGGATATTCGGTTCAAACACTACATTTTATAGATGCCTTGTCTCTTGTTTATTTATTATTTTTCTTTAAAAAATAAATAATGAATGTGATTTCATTTTTGTAGGGAAGGTCCAGTGTGGGAATTCTTTTCATCAGTACTGATCAGCAATACATCTGAGACTTGGCCAGGGAACAGAGCAGTCAGGTGCCTTGGCTGTAGTCACATAGTGTGTGTCAGATGCAGGACTGGAACCCAGGTGCTCTGGCCTCCAAAAAGCAGTGCTCTTCACTATATTAATTTTCATCCCTCATTTTATAGAGCCCTTTTACCAGTTATTTTATGAGAATAGATATCCCCCTAAACTCCTTGAGGACCAAAAATGCCTAATTCTTGTCTCCTTCTACACAAACAATGCCCCAGCAGTCTTTTACTTAAATGTGTCAGATAGTTTCCTGCTTCTATGACTTTTTTAAACTGTTTATTCCCCATTCCTAGAGTATTCATATTTATTTCTTTACCTATTGAATTCTTACCCTTTCTTTAAAGTCCAATGGTGCTATAAAGCATTCCCTGAACACACCTGCCCCCTCCCCCACCATGGTAATGACCATCCCTTCACACAATAGTTTGTTCTGCGGTTTTCTAAAGTACTTTTCAGGATGATTATGCATTATTTATCTTTGTGGATTTTTTTTCTTATCCTTCCAGTCTGATAAAAACATAAACTGATGTTTTTACTAAAACATTGCATCTCCCCTTGAGTCTAGAACTAGACATAATGAGTTTGGGCACTAGGTGGTGCAGCGAATAGAGCACCTACCCTGGAGTCAGGAGGACCTGAGTTCAAATTCAGCCTCGGACACTTAACACTTACTAGACGTGTGACCTTGGGCAAGTCACTTAACCCCAATTGCTCTGCCTTTCCCCCCCCCAAAAAAAAGCAAAAAAAAAGTTAGACATAATGGGTTCTTACTAAATGCTTACTGAGTAAATTAATTGAATCTTTTATTTCATAATATATGGATATTATTATTCATAATATTATTTCATACTATATAATGCCTCACAGATAGCAAGCACTTTCATTTTTTAAATGAATCAATGGATTATGCAGGGTTATATCATACTTTAAAGAGGTAGACTAAAGAATACTCCAAATTCTTTCAGGTACAACCTGGACACAAGAGATTGTGGATATGATCCAAAATGATGGGGATGTAACAAAGTGCCAACGAGCTAACACCTTTGATAGGCATCCTTTTATTGAGTGGACTCTGCCTCCACCCCTCAATTCTGGTAAGTTTGCTCAACTAAAACTGGATTGGCCTCAGAATTAGGGTCCCGGAGCCATTAGCCTCTTCTGAAAGAAAAAAAAAACTCTTTCCAAAATCACAATTCAGCCTTCCGTCTTAAGAATATGTGCCTATGGATCAGTATAACCCTCCTCTTTGTCACATATTAATTACTCTTTACTATAGAAAATTACTCTTAAAAAGACCATTAATGGGTTCTTTTCTATTCTACTTAGATATGCTTTTCCATTATGTTGGTGAGTTTATCCCATTTATGTTCAGACGTATTACTGTTAAATGTTGATGTACATCCATCCAGTTCTCTTACATTTCTCCTTTCTTTTATCTCATCCCCTCTTTACAAAAAGGAAGTAGTAAATGGGGGAGCAGACGGTGTATGCCTGACATTTGTGATCTACAAATGAAACAGAGTGTGTCTATTCTGTTGCAGCTCCTCTCTTTCCCTTAATATATAGACAATCACAGATTTTTACTCTAAGAAGGTAACTCAAAGTTTATGCACTAGTTGTGGTGGTTCTGAAGCACCGTCTTTAAAATGAGAGTGAATTTACTATTGCCATGTCACTGAGAATACAAAAACCATGCGGGCTTAAGACATAATAATAATGATTCTGAAAACAGTGAGGTCATCCCATTACACTCCATACTGTTTAGGCTCTACAACTTACACTTAAATGGGTCACATAGAAAGCAAGACATGTATGTGTTTGTGTGTGTATATATGCATTGTGTACATTTATGTTTGCACATGTAAACACACATGCATACGTGAACACATATATGTGGATTGTGTGTGTATATATGCATATACATATGGCAGTATAGGTTTAGAAAATTGAAAGTATCTTAGGAATAAAGATTAAAATCCTACTATCTAGCATGCTGTCAACCATATATAACCCACCTGTGATTTTTAGTTAAAAATTTCCCCTATTGGGAAGCAAACATACTTGAACTAGCTTAAAGATTCTAATCAGTCACCCACTACTTCCAATGACTGTATTAGTTACTCCTTTCTGACTTCATACTAGCAGATTTGGATCAATTAGCAATGATAATAGAGGCTAAATTTAATTATATCATTAAATTAATAAAGCCCACAGTCACATAAATTTCTGGTCAGTTTCAAAATTACTGAATAATTGTACTTTATTTGAAAAGTACAGGCCTCTTCTGTTGCCCTTTCCATTCCCCATTCTAGGGTTGGATTAACAAAATGAACAGCCAAGCATTTCTCAAATTACATGTAAAGACACAGATCTCATATGTTTCCCTGGTTCCCCAAACTACCTGATGCTTAGGCCAAGGAGAAGAGAGCTATCTGTTGGTTTATATCAACTGTACCACTAGTGCTGCTGCAGCCATTGAGGATAAATCATCTTCAGATCACAGGAGTTAGTATATGTAAAGTGTTTGCAAATCTTAATGCACTAGCCGTGTGACCTTGGGCAAGTCACTTAACCCCAATTGCCCTACTTTCCTTCCTCCAAAAAGCCAAAAAGAAATCTTAATGCACTATATTAATACTAGTTATTACTATTATTGACGTTCAGAAAGGAGGACAAGACAGTCAAAAAATGATCACTTTATATACAGTAAAAGATTCTTTGGAATATCTGTGAAATAGTTACACAAAAATTATATGGTAGAGGGAATCTGAATGACATATACACTATTTTGCAGGTCTTGATCTAGCTATTAAAATGCCTTCTCCAAGAACACTGAAAACACATCTACCTGTCCAGATGTTACCACCATCCTTCTGGGAACAAAATTCAAAGGTAAGACCAACCAGTAATTCAAGTCTGCCTTGATCAGTATTAACCTGTATTCTAAAGAATAGCAAGCAAGTCTTTTTTTAAAAGAAGCATCTAGTGGTTATGCATGATAGACAGCTATACCTTCACCATGCCAAGAGTCTGCATCCAATTTTCATCACTCTGTATATTGAGAGTGAAGTTTTCTGGTCAAAAGTTATTTCTCATTGACTGTCTTTGGGTCAGGTTCCCACTTTGTTTTATTCTTAACATTCTCACTAACTTCATATATAGAAAATAATTCAAAGGATGAGTGTGGAGGAAGAAGGAATACCTGGTGACAAATGCCACATAATTTAGAAATATTTGCTCATGTATTGAGAGGTATCATGGTGGAGTCATTAGGGAGTCAGACTTAAAGTCAGGAAAACCAGATTTCAAGGCCTGCCTCTGACATATACAAGCAATGAGACCCTGGACAAGTAACTTAATCTCTCAGTACACCAGACAACTCTGTAAAACTCTTAGTTGAAAAGATGGTGCTAACCTGCAGAAGCAGAGAGAATCCCTTCCCCTGAGAATTCTAAATCAATGAAGTCACTGTTCAGTCCTTCTCTCTTGACTTCTGATCAGTCCTTGGTGAGCAAATGTTGCTTGAAAATTAAGATATGAAGAAGTTTTTAATGTTTTATTTAATTTATTTTTTTTTCAAATACCAAATTTATATTTTCTTTCCCTCACATTTTCACTCTTGAGCAAGAAAAAAATAATAAAACGCTTATAACAAATATGTAGAGTCAAACAAAGCAAATTTTCATATCAGCTATGTTCAGAAATGTGTGTCTCATTCTGCATTATTAGGCCATCACCTCCTGGTCAGGACATTCTTCATCGCTGGCCCTCTTGAAACATGGCTATTCTCTTCAATCTATCCATTTCATCATTTCTTAGGAAATATTATTATCCCATTGCATTCATCCATGTTGCTTTGTTCAGCCATTCCCTAATTAATGAACATACCTTTAGTTTCCAGTTCTTGTCCACTAAAAAAGAACTGTCATCAATATTTTTGTACAAATTAGCCTTTTTTTCTCTTTCCTTGATCTCTTTGGGGCATAGGTCTAGTATTGGTATTTCAAAGTGAAAAGGTATGCATTGTGAGTAACTTTGGGGGAATAGTTTCGATTTTTTCCAGAACAATTGCAGTAATTTACAGCTCCTTCAACATGCCTCTTTTTCCACAGCCCTTCCAATCATTGTCATTTTTTGTTAACCTCACCAATCTGATGGGCATGAAAAGGAACCTCAAAGTTATTTCAACTGCTATTTCCCTCAATATTAATGATTTTAAATATTTTATATGGCTATTAATAGCCTAGATTTATTCCTGTTTTATGAACTGCCTGTTCATATCCTCTAACTATTTACCAATTGTTACCTCCTAAATAGGAAATGGAAAGAGTAGTGGACATGGAATCAGAAAAGACCTGGTTGCAAATACTGACATTAATTAACTGTATAATTATGAAAAAGGTGCTAAACTCTGAATCTCAATTTTCTCATCAGTAAATGTGGAATAACAATACCTATAATACTCCTAGTACATAACTTGTAGTGTTGTTATAAAAGCCAAATAAGTGAATGTATGTAAAGTAATATGTAAATGTCAGCTATTATCATTAGTTTGCTACCTAGAAGTATGATATAAGCATCTAGAAATATACATGTGTTTGTGGTTGTCAGGATTAAAACTTTCTCATCATATACTGTAGCTTTAAGATACCAGCTAGTCTAATCCCAGGAATCCTCTCAGACTGAGAGAAAAGTGAAATGGCTTGAATGAAAAATTAAATTGAAATTAAAATTATGGTAGATATGGAAAAAGAATTGATAGGTTGGGAAAAGAGAGGTACAAACATTACCAAACTTTATCAACACTTTACCAAGAAAAATAACTTCCTGAACATTAGAATAGGACAAAGAAAAGCTAATGAATTTGTGAGACTCCAAGAAGTATTAAGACAAAATCAAAAGGCAGGAAAAAAATAGAAGAAAATGCCAGAATCACGTGAAATTAGAAGCAAATTCTACCAAATATTTAAAGAACAACTAATTTCAATACCATATAAGTTATTTGAGAAAATGTCAAAAAAAATTCCAGAGTCCTTCTGTGACAAAAATGTGGTCTTGATATCTAAATTAGGGAGAGTCAAAACAGAGAAAAAAATAATATAGACCAATTTCTTTAATGAATATTTGTGCAAAAATTTAAACATGATATTAAGAAGGAGACTATAGCAACATATCAGCAACATATGTACATATAATTAAAAATATCCATAAGCAACACGTACAGCAAAGATTACACATTATAGTCAGCTTACATATACTTACACCAGGAATATAGGACTAGTTTAATATTAGGAAAATATAAACATAATTGACCATGTTAATAACATGAATAACAAAATCAAATTATGTCAATACACACAGAAAAAGGTTTTAACAAGATAGAATACCCATTCCCTATAAAGTATGAAAATATTCTAAAACCAAGAGCCAGAATTATCTGTAATGGGAATAACCTTGAAGCCTTTCCAATAAGGTCAATGGTAAAGTGGAGATGTCCATTACCACCATTACTGTTCAATATAGAGCTAGAAATAGCAGCTATCATAAATAAGATGAGAGAGACAGAGAGACACAGAGGGAAAGACAAAGAGAAAAAGAGAAAGAGAGAGAGAGATTTAAAATGAATATATTAAAATTTTTTTGTATGAATAAAACTAGAAGCCAGAAATTGGGAGGGAAATCTTTGTAGAAACCTTCTCCAGTTAAGGTCTTTTTATATGCTACATATAAAATATTGAGGCAAATTTATAAGAATAAGAGCCATTTTGACAATTAATAGTCAAAGGGTATGTATAGGGCAGTTTTCAAAGGAAGAATTAAAAGTCATCAATAACCTTACCCAAAAAATGTTCTAAGTCACTAATATTCAGAGAAGTAAAAATAAATTCTCACACCCATGAAACTGGCAAAGTTGACCAAAAAAGGAAAAAATGACAAATTCTGGAAGAGGAATAGGGGGAAACAGGTATATGAATGTGATAGAATACTATTGTGTTGTAAGAAATGATGAAGGGAGTGGTGTCAGAGAAACTTGGGAAGACTTTTATGAATTGATGCACAGTGAAGGGAGCAGATCCTGGAGAACAACTTATGTAAGGCAAGATAACTTAAAGACTTATCTCTGATCAACAAAATAACTGAGCACAATTCTGGAAGACCCACAATTTAACATACTACCTGCCTTCAGATAGAGAAGTAATGGACTCTGAGTAAATACTGAGGCCTCATTTTGGATTTGACTAATGCAAGAATTTATTTTGCTTAACTTAAATATTTATAATGAGGTTTTTTTTCCTTGCATTCTCAATGGGGAGGGCAGAAAATTCAAAGCTGAAATAAATTTGAATTTTAAAAATTGTTTTTAAAATAATTGCTAATAATAAACAATGAACGTTCCTCTCCTATTTTCTTTTTCACTATCCTTCTTTGGTTTCATCTTACATCTGCATCCACTGCAGATAATCTATGTGGCAAGAAATGCAAAAGATTGTCTGATATCTTATTACCATTTCTCAAGAATGAATAAAATGTTACCTGACCCAGGTACCTTGGAAGAATACATTGAGGAATTCATGAATGGGAGAGGTAAGTGGAACTAACTCTGTGGTTACCTGATTCATCAATCACCTGACATTAGCATTAACCAAAGGAGAAAGTTTTCTAATTGTATTTGTATACTGTTTTCAGCAATATAATCAGACTTCCTCAAAAATCTGATTCTATAAGCCATTCAAAGTGGAATCAAAATTATTTATAATTTCTTTTCCAAAATAATTTGCTGGTCAAGAACAATTATTGAGAACCTACTGTGTGTAGAACATTGTCTAGAATATATGAAGTTAGCATTTTCATAGTTATAGTAGTCTTATTACTTCTACTAGAATTAGTAACAACCATATGGCCTTGGCAAATCACTTAATCTCTCTGGAGCTCAGGTTCTTCATCTATAAAACTAGCATCATACCTCTTATACCTATCTCTCAGTTGTGGGAAGGATCAAATGAGTAGGAAGATATTAGCCTGGTATAGTGCAAAGAGCTTGTGCTCAACCTCTGTGAATACATACTCCAATGGGTTTATGATCTCACTGATTTGAAAAGGTCTTCCTATAGTACAGATGGCAACTCATCCATCTTTTCATCATATCTCCCTTTCCATCATATGTCCCTATATTACTCTAAGCATAAATAATATGGTCAAGGGCACAAAGTAAGAATGAGCAAGAAGGGTTGTCAAGAGAGTAGTCTGACAAGTAGAAAGGTTCCTATATAGTCAATTACTGATGAATTAACATTATTCCTGCTATTACCACTATGATGCAGAGAATGGAATATTTTTAATAGAGGAATTTTCACTGGTTGTGACCTTCACTTCAGCCTTCTTTTGGTATGTACACATAAGTTTTCAACCAATTGCTGACCAAAAAAGACCAAACATAAAAAACTGAAGATGCTGGAGATCAAGTGAAGTATGTGAATTCTTTTAAAAACTGTATACTGGGGGCAGCTAGGTGGCGCAGTGAATAGAGCACTGGTCCTGGAGTCAGGAGGACCTGAGTTCAAATCCAGCCTCAGACACTTAACACAAAAACTAGCCGTGTGACCTTGGGCAAGTCACAACCCCATTGCCCTCCAAAAAGCAAAAACAAAAAACTGTATACTGCCGGTGGGAAGCTACATGGTACCGTGGCTAGGACATCAGTCCTGGATCAGGAAGATGAGTCTTTCTGACTTCAAATCTGGTTTCAGATACTTACTAGTTTTGTGACCCTGTTTGCCTTAGTTTCCTCACCTATAAAATGAGCTGGAGAAGGAAATGGCAAACCACTTCAGTATCTTTGCCAAGAAAAGCCCAAAAGGGGGCAGCTAGGTCGTGCAGTGAATAGAGCACGAGCCTTGGAGTCAGGAGGACCTGAGTTCAAATCTGACCTCAGACACTTAACATTTACTAGCCATGTGACCTTGGGCAAGTCACTTAACCCCAACTGCCCTGCCTTCCCCCCTCCAAAAAGAAAAAAAAAAAGCCCAAATGAGGTCACAAAGAGTCAGACACGACTGAAATGACTCAACAACAACAAATTCCATGAATATACATACACATTCACTTACATATGTATTGTTATTTCTGGTACAAAGAACAATCTGTGATCCTTGTGATACTGCTTCCTAATTGAATTTACTAAAACTGCTCATCAAGCCATCCTAGCGATGCTTTCCTTTTATAAGCCGTCAGCAAGGTCAACAACAGTGATTGACTATGTACTTAGTCAGGCTGTAGAATGAGTCATCATCATTCCACAATTAGCACAAAGACGCTAACTGTTCTGTTTCCTTTGATTCACCTCCAGTGCTCTGGGGTTCCTGGTATGATCATGTGAAAGGATGGTGGGATGCAAAAGAAAAACACCCCATTCTTTATCTGTTCTATGAAGACATGAAAGAGGTGGGTAGCAGAGTAAATGCTCATGGACCCAGCCAGTCTTATTGTAGAATTACAGAATCACAGTGAAAAGGATCCTCAGAGGCCAAGAACGCCATTACAATGTCCCAGGCAGGTGTTCATCCAACCTTTTCTTAAAAACCTCTAATGAGGAGGAGCTCACAACTTCCTAAGGTGGGCCATTTTACATTTCAATAGTTCCAGCTGTTTGGAAGACTTTGCTACATTAAGGCTGTGTCTGTCTCTTTTCAATTTCTACCCAAGGATCTTTGATCTGCCCTCTAAGGTCAAACAGAATAAATGTAACCCTTCTTCCAGTGAGAGCCCTTCCAACAGTTACACACAGCTATTATTTACCTTCCTAAAGAAAAACTAATTATCTCCAGGTTTCTACAATGGTTTTTTATGACATCGTCTTCACAGAAAAGGAAACTTTCAACAATAATTCCCTTTTAGGATTCTGAGTGGCATTAGCAAGATTTCTTACCAAATGCCTATGAGTTGAATTTGTTATTTCCATAGTTTTTGCTTCGTTTGCTTATCCATTCCCTTTCCTCCTTAATTGTGAGTTAACCAAATGCTTTTCATTGTTAGATTTTCCTTGGTCTAATACTCAGTTACCAGCTCATCCCTAATTTCTTACAGTCACCTTGTCTTACACTCCATGTCACTTAATTCTTTTCAGACTATTAATGAATGAATAAAAATTAAGTAAGCACTTAATATGTGCTAGGCATTGTGCTAAGCACCGGGAATACAAACAAAAATCAACACAGCCTTGCTCTCAAATAGCTCCTTTCTAATTGGGGTGGGAAGACAACATGTAAAAGACAGTTCACCTGCAGAGCCATCAGAAAGGTCCAGAAATCCTAAGGGTGCAGCAGAGGGAAGAAGTTGGGCAGGTAGAGATTGTGGCCACGAAGCTCTTTGAAGTAGGGGACTGTTTTGGTTTTGTTTTGTTTTGTTTTTAATTTTGACTTCGATTCCCCAGAGCCTAGCACAATAAAGGCTTAATGGACTTAATTGAATTGAATCACATGATACAGGCTTCTTTGTCTACACATACTTGAATGGGTTTGATCCTGGTCATAAATCCCAGGGATTTAACTGCATTCGTGCTAATGATACCTAAACAGAGTGGTAGAAGTCTTTCAAAGTCACAGTGACACTATATCATTCACTTATTCAACATGCATTTATTAAGAGCCTATTAAGTGCCTGGAATTATGTGGGGCTCTAGTGAATCCA
Source organism: Petaurus breviceps papuanus (assembly GCF_028583685.1). Classification (NCBI taxonomy): domain Eukaryota; kingdom Metazoa; phylum Chordata; class Mammalia; order Diprotodontia; family Petauridae; genus Petaurus; species Petaurus breviceps. The sequence goes on from NW_027185863.1 coordinate 6,543,800, forward strand.
AGTCAGAACAAAAAATAATCCCTCCTCTAAAGGAGCTTATGTTTTGATGAGGTTAAACAATAAAAATAAAACAAACACAGGTAACATAGAAATGGGGTGGAAGATAGGAGAGTCACAAGAGATAGGTGGAAGGTTTTCCTAAAATAATACAAATTTTGTTGTTGTTGTTCAATCATATCCAAGTCTTTGTGATCCCACTTAGGGTTTTCTTCGCAGATACTGGAGTGGTTTGCCACTTCCTTCTCCAGTGGCAAACAGAAGTAAAGTGACTTGCCCAAAGCCACACAGCTAGGAAGTTTCTAAACCTGGCTTTGAACTTAAGTCTTCCTGACTCCAAACCCAGTACTCTATCCACTGGACCACCTAGCTGCCTTTAAATGGCTAAACCTTCATTAATATCATTTTATGTGACTGTAACAGTTGTTAGATTTGGAAGGATGTTTTACAGTCCAATCCTTTACCTTGGCATTCAAGAGCTGCCACAATCTGACCCCAATCTACATTTTCTGCATTACTTCTCATTTTATCTCATACCAATCCATTCTTCTTGCTAAATTAGTCTACTTAACATCCCTGAAAAACAGCACGCTTCTGTGGTTTACTTACTTCCTTTCCCTTGCTGCTCTGTGAGAGTTTCCTCTACCTTCAGAGCCTAGCTCAAGTCTCACATCTTATATTCAGTCTTATAAAAACCAGCCTAGTCCTCCTTTTAGCTCCCTCTGAGCCCCTGAAGCATCACTGTCTGTCTCATGTAGCCTTGTGTTGCCATTTTCTTTTTTATATATAAATACCCCATTTCCCCAATTTGATTTCAAGTTCCTTGAGGTCAAGTAAGCATCTTCTATATCTCTGTATACACATCTACCATGGCATCCTGGACAGAGGCTCAGTAAATGTTTATTCATCAAACGAGTTGTGCTGATGTTAATTTTCTAAAATGAGATCATATACACGTATGCTCATGCACATATAATTTAACACAAACATGTGCACTGAATAATTTTTCCTTTCTAAACTGACTTTTATTTAGTGGACGTGTTTGGGGATCATATAATACCTCACTTGTGTGAACTTGCAAGAACTTATTGAGAGACAAGTCTAGGTGGAATGGACCTATACCTCCCCCTTAACTATGGGCTCATCTTGGGGAGAAAGGAAAAAAAAAACATCAGAGAGGATTACATATCACGAGACATTTTAGTTTTAGCCTCTTCTACTCTCTGCTAATAAATGACCGCTCTGATTAAAACATAAACGGGACCTCATTGCTTATAGTTCAATCAGAGTCGCACCAGAAGAAGGTTTTCCCAGACTGCGTACCTCTGTTTCTGTGGATTGGTTGTCCAGTATGCTCGAATTACCCGTATTCTCATACATAAATCCTCCATTATCACCCACAGAAATCCAGCTCCATTTCTTTGCGCCTTTCTCTGTATTCTGGCTCTGGAATTAAAAAATCTTCTCTCATCCTCCATATATAGCCCGTTAAGAAATCATGTCACTTCTCAGGTCTGACATTCCTCCTTTCATCCAGCCAACACTGTCGCCACCCTAGGTTCAACCATCATTACTTTTCACCTGGACCTTTGCAACACTCTTCTAATTGGTCTCCCTCTAATCTCTTTCCACTTCCCTTAGACTGTAAGTTGCTTGAAGGTAGGAGCTTTCTTTTTCCTTTCTTTTTATTCCCAGTGCCTGGCACATAATATGTACTGAATGAAAGTTTGTTGGCCTATTGGCTTCTATTCATCTTCCACTTGGCTACTCAAGTGATGTTTTGATTCATTTCATCCCCCTACTCTTTAATATCCTTGGCTCCCTATTACCTCTAGGATTAAATATCAAGTCCTCTAATTGCCATTTAAAACACTGGCCTCTTCCTATCTTTCCAGACTTTTTACATGATAGTCTTCTTTATGTACACTTCGATCTAGCTACAATGGATTATTTGATGTTCCCCACACATAACGCCACATCTCTAAATTCCATGCCTTTTCCATGACTTCCCAATACCTGAAATGTTCTCCCTCCTCACTTCTACATTCTGGCCTCTCTGGACTCATTCAGGATTTAGCATAAATCTGACATCCAGAAACAGATTTTTCCATCCTCCCCCCTGCAGTTACAAGGGTCTGCCAGATTATCTGAGATTACTTTCCATCTAGTCTGTACATATTTTATATGTACCTATTAATTTATATACTTTCTCCTCTGTTAGAATATACATTCCTTGAGGGCAGAAAACATTTATTTGCCTGTCTTGTATTCCCAGCAAATAAACAAGTATTTATTAAATAATTACTCTATGCTAGCCACTGTACTAAGCACTGGGGATAATGGTGGTTGGCCATTGTTCTTCATTCTCAGAAGACCGAAATGACATCACTATGCTAGAGTCAAGATTCAGTGTGTCTAACTGTGGCTGACCAGACCAATACAAGCTCAGAATGTTCTACCACAGGTCCAGCACAAATAGTGCAAGTGAACATTTGGGGTGAGTTCTAGTATTAGTGGAATAAAGTGCCTGTCCTCAAGGAGCTCAAATTTAATGAGGGAAAACAACACATAAAAGGAAGCTAAAAAGCTCAAGGCATGATAGAAAAGAGAATTAGAAATGAAACCTGGAAAGAAAGGAAGATATGACTGACCTGAGCACTTTTCTTCTTCTTTTTTTTTCTTTTTAGAGGGCAACTGGGGTTAAGGGACTTGCCCAAGGTCACACTAGCTTTTGTGTTGTGTCTGAGATCCGATTCGAACTCAGGTCCTCCTGACTCCAGTACTCTATTCACTGCGCCACCTAGCCTCCCTGAGCACTTTTCTTAAAAGGGAGGTTCTGGGACATAGGGAAAGCCTGGACTGTAATAATAAAAGAAGAAGTTCAGAGGCCTACAGCAGTAGTGATACGACCCAGACACTAAGCACAGAGCCCAGTCTTATTTGCAGCATGTAGCCCACCCTGAAAATTAGCAAGGCAGGAATTCTGGGCTAAAGGGGATCCTACAATTCTGACACTCTGACAATGAAGCTTTCCAGACATCTGAAAAGGACTGAATCCAGTAATAGTATGCTCTTTCTCAGATATAAACCCAGGTCAAAAACCTGTAGACCTCAGACAAGAGGGACAGAAATCAAACTTTGTCCTGAATCAGACCACTTTGGGAGCATTTAAAGTTCAGGTCTCCAGCTTGTCCCTGAGATCCTAGAATAACATTGCACCCAATACCTCAAGAATGCAGCAATAGGACCAGCCCAGACCAGCCCTTCACATCAAGTCCAAAGTCAGAAAGTAAACTGGAAGAGTGAGCAAACAAAAAAAAAATCCCACTTTAAAGAGCTATTATGATGGTAAGGTAGCCCAAAATACAAAACTAGAAGAAGAAAATTACTCCAAAACAGCCAAAAGCAAAGTCTCAGAGAATAGCATAGCTTGGGCTCAAATTTGACTAGAATTGCTGGGGAAAATGAAGCAATAGTTTTTTTAAGAGTTTTAAAATATTTTTAGAAAGGAAATGTGAGCACTCAAAAAAACTAGAAAAGAAATGAGAGCTATGAAAGACAGAATTGGAAATGGAATTAAAAGTTTAGCTCAAGAGGTAAAAAACCTTGCCTAAGAAACAAATTCTGAAAATCATAATGGACCAAATGAAAGCCAATGATTCCATGAAGCAATAAAACTATTGAAACAAAGTCAAGGGTCAGCTAGGCAGTGAGTGGATAGATAGGCCCTGGAGTCAGGAGGACCTGAGTTCAGTTCTGGTTTCAGATACTTTACTCTTACTAGCTGTGTAACCTTGGGCAAGTCATTGTCTCACAAAACAAACAGAAAAGTCAAAAGACTGAAAAAGTAGAAGAACATATAATCTTGAGAATATATTATGGAGAAAAAAATTAAGAATCATTTGACTAACTGAAAATCATGACCAAAAAAAAGAACCTAGGCATGTTTCAAGATTTTTTTAAACTTCCCAGATTTTTTTAGAATGAGAGGACAAAGTAGAAATAGAATCTATCCATCACTTCCTAGAAGAAACCCCCAAAATATCAAAGCCAAAATCCATAGGAGTCAGAGCAAATTAAAAATACTACAATATACCAGAAAGAAAGAATCCAAGTACCGAAGAGCCAGTAAGCCACACTTAGCATTTAGCAGCCACTTCTAGAAAGGCGTAGAAGACCTGGGAAAAAAATTTTCTGTAAGTCAAAAGTTATGGACTTATAAACAAGAAAAACTTACCCAACAAATATGGATATGATAGTACAGAGGGAAAAATGGATCTTTAATGAAGCAGAAGACTTCCAAGCATTCCTGATAAAAAGACAAGAGTTACAGAGAAATTTGACATTCAAACATAGACATGAAGAAAAATATTAAGAGGTAAAAATGAATGAACAATGATGAAGGATTAATCAAGGTAAAACTACTTATATCCAGATATAGGGAAATGATACATTCGTCCCCTTTGAACCGTTTCATCATCGGAGTTCACAGAGGGAGTCCAATTAGACAAGGTCTATCAGTCTATTCTGATGATCTTAAGAAAAGAATGGAAAGAGAAGGGGAGCAGAATACATTGGGGAATGGGGAAGGAAAGGAAGTTTAGGGAAAATTATCTTACATAATCAGAGTGCTCAAGTAGACATCAATACAAACATGGAAGACAAGGTGGAGAGAAGTAACTAACACCTAAACCTCACTTTCTGGTCAGAAGGAAGTACACACAAACAGTTTAGTACAGAAACATATTTCATTCAGTGAAGAAGTAGGGAAAGGGGAGAGGGTAAAGTTAGGGATGGATTAGTCCTAATCAAAATAGATTCTAAGGACATACAAAAATATTTATCATTCTTTTGAGGTGAAAAAGAATAGGAATCTGAGGGGGTAGCCCTAAACTGGGGAATGTATGGACAAGTTATAGCATATGAATGGTATAGAACATTCTGCTGAACTTTTAGAGTAATGGCTAACCAGGATTCCAGAGGACTAATGATGAAATGTGCTACCCACTTCCTAACACAGAAGTGAAGAATTCATAATGTAGAATGAGACAAAATGTTTTGGACTTGGCCATTGTGGACATTTGTTTTGATTGATTATAAATGTTTAATTTTCTTGTGCTCTCAGTTAGTGTGGGAGGTAGGGGTAAGAATGTGAATTTTGTCTGATAAAAACAAAAACATTTTTAATGCTTATTGACTTACCTTGGATGGGATTAAATGACCTCTGAGGTCCCTTCTGGCTCGAAGTCTGTGATCCTGTGACCATATTTACAGAAATGGTAGGACTCTGTGCCTGTTAAAAGATCCTACTTATTTTATGTTTTTTACTGGCTTCTCCTCACCTAGAACCCAAAGCGGGAAATCCAGAAGATTTTAAAGTTCCTGGAGAAGGACTTATCAGAGGAAATCCTCAACAAGATCATCTATCACACCTCTTTTGATATCATGAAGGAAAATCCTATGGCAAACTATACTACCCTACCTTCAACTTTAATGGATCACTCCATTTCCCCATTTATGAGGAAAGGTGCATGAAGTTCATTTTCTATGAGAAGTCAAACCCCAGTGCATGCTAGTTGTAATTTGTCTAAGAATTCCCTTAACATTGAATATTCTGGAGAGAAAGCATAACACCGCAGAAAGAGCAGCAGAATTAAATTAGAAGACCAACTCTACCACTAACCGATATGACCAAGTCTTTGAGTTTCAGCTTATTCCACTATTAAAAATATGTGATTTTTTTCCTAACCTACCTATATAACCAGATTGTTGTGAAGATGAAATATGAGAAGATAGCTGAAAATCATTTTGTGAACTGTAAAATTTAATACAAATCTAAGCTATTATTGAAAATCATATACTCAGGTCAATGGCATCCCTATGTGTTCCTTGAAAAGCAAAATTTCTATCTCCCATTCAGCAATGACTAAAAGAATATATGCCCATTTTAAAAATTCTACCTCAATGACTTAATAATGTGTTTTTTTCTGTTTCAGGAATGCCAGGAGACTGGAAGAACCATTTTACTGTTGCCCAGAATGAGAAATTTGATGAAGATTACAAGAAAAAGATGGCAGGAACCACTTTGACTTTTCGCACAGAAATCTAAGGAATGATAGAAATTCACCTAAAAATTTTCCCTGGATTTTTTTTTCCCTATTAAACCTCATGGTCACATGTACATCAAACCATAAATGGCCTTTTCCTGTCTTGCTCTTTCTACCAGCACTCTAGTCTCTTATCAATTAATCAATCAACAAGCTTTATTAAACACTTATCACTTTTTTTTTTTTGCTTTTTGGAGGGCAGTTGGGGTTAGATGACTTGCCCAAGGTCATATGGCTAGTTTGTGTGTGTGTGTGTGTGTGTGTGTGTGTGTGTGTGTGTGTGTGTGTTAAGTGTCTGAGGCCGGATTTGAACTCAGGTCATCCTGACTCTAGGGCCAGTGCTCTATTCACTGCACCACCTAAGCCGCCCACAACACTTATCACATTTTAAGCACTAAATTAGGCACTGGTGATACAAAGACAAAAATGAAACAATCCCTGCTTCAGTGAGTTTCCATAATCCAGCAAGAGGAAATAACTTTAATCCACTACTTTAAAATATAACACATACAAATTATCATAAAGTCAGTTATACTTTTTAATTAACCTGATTTCAAAAAAATAGATCTAGGCGTAAAGAGTCTAAAAGGGAAGGGGAGGGGATGAATCGTGGCTCTGATGAGTTTTTAAAATAATTTTATCAAACTTTTTTAAAATAGAAACCATTTTTCAGAAATTATTCTCAAAAACTGACAAAGATAGCACCCTAGCACAAAGCTTTTATAAGACAAATATAGTCCTAATACCTAAAATTGTAAAAAAAAAAAAAAAAAAGATAAAACACAAAAATGAAACTATAGGCCAATACCATGAACTCCTTATTCAAATTTTTTAAACAATCTTGTCAAACAGATTACAGTGATTTTTCCAAGAAATCTTTGATTATATCCAAATTAATTTTATACCAAGGATTCAAAAACAGTTTAAAGGAAAACAATCAACATAATTAATCATATCAAAAACAAAGCATCCAAATGATCATCTCAATAGATGCAGAAAAAACCTTTGAATTACAACATTTTTTATGATAAAACCCTACAAAGAATAGGCATAGAGAGACCTCTTTTCAAATTTTATAAACAATATCTATATAAAACCAAAATCAAGCAACGAATCTAATGGAGACACACTTGAACCTTTTGTAATAACATAGAAGTAAAGCAAGGATCCCCACTCTCAGCACTAATGTTCTATATGGTTCTGGAAATGACAGCAACAGCAAGAGGACAAGAGAAAGAAATTAAAACCATAAACATAGATTTAAAAAAGAGTTAAAATTATCCATATTTACAGATATGATGATTTACTTACAAAATCTCAGGGAATAAGCAAAAATACAAATGGGGACAATAGCTTCAGAAAGCTTGAGATAAAATAAATCCCCCAAAATCAATAACATTTCTATACAGTAAAAACAAAATAAATGAAGCAATAATAGAAAGGGAAATCCCATTCCAAGTAACTTAAAATGCATAAAATATCAGGTCATCAATCTACCAATACTCACAAAAGACTTGCACAGATTCAATTTGAAAATGATCCTTACAGGAACAAAGAAAAAAAATAGCTAGAGGAATATTCAGTGCTTATGACTAGACAACACCAATAAAATGAAAATAACAACATTTCCAAAATTATTATATGCTTTTAATGCAATACCAATCAAATAACTAAAGGGATACTTTGTGGAAGATGATGAAATGAAATTTATTTGAAAAATTAAGGAACTATAATATTAATAAAAATTAAGAAAATAAGTAGGGATGAAAGAGGAATAGCAATAACAGAAAACAAACTAAATTGAATAAAAGAAATCCTGAAAAATGTATGGTATTGGTTAAAGAATAGAGAGATAAATTAATGGAAGAGACTAGAGAAGAGAGATTCAGAAACAATATATCTCAATAACACAATGTTGAATAAAGTAGAAAAAAATTAATTCACTCCTCACTTGTCTAATTATATGAATAATAAAATCAGAATTCCTTGGAAATAAGATTCTCCAAATGATTCAGACTGGTAAAACATATATGTGTGTGTGTGTATGTATATATACCATCTCTTCCAAAGCAAACTGCTGATCAGAAACAATGATTGAGCACCTATGGTCAGCAGAACACTGAAGTATGAAATCGTACAGAAGGGCTGGGAAAAAAGAACTTAGTTCTTCTAATATTACTCAATCTATCCTAAACTGTTCACCTCCATATTGTTGGTGAAACCACTCAAGTTTCTTTTGTTTTCAGGTTTGTTAACATATAATTGTATGTAATGGGTTCCAATTATTCTTTTTTATTTCTTCTGGGGTTTTTGCTTTCTTTTCAAACAAAACTAATTTCAGGGATTTGTTTGTTTCTGATATTGTTGTTTTACTTTCACTTTGCCCATTTTCTATTGTGTTGACTGAATTTTCTATTCTCTGCTATTATGATGAAATTGGTTAAATGTTTATCTATTTTGATAGGCTTGGTTTTTTGTTTCTGTTTTGTTTTACAAAGAAGCAGCTTTTAAATTTATTTATAATTTCTATAGTTTTTTTTTTTTGGAGGGGTGAGGTTGAATTTGTCTCTTTCCACTATAGTTTTTAAGAAATGTTTTTAATGCTACTATTAGGGATTTTGCTTGCTTTCTAACTTTTTTTTTTGCTGCTTTTTGGAGGGGGCAAGGCAGGGCAATTGGGGTTAAGTGACTTGCCCTAGTAAGTCACTTGTGGCTATAGTAAGTGTTAAGTGTCTGAGGCCGGATTTGAACTCAGTTCCTCCTGACTCCAGGGCCTGTGCTCTATTCACTGTGCCACCTAGCTGCCCCACTTTCTACCTTTTAAATGCATATTAATACGACTAATCCTTTCTATTTCGATTTCCTTAATGCATTTTAGCAGAACTATGACTTTCCCCATGAGAACTGCTTTAGCTCCATAATAGAAAGTTTAGTGTGTTGTTTCATCATGATTATTTTCTTTCATCTGGTTAGTCTTTCTATTATTTGTTCTTTAACCTCTTAATTACTTAACATTCCATTGGTAAGTCCCCAAATTAAACTGTGTCTATTTTTCATGGTCCCTAAACTAATTACTATTTTTATTGTGGTATAGTCTGTATAGGATATATTTACAATTTTTGCTTTTTATGTTTATTTGCAATATCTTGGTGCCATAATACATGGTTAATTTTGCATGCACACACATATACATGCTTTTATATGTATATATAAGTGTATATGTGTATATACATAGATAGATAATTCTGCAATGTAATTTAGAAGATGCTTTAAGTTTTTTTGCTCTACATTCTCCAATAATTTTTTCAGTTTTGTATTTTCCTTTTTTTATCTTTTTCTTAGACTTATCCAAAAGAGAGAACTATGAAATGTTCCATTATAGTCTGTTTTCTTATATTTAGTTAATATTTACCCTCTCAATTTAGATGCTTAAGCATTTAAAGCACATATGTTTAATATGGATCTTGGTTTATTGCCTATGTCTCTTTCCAGCAAAATTTAGTGTGCTTACTTACCTTTTTTAATGTTCTCAATAATTCTTTGTCTTTTGTCTGATACCATGATTGCAGCTCCTGCTTTTTTGGATTCAGCAGATGTTTAGGAAATTTTTCCCAGCTCCTCATTTTTTTCTGGATGGATAAAGTATAAATGTATTCATTAATATTGGTGAAGAGTCACTGTAGAATATATTGCTTTCATATACATAGTAACTGAAAGAATAGTTTTCTAGTATCTATTGAAAAAGTAGCAGTAGTAGTAGTGGTGGTGGTGGTGGTGGTGGTGGTGGTGGTGGTGGTAGTAGTAGTAGTGGTGGTAGTAGTAGTAGTGGTAGTAGTAGTAGTGGTGGTGGTAGTAGAAGTGGTAGTAGTAGTAGTGGTGGTAGTAGTAGTAGTAGTAGTAGTAGTAGTAGTAGTAGTAGTGTGTGTGTGTGTGTGTGTGTGAGAGAGAGAGAGAGAGAGTGAGAATGTGTGTGTGTGTGTGTTCAGGCTAGACCAATGATTTCACTGATATAGGGACTTTTAGTGAGGAAGTATAGCAGCAAGCACCCCAGCGTCCCCAGGGTCGCTGCCACCACAGTTCTTGGATCTGCTTTGATAAAGGAAAGCAACTCAAAATGGGTTAACAAGCTTACTTTAATCAGTCAAACATGTATCGTTTACCTAGTTCAGGGGAAAGAGGTCAGCACCCCGAACTTCAGAATATACAGACAGAATTATCAAGACAGAAACAGATCAAGTAGACAGATTTCCAAACTGTCCAACCATTACATCCATACCCAATCAACATCTGGGTTTCAACATCTGGGTTTTTCAAAGCCGGGGGACTCTGGACAATGGCTTCCCAGAATCCATATCAAATCACAGAACACTTCTCAAAGTGAGCCCCAAAACAAAGCTACACATCAGGGCTTATATAGCCTTCTCCTGGCTCAGAGAATGTAACAACCTTATTGACTCACTGGCCAATCAAGAAGTATCTACTGAAAAACAACCCTCCCAGCCCAGGCTCCAGGTGCACTTTAGCCTAGGGGCAGGGAAAATCTTTAAATTTACATTCCCATTACAGGAAGTTCCCTCTACCACTTTTGACCAGCAACTTTGCTGTAACAATTACTCTTAGAGAGTTGCCTAAAGCACCTATGCCCAGGTACACAGCAGGATTCAACCAGGTTTTTCTGACTCTAAGGCATGATCTCTATCTATTCAGTGTGATATTACTTTTCTATTAAGCATAAATGAATACATAAACATACGAATGTATATGTATATATATGTAAGTGTACACTTCTGAATGGATCTTTATTTCGGTTACAAAAATTATCTTTATGTGATCCTTTGTCTACTCGAACTTGATAATCCAACCTTCATACTTATCTTCTCCTTTTACAAACAGACAGGAGGTAAACAGCAGACCCTCAACATCCATTCTGTCAAATGTGGAATTTGAATCATAGATGTTAACTGCTCTCTCTCCTTCCAATCACCTCCAGTGTTCTGGGGTTCCTGGTATGACCGCGTGAAGGAATGGTGGGATAGAAAGGACAAACACCCCATTCTTTACCTATTCTGTGAAAACATGAAAGAGGTGGGTTAACGGAGTGAATGTTCATGCACCCAACAATCCTTGTTGCATAATCTCAGAGTCAAAGAGTGCAAAGGGACCTCACAGGTCAGAGAGTCCAAGGATCCCATTACAATGGCCCTGAAAGGTGCTCATCCAACCTTTTCTCAAAAATCTCCTGTGAGGGAGAAACATGCTCCTTCGGCATCTGTTTCCTCCTCTATAAAATGTAAACAATAATAGCAGCTATCTCACAGGGTTCTTGTGAGGATCCAATGAGATGACAAATGTAAATGGATGATGAAAAGACTGGATCTTTGACTTCACTGATACAGGAACATCTCAGATGCAGAAACTCCCTCTACCAATGCGAGTCACCACCTTCTCTGAAACTTATAGCCTTAGAGAGCTGTCTGGGGAATAGAAATGTGAAGTCACTCGTTCAGCAACTCCTATATGTGCAAGGAGTAACTTCAAACTAGGTCTTGTGGTGCTGGGGCCATCTCTATATCCAATACACCAAAGCTGTCACTCATATATATAAAGCACTTAACAGTCCCTAATGATGACAGAAATGTCCAATGCTACTATAACTAAGAGTCTCAAGAGCTGCTCTCTGATATTACAATAAACTACATGGAAAGCATCTTCATCTTCATGAAAAAAACAAAATTTGAATAAGGAGCAAGACAAAATATTTTGGAGGCATCTTTTTCTACTTGAATCAAAATCTTTCCTCTCTGGCACAAAGAATAGACGCTAGAGGCTTGTAATTATTTTTCTTTGCCATAGCCCCTCATATTTGCAAAATGAATCAGCATGTTATTGCAGCCTATAACCCATTGTGAGGCTATCTACCACAAAAGGGCACCTAAAAGTATAACCGATAAGGCCAGACCTAGGACAAGACAGACTTAAGAACCAAAAGGAAAACCCCATAGTTTTCACTCTCTGCCACAGTTATCTTCAAGTCACTGAGTAAGAGGAAACTAGTAATAACTTTATGTATTTTGGTAGGGAAGCCAGTACCCCAAAGGCTATTTGGCAGATTGACCCTTTCATGTTATGTGCCTATATTTTGGATGACTGCTCCCAAGAAAATGATGAAGCCATGACTTTGTGTTTCAGTTGGCTATAACCGACATTCAGGTAGAAGAGGAGAGGAAAATATGTGGTGAGTGGGAGATCAATCATAAACAATTATACTTTTTCTACTAAAAATACAATCTGCTATAAGGAGGCTTTTAAACAAAGTTTTTCTTTGAGAAAAACAGGCTCTAAAATGGATTTTATGAATTTGAACACAAAGTTAAGTCATTCCAAGAAACAGATAAGAACACGACACCATAGGAACCAAGAGGGACTCACTGGGACCACAGGGACAATCCCTCAGACCTAATGACAGAATGATTTCACCACCTCCCATCCTCATGATGACTCTGGGAGTCTAACAGTTGGTCTAAGAAAAAGTCACATGTGTAGTTGATTTTGTAACCAGAAATTTAGTTGTGTGTGGAACAAAACAATGAAGAAAGAATTTTACATGAACAGTGCCCATTAGCCTTTTTTTCTTGCTTTTCTATTCCTTCTCGAAAGTCAAAATTCTCCTTCTCTTGCCTCCTACCAATTTCATTCAGGTTTTACCAGTTCATATTTAAATAGCAAACTGATTCAGAACTTTCCTAATTCAGAGATTCTCTTAACCTATTTTAAAAATACAAACTCAAAATCTGCATTGCATTGGCCAGAGTTCTGTTTTAGCTCATTTGGGGGAATTCAGGAATTGACCTTGAGACCCTCCACAGTCTAGCTCCCACACAAAACAGTAACATTTCTTTTTCTAATTTTATCTTCCACTACTCCCTAAAACATATATTTATGTACAATTACAGGGAGTATTTGTTTTAAAACAAGTGAAATGCTTAGCACAATGCGTGGAACAGAGTAGGCATTATATAAAAGTTTTGTTCCCCTCCTCTTTCTATGAAGTCAGTGCCGGATTTCTAATCAACCTGGACCACTTACCATTTCCCAAAAAATCATCATGTTGTACTGCTTCCTGACCAATAAGTTTTCTCACCCACCTACCTCCTAAACTTCACCTTTGGAAAGTTTATACAATCTTTAAAAACCCACAAGAAAAACTGACCATGCCCATGAAGCTTGCCATGATCATAGCTACATAGGGTCCTTATGACATTGAGCAAGTCACTTAACTGCTTCGGGCCTCAGTCATTTCATATGTAAAAAGACAGTCTGGGCCTACATAACCTCTGCTGTTTCTTGTATGATCTCTATCTCAAGGATACAGTAGTCATTTGCTTATCCCACTGTATCCAAGACAGACTTGGTAGAGATCATTAAGATCATTCAGTCCAACCAATTCACTTTACACATGCCTCCTCTCATACTTATGTATTATTTGTGATCGAAACCTGTGATTTCATTTGTATAGGGGTCTCTCAGTGAGGAAATTGTGTTCTTTGATGCAGATAAACAACTCCTCTGAGACTTGCCCAGGGCAATGAACAATCAAGGGCCTTGCACATACTTATGTGTTGTGTGTGCCAGAAAGTCTAACCCACGTCTTTTAGCTTCCAACATAAGTTCTCTAACTACTCCAATCTATTGGTTCTAATCCCTTGTTTTATAATAGTTTTTATTAGTTATTCATGAATGGGCTCTAGCCACCTTAAAAAAGAATGGAAACTCTTTGATCACTATGAACACCTAACTCGTCTCCCTCCCAACAGCCAATGCTCCAACTCAACTATTCTACAATCTTTTCCCTAACTATGTCAAATACCTTATCACTTTCCCTTTCAAAAAATCACTTAATAGTTTATTTGTAGCCTTCTAAGGCACTTTGCAGGATGATTATTTCTTATATTTGGTTATAACTTATCCGCCTCAAGAGTTATGATTTCCTTATCTAAATATTTTATGCCCACCAGAGCCTAACACATTGTTCTGCACATAATAAGCTCTAAATAAATGTTACTCGACAAATTGAACAAATCTTTGAATCCCATACATCTCTCACTATGCTTTGCACATAGTGAACGTTCCTTATATATTTGCTAAATGAATGAATGGATCACATGAGGTTAGATTATGCTTTAAATAGACTAACTAAAGAATGGCCACAACTCTTTCAGGCACAAGCTGGACACAGGAGATTATAGACATGATCCAAAATGAAGGAGATGAAAAGAAGTGGCAGCGAAGCTAGCAGCTATAGTAAACACTCTTTAATTGAGTGGAAATCACTTCCAGCCTTCTTAAGCATGTTCCCCTCTGGTAAGTTTGTTCAGCTAAAGTTGGATTGACTTAGAGTTAGGGTCCTGAACCCATTAGGTTCTTCTCAAGGAGAACTGTTTCCAAAACACAAGGAAGGGATTTTCCTGACACTCCTGCTAGTAATATAGATTGGCACTTTCCCTGTAAATTTTACTTACCTAAATCATTGAGATTTTGAGTGTGTCACACAGCTATTAGGTATCATAAATAAAACTTGAACCATGATCTTCTTGGTCCTTAAGCTCCCTCTCTATTCACTATGCCAGGCAGATAGAACAGCTTTTATTTCCATTTTAAAAATAGGAATAATGAGGCACAGAGAGGTTACATTGACTCATCACAGGGTTAAAACCAAAGGCTGCTATGACCAAATTCAGTGCATTTTCACTCATGAGAATTGAAGAACTGGACCACATAAATTATAGAGTCTCCCTACCAAAACTTGTCCTTGAGGGCCACTCTGGCCTATGTTATCACTCCTAGAGCACTCTCCTTCTCTGTACTGGACAGAAAATTATTTAGGTAGAGAGGTTTTCTTTGGGTTTTGTTTGTTTGTTTTGCTTTTTGGAGGGCCTAAGGGAGGGCAACTGGGGTTAAGTGACTTGTCCAAGGTCACATGGCTAGTTTTAAGTGTCTGAGGCCAAATTTGAACTCAGGTCATCCTGACTCCAAAGCCAGTGTTCTATCCACTACACCACCTAACCGCCTCCAGGTAGAGATTTTGTATACAAACCAAGGACCTGAGATTTCAATTTAGTAATCTGAAAAGCAAGGATGTACATGATCATCACCTAAAAGATATGCATTTAGCACTAGTTTGGTTTAGGCACTCTGTTATGCACTGAACTTTCAAGGAACCATAAGATATAGCCAGTATCTTTGAGGGCTCCAAATCAATTTTGGAAAATAAGACACAACCTTCAAGCTAAAATAATTGATTTATAAGTTTCTCCCAACAATTCAGAACACCATTCAGCCGTACGTGTTCATTCTATGAGATATTTGTTCATGTCCTCCCATAAATTTTCCACAAAAGATCAATGCAATTCTTATAAGAGTCTGAAGATGGGAGAAGTCACTGAGGTCTGTCAATCAGGGAAGGTACCCAGGAAGAAGTGAGACTGGAGTTTGGACTTGAAGAGTGGATAGGATGTGGTTAGGAACAGGTGAAGACATTTCAAGCAGTGAATTATAATCAGCAAAGGGTGGGGTGCCTGAGGGAATGAGAAAAGCTTGCAAACCAAAACAGCAACAACACATACATATTTATATATACATATATATAGGATATGTGAATTATGAATGTATGTAAGTATACATGTATAGATATGAGGATACATACATACATTATGTTTATGCTATGTTTGTGTCTATGTGTGTATGTATGTATGTGAATATATATCTATATATACATTCAGATAGGAGATGTAGGTTTAGAAAACTGATGAAATGTTAGGTATAATGGCTAAATTCTTGTCATGTAACATGACGCCGTAAGTAAGGAGGAATTTTGCTATTCTTTTGTAGAATTTAGTTTCTCAAAATCCATGGCCATAATAATCTCTAGTTTCCAGGTGTCAGATAGTATTTCCCAGGCTCATGACTTGTAAACATCTCCACCACACTTGCACAGTAAGATAGGGGAGTGATATAATGTGATTTTTTACTGCACTTGCTCTGAATGATAATGTTACTAAAGTTAATCTGTGAGGCTATTGCTGGCAATATGCCTTGTCTGTTGCCCTATGAGGCAAGTGGGCACTGGTCAGTGAGTGGGAAAACCACAGGGGAATATGACAGTATAATGCTGCACATGCCTCAACTGTTCCCCACTGAGGCTTGAGGGGATTTATGAGAGTGCACAAGCTGGAATGCTGTTCTTGTCTCAACTTACCCCATCAAGACAGAGGGGTAGCTGGTCCCCCACCTTCTCAATGGCCCCTGTGAGACTAGAATAAAGTAAGCTAGTTTATTAAACACTTATTGTGTCTCCATTCCTGTCTTCCTATTTGCCTAGATCAACAGTGGACCTGACTAGTGTCTTCACCTGTCTTACAGATGCCTACAGGCTTCATATGATGTATATGAGATTTCAATATAAAAAAAAAATTTCCTTATTAGGATGCAAGCAAACATGGACTAGCCCAAAGACCTTAATCAGCTGCTCACCAATATCACTGAATAACTAACCCCTCTCAGATGCCATGGTTGGATATATTAATAATACAAGAAGGGTTGTATCTATTACCATTTATAATTAAAGTTAAATTTGATTAATAATATTAAATTCATGACACCTGAACTAACACGGATTACTGAGCATCTTTAAACCACAGAAAGACAACGGATAAAGAAATAGACCCACCTCATAGGTCCAGAGCTACTGAAATCCCTCACAACACCTTCCTACCTCTAAAGGTAGTTAATTCCTCTCCTATTACCCTCTCTCTATTGCCCAAGGTAGGACTGAAGATTGTGGAACAAGCTTTTGAGAACATAGAAAAAAGCTACCTCAAAATTAAGACAGGATAATTTTCCTACCTTCTTTCATTTTTAATTTTTTAACTAATAAGTATTTCTTTTCTCTCCATCTGACCTTCAACCTCTGTGAGAAAACAAAAACAAATGCCCTATGATAAACATATATAGTTAAGCAAAACAAATCCACACATCGGCAGGTTGAAAAATGTGTTTCATGTAGTATATTTATCACACCATGTATCTATGAAGAGTTAGAAAGCATTCTTTATCAACCATCCTTTGGAAATATTGTAGATTATTTACATTGATTGATTTTTTAAAGAATGAACTACTGCTGCAGAGACAAGAATAAAAAGAATCATGGCGTTTTCTAAATGTGACAGCAAAAGAAGATTACAAAGTTCATGGGCATTCAGCATCATAGCTCACGAAGTGTCTGTGTACCAGTGCAAAACAAGGTCTCAGTTCCAACATAGAACTAACCTTGGCAGAATGAGAAAACGATGACATCTGAAAGATTTGTTGATCGCTTCCCTGCTGTGGGTCACAGATACAGGCCTGATACAGGAATAGCCCGTAATGGTGGCAGTCCAGGCTAAAGAACAATTACAGGCCCTGGGATATTTAAATATCAAGGAGAAAGTTCTGAATAATTAATACCTGTGTAGCTCTGAACCCAGACACAGAACACAGCTCCATTCCAGTTTCTATCTCAAACTTAAGCCTATAGAGGAAAAACCAGGGCAAGTATCCCAAACCAAAGGCAATCCTACGGTACTTTTACTATGAAGCAGCAGAAATTTCCAGTTAGCTAATAATGGCTGAGTCAAGCAACATTCTCTTGTTTCTCAAACCAAATCTAGGTTAGCAATTTGCAAATCTCAGATCAGAGAATGTGAGGAAACAATCAGACCTTGCCCTGGATCAGAGTACAAGGATAATTCTAAAAGCTTGTAGGTTTCCCAGACTGAGCTGTCCTTGTGATTCTGAAGTACAGCCAAATTAAATTCACTAAGAAAACAACAGCAAAATTTGTTCTAAGACACTGTGAGGAAAGAATTATATAATCAGATAAAACCAAGGGGAAAAAAGGAACTAATAAAGAAAAATCCAAAGCGAAAGAGGTAACAAGCAAGAAGAAGGGATTAGGGTTGAGGGGACAGGGAAACAGTTGGGAAAGGACCAGCTTTTTTTTTTTAAGTTTAAAGTAAATAAAGGAAAATAACTGTTTACAAAAAAAAAAGAAATTCATAACTTGAAAATAAAACAAAATTAGAAAGAGATGGAAGAAAATTTAAACCTGACTCTTACTTAAACCCTTAAAGGTGAATGGATTTAACAATTCAATAAAATGAAAAAGGAGACCAGATAAGCCAACACAACCTTAAAATCTGTTGATTATGACAAACATTTCAAAAACAAAAACACAAAAAAGAAAATTAAGGGAATGGAAATACATTTACAATGACTCAAATGAATCCCAAAAAGCAGAGGCTGCAATTTTTTCAGTTTTGCAAGCAAAAAGAAACATTCGAAAAATATAGAATGATAAAACCAGAAAACTATATTATTTTGAAATGTACCATTTACAAAAACTAATATTAGCAATCAATTTATATACCCAGAATGTCTTAGCTTCCAAATTCATAAAGGAAACATTATTTGCACTACAAGAAGACATTAAGAGTGATAGGATATTTTCAGTCTCCTACATCAATAGAGAAAGAGACCTTAACAGCCCTCTCTTAGCTTTAGATGAAAAAGGAAAACCAAAAGTAAAATATGGAATGAACTACTGCTGGAGAGACAAGAATAAAAAGAATCATGGCGTTTTCTAAATGTGACAGCAAAAGAAGATAGGTATGAATATATATAATATAAAATATACATAAAAGAAGATATATATGGAGAAAGAGAGAGAGGGAGGGAGGGAAGGATGAAGGGAGAGGGAGGATGAGGGAGAAAGATGTGTATGTATCTTTGTGCATCTCAGCACCACATAGAAATTTTACAAAATCTGACTGTACTGAAAGTTCTGAAATATTACAAAGAAATATAAATGGCAAAAATACTTGATATGTCCTTTCCAGACTATAATATAACAAAAATAGACATTGGTCCAGGGACCAGAAACCAAAGATATAGACCCAAAAGAAAACTTAATAATCAAATCCTCAATTATTAAGAGGTCAAAACAAATCACAAAAAAAACACTTAACTACCACATAAAAGAAAAATAAGAGTGATGAAACTACATAACAAGATTTCTGTTATGCAAGTAAAAAATTATTCAGGAGAAAGACCATATTCTTAAAAATACATATTGGCAAAATAGAAAAAGAAAGGATGAATATGCATCTTAAAATATTAGAGAGTCAACAAATAAGCAAATTTAAAATAAACACTAGAAAGGAGATATGAAAAAATGGAGAAATAGATAAATTGTAAACAAAGAAAAATAATAGAAATGTTTCACAAACATGATAGTTGTTTTTCTGAAAAGACCAGTACAATTGACAAACCCCTAGTTTATCTTATTGAAAAGAAGAAAACAAAAATTAAATCAATCAAATAGCAAATGAGCAAGGTGAGTTCACAGCAAAACCAGGAAAAATAAAAAGAACATATGGTACACAGTTATATAGGCTAACAAAACTGAGAAAATAAACACAATACCATAAAAATGTAAAATATACAAATTATAATAATTTCATTTATGTATTTTAATTAGCCCAATGTCAAAAAAATAATCTAGGTGTAAAGGGACTAAAGAGAGGAGAAGGGATGACTCCTTTTTTGATGGATTGACAGGAGAATTCTGTCAAATATGTAATGAATCATTATTACCTGTTTCTCAAAAATTATTCTCAAAAATTGAGAAAGAAAGCACCCTACTAGAAACCTTTTATGAGACAAATATAATCCTAATACCTAAAATCAAGGAAAAGATAAAACACAAAAAGAAAACTATAGGACAATACCATGAACACTGATTCAAGTTTTAAATAATCCTATCGGATTACAGTGATTTATCCAAGAAATCATTGATTATATCTAAGTCAACTTTTTACCAAGGAAACAAAAATGGTTCAGTGTTAAGGAAACAATCAATATAATTACTCATATTTTTTAAAAAAGGCATGCAAATGATCATCTCAACAGATGCCAAAAAAGTCTTCGACAAATTACAACATTGTTTTACAATAAAAACCCAACAAACACAGGTATACGTTTTTAATTTTTTGAAAGCATCTATCTAAAGCCAAAATCAAGTATTATTTCTAATGGAGACAAACTTGAACCTTTTGTAACAATATGGAAGCAAAGCAAGGATCCCCTTTCTCTGCACTAATATTTTATGTAATTCTGGAAATGACAGCAATAGCAATAAGTGAAGAGAAAAATTTAAAGCCAGAATCATAGGCAAAGAAGAGTTAAAACTGTCCTTATTTTTTGATGATATGATGGTTTACTTGTAAAATCTCAGGGAATTAACAAAGATACAAATGGAAACAACAGCTTCAGAAAGTTTGAGGTAACAAAATAAATCCACAAAAATCAATAAGATTTGTATACAGTAAAAATAAATGAAGCAGTAATAGAAAGGAAATCCCATTTCAAATAACTAGAAAATGCACAAAAATACTTAAAATATCAAGTGATTAATCTACCAAAACTCACAAAAGACTTACAGAGAATCAATTTGAAATCGCTCCTTACAGGAAAAAAGAAAAATAGCTAAAAGAATGTTCAGTGCTTATGGCTAGACAATACTAATAAAATGATAATGATGATACTGCTAAAATTATTATGTAATTCAAATACAATAACAATTAAATAACTAAGTGGATACTTTATAGAACTTGATGAAATAAAAATGAAATGTATTTGAAAAATAAAAGAATCATAATATCAATGGAAATGATGAAAAGAAGTAGGGATGAAGAGGAATAGCAATAACAGAAATCAAACTATTATATAAAACAGGAGTCTTGAAAAACATCTGGTATTGGTTAAACAATAGAAAGATAGATTAATGGAACAAGCTAAACAAGGAAGATTCAGAAACAATATATCTCAATAACAAAATGTTGAGTAAAGTAGAAAAAATAAATTACCTGGAAAAAACTTCTTATATGACATAAACTGCTGGGAAACTGGGAAGCAGTCAGGCAAAAATTAGACTGCAATCAACACCTTACCATATTCCACAATACATTCTAAATACATATACAGATCGCAGTCCTTTTACAAAGAATGACCTTATATTAGTACATAAAATTTTATACTGAAAAGCAGAAATAGTAAAAAGAATCCTATAAATAATGAATTTGCAATAAAAATAACATTTAATAAGGGACCAAGGAAACATAGATTAAAAACAAATTGGAGATTAAACAACTTAATCTTAAAGAATGAATTGGCGGCAAGGTGGCGCAGTGAGTAAAGCACCAGCTCCGGAGTCAGGAGGACCCAAGTTAAACTCCAGCCTCAGACACTTAACACCCACACACACACACACAAAAAAAAAAAAAAAAAACTAGCCATGTAACCTTGGGCAAGTTACTTAACCGCAATTGCCCTCCAAAAGGCAAAAAAAAAGAATGAGTGCGTTCCAGAATAAATCATAGGAACAATAAATAATTTCATTAAAGAGAATGACCCAAAAAGCTTGGGTAAATATCCCCTTTGTTCCAACAGAAGAGCTTGACTTGAAAAGCCAAAAAAAAAGGCAAACACCATGAGGAAAAAGTCACAAAGAAAAGCAATGACCATATCTAATTATTATAGTGACAGGGAAGATCAAAACACAAATTCAAGAGAGGACAACATAGTCAATATACTGTCATCCAAAACCTCAAAGGGGAATATGAGCTGGTCTCAAGACCCAAAGGCCTTATTGGAAGAGCTCCCATAAAATGGAAGTGCATAGTAGAATGGATTGAAAACCACGATCCTACAATATGTTGCTTACAAAAAAAAAAAAACCATTTGAAAGAGAGAGATATGCAAAGAGTAAAGGTAAAAGGCTGGAGTAGAATATATTATGCTTCAGCTGAACTAAAAAAGAAAAAAAAAGCAGGGGATAGCAATACCGATCTCAGAAAAAGCGCTTTTTCCAGGGCCAGGTGAATTTACAAGTGAATTCTATCAAACATTTAAAGAACAATTAAACTATTTGGAAAAATAGGCAAAGAAAGAGCCCTACCAAAAAATTTTTATGATACAAATATGGTATTGATACTAAAACCAGAAAGACCCAAAACAGAGAAAGAAAATTAAAGACCAATTTCCCTAATGAATGCACATGCAAAAGTTTAAATAAATTATTAGCAAAAAGATTATAGCAACTTATCATGAGAATAATAAACCATGATCAAGTAGGATTTATACCAGGAATGTATGGCTAGTTCAATATTAGGAAAACTATCAGCATAATTGACCATATTAACAACAAAACTAACAGAAACTATATGATTATCTCAATAGATGCAGAAAAAGCTTTTGACAAAACACAACAGCTATGGCATCTTTAAAACACTACAGAGCATAGGAAGAAATGGAGTCTTCCTTAAAATGATAAATAGCATCTACCTAAAACCATCAGGAAGCATTATATGTAATGGGGATAAGCTAGAAGCATTTCCAATAAGATCAGGGTGAAACAAGGATGTCCATTATCACCACTGTTATTCAATATTGTACCAGAAAATGCTAGCTTTAGAAATAAGAGAAGAAAAAGAATTTGAAGGAATTAGAATAGGCAAAGAAAAAACAAAGCTATAACTCTTTGCAGATGATATGATGGTATACTTAGAGAATACTAGGGGCAGTTGGGTGGCACAGTGAAAGAGTACCCTGGAGTCAGGAGGACCTTAGTTCAAATCCAGCCTCAGACACAACACAAAACTAGCCATGTGATCTTGGGCAAATCACTTAACCCCAATTGCCCTAACTTCCCACCTCCAAAAAGTAAAAAAAAAAAAGAGAGAGAGAGAGAGAGAATCCTAGAGAATCAAGTAAAAAACAACTTGAAATAATAAATAACTTTAGCAAAGTTGCAGGATATAAAATAAACTCACATAAATCATCAACATGACTATATATTACTAATAAAGCCCAACAGCAAGAGATAAAAAGAGAAATTCCATTTAAAAGTAAATATTATAAATAAACATTATAAAATATTTGGGAGTCTACCAAAACAAATCCAGGAACTATATGAACACAACTACAAAACACAATTCACACAAATAAGGTCAGATCTAAATACTTGAGAAAATACCAGTTGCTCAGGGATAAGCCAACTCATATAATAAAAATGACCAAGTTTCCCTAAATTAATTAATTTATTCATTGCCATACCAATCAAACTACCAAAAATTATTTTATAGAAATAGAAAAAATAATAACAAAATTCATCTGGAAGAACAAAAGTTTCAGAATATCATACAAGATCCTAAATTGTATTATCTTGTATTATAAAACAGCAATCATTAAAACCACTTGTAAGAAATACAGTGGTGGATCAGTGTACCTTGTATAAGTGTACCTTAGGTATACAAGACACAATAATCAATGACTATAGTAATCTACTGTTTGATTAACCCAAAGATACCAGTTTCTTGGCCAAGAACTTGCTAATTAACAAATACTGCTAGGAAAACTGAAAAACAGTATGTCAGAAGCTAGGCATAGACCAATATCTTATACCCTCTATCAAGATAAAGTCAAAATGGTTCATGATTGAGATATAAAGTTTGATACTATAAGCAAATTGGGAGAGCAAGGAATAGTTTACCTGTCAGATTTATGGAGAACGGAAGAATTTATGACCAAACAAGAGAGAAAGAACATTATGAAATGCAAAATAGATTATTTTGATTACATTAAATTGAAAAGTTTTTGCACCAAAAAAAGCCAATGCAACAAAGATTAGAAGGGAAGCAGAAAGCTGGGGAACAATTTTTACAGCCAGTGACTCTGATAAAAACCTCATTTCTGGAAGTAGAAACAGGACCTCTGCATGGCTCCGGCTCCTACCACCTCCAATTCATGTAAAAGGGAACTCTAAAAAACTTTGGAGCTACAGAATCCACAAAATGACACAGAGAAGCTAACCTCCCACTTAGGAAAGCATGGCAGGCTGGCACGAAGTGGCCAGCACAGAGCTCTGGGAGCTGAGCCCAGCCCCACGCTGAGGTTTTAGCCCCAGGTCGGGCCTGACCAGCCACAGGATGGAAGGACTCCAGATCACCAGCAGCTGTGGCGGTCCAGAATTTTCAACACATAGATGCTAAGGACAAAGTGAGAGGTCAATGCAGTTTGGACTTTGGGACCCAGTAGTTGGGAGTGCATAGGCTTTTGCCCCTGGACAGCACAGCCACCCACACGTGGCAGCTTCAGCTCCTGGCCTGCAGAGTGTAGGGTGACCAAGTGACCAGTCTGAGGGATAATTGCCCTTTGCTTTAAACTGCTTGGATCTGGATTGCAGTCTAGGGTGGAGGACCTGGGGTGTGTGACCAGCTTGCCAGAGCATGGAGGCCTCAGAGAGGGCACCCAACTAATACCTCTGGCAGCTGAAAAAACCCCAGCATTTGGGATGAAAGCTCCCCCATCTTGTGGCAGAGTCCTACTGTGGCAAAAAGCCCAAAAGTCAAGTAATTGAGTGACAAAATGAGCAGGCAAAGGAAGCAAACCAAGCAAAACAACCCAACATTAGACTCCTTTTTGGGGACAAAAAAGGATGAAAGCATAGAACAGGAGGAAGATAGTGAATTCAGAACTCCTGCACCAAAAGCTTCCAAGAAAAATACGAGCTAGTTACAGGCCATAGAGGACCTTAAGAAGCAGATAAGAGAAGTGGAGGAAAAATTGGGAAGAGAAATGAGAACAATGCAAGAAAATTATGAAATGAAAGTCAACAGCCTGACTGAGGAAAATAACACCTTAAAAATAGACTAACTCAAATGGCAAAAGAGGCTCAAAAAGGCAATGAGAAGAATGGCTTAAAAAGCCACATTTGCCAGATGGAAAAAGAATCTCAAAAGCTCACTGAGGAGAATCGTTCCTTCAGAATTAGATTGGAGCAAATGGAAGCTAATGACTTTATAAGAAATCAAGATGCTGTTAAACAGATACAAACAAATGAAAGAAGAGAAGGCAATGTGAAATACCTCTTTGGAAAAACCACTGACCTGGAAAATAGATCCAGGAGAGGTAATTTTAAAATTATTGGACTACCTGAAAGCCATAATCAAAAAAAAGAACCTAGAAATCATCCTCCAAGAAATTCTCAAGGAAAACTGCCCTGATGCTTTAGAACCAGAGGGCAAAATAGACATTGAAAGAATCCACTGATCACCTCCTGAAAAAGATCCCAAAAAGAAAACTCCTAGGAACATTATAGCCAGGTTCCAAAATTCCCAGATCAAGGAGAGAATATTATAAGCAACCAGGAAGAAACCATTTGAATATTGTACAAACACAATCAGGATAACTCAGGATCTGCCAGCTTCTACGCTGAGGAATCGAAGGGCTTGAAATATGATATTCCTGAGGGAAAAGGAGCTGGGATTAAAACCAAGAATCACTTACCCAGCAAAACTGAGTATCATGTTTCAGGGGAAAATATGGTCATTCAGTGGAATAGAGGACTTTCAAGCATTCTTGCTGAAAAAACCAGAGTTGAATAGAAAATTTGTCTTTCTGATACAAGAAGCAAGAGGAGCATGAGAAGCTAAACAAGGAAAAGAAATCATGAGAAACTTATCAAAGTTGAACTATTAACATGCCTACATGGAAAAATGATAATTGTAACTGATGAAACTTTTCTCAGTATGAAAATAGTTGAAGAGAATAGAAATATATATATATGTATATACATATATATGTCTATATCGGAGGGTATGTGGGCATATGAATACATATGTGAATGTGTGTATATATGTTTACAGGTATGCATAGATAGAGGGCACAGGACCAATTTAATAGGAAGGGATGATACTTAAAAGGTGAAATTAAGAGGTGAGAGAGGAATATAATGAGAAGAAATGGGGAGAGACAGAATGGGGTAAACTATCTCACAGAGAAGAGGCAAGGGAAAATGTTTAAAATGGAGGGGAAGAATAGGAAGGCAAAAGGGAATGGGTCAACCTTATTCTCATTGAATTTGGCTTGGGAAGGGAATGACATACACACTAAATAGGGTATCTCACTCTACAGGAGAGTAGGGGGAAGGGGATGAGAGGGGGGATGATGGAAGGGAGGGCAGGCTGGGGGGGAGGGAAGTTGGAAGCACCCACTTTTGAAAAGGGATGGGATCGGGCGGCCAGGTGGCTCAGCGAGTAAGAGTACCGGCTCCAGTGTTGGGACGACTTGGAGATCGAATCCCGGGCTCAGACACTCAGCACCACACCCAGAAATGACTGGCCGTGTAACCTTGAGCAAGTTACTTAACCCCAATTGCTTAAAAAAAAAAATGGATGGGATCAAAGTAGAGAATGGAACAAGTGGGAGGTGGGATAGGAGGGGGGGAAATATAGTCAGTCTTTTACAATATATCTACTATGGTAATGTTTTGCATTAGCTACACATATACAACCTATACTCAATTGCTTATCTTCCCAGTAAGGGTGGGTGACAAGGGAGGAAGGGAATAAATCTGGAATTCAAAGTTTTAAAATCAAATGTTTAAATATATATATACATATATATATATATATATATATATATACTATTATTAATACTATTTTACATGTAATTGGGAAATAAGATATACAGGCACTGGGGCATAGAGATCCACCATGCCCTACTGGAAAAGTCAAAGGGGGTATGGGAGAAGATATGGGAGAGAGCAGATTGGAGGAGGGGATATCCTGTGGGACTGCTATTTTGGGGCGGTGGGTAGGGGAAAAACGGGGAGAAAATTTGTCACTCAAAATCTGGCAGAAATGAATGCTGTAAATCAGAAGTTAACAAAGCATTTGAAAAATTTAAAAAAAAACCTCATTTCTAAAATATATAGAGAACGAAGTCAATTTTGTAAGAATACAAGCCATTCCCCCAAAAAACCTGGAAACACTTTTGTGAACTGATGCTGAGTGAAGTGAGGAGAACCAGGAGAACATTGTACACAGAACAGCCACGCTGTGCGATGAATAACTTTGATAGACTTAATTCTTCTCATCAGTAAAAGGATGTAAGAAAACTCCAAAAGGCTCATGATGAAAAATGTTATCCACATACAGAGAGAGAACTTTGGACTCTGAAGGCAAATGGACTATTTGCTCTCTTTATTGCTGTTGTTTTGCTTGTTTTGTTTCTTCTGTCTTATGGTTCCTCCCATTGGCTCCAATTTTCTTTACCACATATGTAATGTGAAAATATGTTTGATATTAATGTAAATGTAGAGCCTATAACATATTGCATGCCATCTTGTGGAGGGAGCAGGGAAGAAAGAGGGAGAAAATGTAAAACTCAAAATCTTATGGAAGTAAATGTTGAAAACAAAATAAATTAATTTCAGAAATAAGTCAATTAAAATTGAGAGTAAAAGAACTATTGAATTAGTAAATTAAACTAGGAGTTGATTTTATGAAAAATAAAATTGATAAATTATTGATAAATTTGATTTCAAAAAAGAATAAAAAGGGTGAATATACTGCTAATGAAGATAAAATTAATGCAATTATAAGGAGTTATTTAACTGCAATTATATGCTAACAAATTTAACAATTTAAGTAATATGGAAGTATACGTGCAAAAATATAAATTGCTTAGATTGGCAAAAGAGGAAGCAGAATATCTAAATAGATCTATTTTAGAAAATGATCTATTTTAGACTTGAGCAGGTCATAAATTAAGGGTTCCTGCCAAATTCCTTTTATGAAACTCATACCTAAAAAGAAAGAACAGAAAAAGAAAATCACAAGCCAGTTTTGTTAATGAACATGGAAGGAAAAAAATGCTAAATAAAATACTAACTAAAAGATTACAACAATATATTACAAAGATTATGCATTATAATCAAGAGAAGTTTATGCCAGGAATGCAGAGATGGGTTAGCATGAAGAGAACTATTAACATAATTAACTACACCAATAATGAAAGTTTTCTAAAAATCATTATATCAATAGATGCAGAAAAAGCGTTTCATAAAGTTCAACACTCATTTTTATTTTAAAAAAAACTTAAAAGTACTAGTATAAATGGATTTTCCTTAAATTAACTTTAAAAAGCATTTATATAAGACCATCAGCAAGCATTATTTATAATGGGGATAAACTAGAAGCTTTCTCAGTAAGATCAGGTATGAAGCAAGGGGCCTACTATTACCAATATTATTCGATATTGTATTGGAAATCCTAGCTATAGCAAAAAGAAAAGAAAAAATAGAAGGAATCAGAACAGGAAATGAGGTAATAAAACTCTCTGTTTTTGCAGACAATATTTTCATAAACTTGGAAAATCCCACAGCAAACCAGCAGGGGGTCCTGAGCCCAATGTGGTGGAGTAGGCAAATGCCAGCACCAGGATTCCTCATGTCTCAGCATAGCCAGTGGAACAGGCAGATGCCAGCTCCAAGAATTGCCACATGCCTCAAGCTACCCCTGGCAAACAGGCAGATGCCAATGCTGGGACCCCACAGGTACCTAAGTAAATGGACAGACATCAGCTCTAGGAGACACACACACATAACCCAGCATAGCTAGGGAAACAGGCAACCAACAGCCCTGGGACCACCACGTGTTTCAGTGTAGCCCAGGGCACTCCATGGGCCTCAGCACATGACACCCACCAGCCCCGGGACCCCAGTTCAGCACCAGGTAACCTGACAGACCCCTATGGCTGCTCCAGCAGCATCATTCACACCACCACCCCCCACTTACAGCACAGTACCAGACAGAAGGGTCCCCTGTGGGCCTCAGGGCAACATCTGTGCAGCACCTGCAGCATCTGGCACAAAAAGCTTAGAGTGGTGCCCCTTCTACCACAGGAACAGAGCTTAAATTTAAAAGGAAGGGGAAAGGCCAGAAAAGATGAGCAAAAAAAGAATCTGACCATAGAAAGTTATTATAGTGACAGGGAAGATCAAGAAACAAACTCAGAAAAGGATAATAATGTCAAAACAACTATGGGAAGAGCCCCAAAGGAAAATGGTCTCGTGCCCAGAAAAAAAAACTCATGGAAGAACTCAAAAAGGAGCTTTAAAATCCAATAAGAGAAACTGGGAAAAGAAATGAGAGTTATGCAAGAGAGTTATGAAAAAAAAAAAAGTCAGCAACTTGGAAAAAAGGAAACTTCTTAAAAAGTGGATTTGACCAAATGGAAAAGGAGGTACACAAACACACTGGGGAAAATAACTCCTTAAAAAGTAGAACTGGTCAAATGGAAAAGGAGGAACAAAAGCTGACTGGGGAAAACAATGTCCTAAAAGTTAGAATTGGGCAAGTGGAAGCTAATGACTCTATGAAACACCAAGAATCAATCACACAAAATCAAAAGAATAAAAAAGTAGAAGAAAATATAAAATACCTCATTGGAAAAACAACTGACCGGGAAAATAGATACAGAATCACTGGACTACCTTAAAGACATAATCAAAAGAAGGACCTGGACAACATCTTTTTAAAGTTATCAAGGAAAACTGCCCTGATGTCCTGCAACCAGAGGGGAAAATAGGCTTTGAAAGAATCCACTGATCACTCCAGGAAAGATATCTCAAAATAGAAACTCCAAGGAACATTGTAGTCAAATTTCAAAATTATCAGGTCAAGGAAAAATATTGCAAATGTTCAGAAAGAAACAACTCAAATATCAGGGAGCCACAATCAGGATTACACATGATTCAGTAGCTGCAACATTGAAAGACCAGAGTTCTTGGAACACAATATTCTGGAAGACAAAGGAGCTAGGACTACAGTCAAGAATAACTATCCGACGAAATTGAGCTACTACTTCAAGGGAAAAAAGTGTCATTGAATGAAATAGAAAAATCTCAAACTAGGGGCAGCTAGGTGGCACAGTGAATAGAGCACCGGCCCTGGAGTCAGGAGGACCTGAGTTCAAATCCAGCGTCAGACACTTGACACAATTACTAGCCATGTGACTTTGGGCAAGTCACTTAACCACAATTGCCCTCCAAAAAAAAAGAAAAAGAAAAAAAGATTGCCTTTAGTGAAGAATCTCAAACTTTCATAAGGAGACCAGAACTGATCAAAACTTTTATCTTCAATATCAAGAGAAGCCTAAAAAGATAAAAATGAAAAATAAAATATAAGGGATTCAATAGAAATAAATTATTTATATCCCTGCATGGGAAGAAGATACTTACAATTCTTAAGAATTTTTACCACTAATAGTACAGCTAGATGGAATATACATAGACAGAAGGTATGGGTGAATTTGAGGTAATGACATAAAAAAATTAATTAAGGGGTGAGAAACAGGTGTACACTAGGTGCAGAAGGAAGGGAGCGGTAGAACAGGGTAAATTATTTCACATGAAGAGGCATGAAAGACCTATTACACTGGAGGATAATATGGGAGGTAGACAGTGGGCATGCCTTGAACCTTACTTGCATAAGAATTGGCTCAAAGACACATAATTGAGGAAAAATAAAATGCTATTTTTTAAAAAAAAGTGAAATATCACATTTCTAAACAAAAAAAATTATGATTGTAAATGAGACCATTTCTAGGAATACTTCTGAAAACAAAATTGTCTTCCTTGCCACCAGCTCTCTTCTTCTCCTCCACTATCCCTTGTTCATAACCCCCTTTACATCTTCAAGGGTGTCAATGCTATCGTGATGCCTCTCTCATCCCTCTTTTTCAAAAATTATACTTGGGGAAAAATTAGAAATCCATTTATGCTAAAGGCATAAACAACTGACAAAAGCTTTAAGTGTTACCTTTCTCTGGGTAACATCTTAATAGGAAAGAAAAATGTCCAACTGCAGGATTTTAGACATGATCCAAGAGGAAGGAAAGATGTCATGAGAACCCCTGAAACTGTATTTCTAAGATGATACCTACGCCACTGGCTATCATAAAAATCAGTTAGGGGCAGAGGCCCGGACGAGGCCTGATCAACGTGGTGACAAGCTCACCCACCAACCACAAGGCCACTGCCAGGCCTATCACTGCAGGGCTGGGACTGGACAGAGCAGGGTAAGAGTCAAATGCAGGGCCCTTGGCAGGGGCAGCAGCTGGTCCTGGGACTACCAATCCAAAGCCTAGAAATTTAAAAAGCCCCTATCTGGATTTCCAGGTACCAGGATGGCAGAGTGAACTCCAGCTGCTCCAAACCCCCCTTCTGACCCTGAAAACATAGTAATTATTGCCCCAGGCAAAACTTTAAACAGTAAAGGCTTGGAAACCCTAAAAGAAGGGCATGGCTAGGGCCCTGCCTCAAAATGGGTAAAAATCAGACTGCAAAGACAAAGAGGAACCAAATTCAGAGGCAGACAGTGTTGACTCCACACCCACAGCTGAAGCCTCAAGAGGGAACTGGTCTCAAGCACAGAAAATATTCTTAGATGAACTCAAAAAGAACTTTGAAAACCAAATTAGAGAGATAGAAGATAAAATGAATAATTCTTTTAAAATAAAAATTGCAAAATGAGAAAAATATTACAGTGAAGAAAACAGCTCCTTAAAAAGAAAAATGTGTGAGGGGGCAGAGTAAAGATGTCAAAGTAGAAACAGGACTTCCTCACAGCTCTGGCTCCCACACCCCCAATTCATGAAAAAAATTACTCTACACACACTTTGGAGCTACAGAACCCACAAAATGACACGGAGAAGCTAACTTCACACTAAGGACAGCCCAGCAGGCTGGCAGGAAGTGGCCAGCACAATGCTCAGGGAGTTGACCCCAGCTCAGTGTGAGCCGGATGTTTTACCCCAGGGCAGCCTGACCAGCCATTGGCTGAAGGGACTTCAGATCACCAGCAACTGTGGTGGTTTCCAGAATTATCAACCCATAGATGCCAAGGACAAAGTGAGAGGTCAGTGCAGTATGGACTTTCAAACCTGGAAATTCAGATTGCGATCTGACCTTTGCCCTGGGGCAAGAAGCAACTGAGGCCCTGCAGCCATGCAGCTGCCGCCATGTGGCAGCTTTAGCTCCTGGTCTGCAGAGTATAGGGGGACCAAATGACCAGTCTCAGGGGTCATCACTCTTGCTTTAACCTGCTTGGATCTGGATTGCGGTCTAGGGTAGAGGTCCTGGGGTGTGTGACCACTTTGCCAGAGCATGTGGAGGCTTTAGAGAGGGCACCCAACTAATACCTTCAGCAGCTGTGAAAACTCCAGTGTTTAGGATAAAGCTCCCATTTCTGGTAGCAGAGTTCTACTGTGGCAAAAAGCCCAAAAGTCAAGTAATTGAGTGGCAACATGAGCAGGCAAAGGAAGCAAAACAAGCACAGCAACCCAACTTTACACTCCTATTTTGAGGACAAAAAGGATCAAAGCATGAAACAGGAGGAAGGCAATGAAGTCAGAACTCCTTCACCAAAAGCTTTCAAAAAAATATGAGCTGGTTACAGGCCATAGAGGATCTTAAGAAGGATTTTGAAATTCAAATGAGAGAAGTGGAAGAAAAATTGGGAAGAGAAATGAGAATAATGCAAGAAAATTATGAAATGAGAGTCAACAACCTGATTGAAGGAAATAACACCTTAAAAAATAGACTAACTCAAATGGCAAAGGAGGCTCAAAAAGGCAATGAGGAGAAGAATGCCTTAAAAAGCCAAATTTGCGAGATGGAAAAAGAATCTCAAAAAATCACCGAAGAGAATCATTCCTTCAGAATTACATTGGAGCAAATGGAAGCTAGTGACTTTATGAGAAATTGAGATACTATTAAACAGATCCAAACAAATGAAACAATAGAAGGCAATGTGAAATATCTCATTGGGAAAACCACTGACTTGGAAAATAGATCCAGGAGACATAACTTAAAAATTATTGGGCTACCTGAAAGCCATGATCAAAAGAAGAACCTAGAAATCATCCTTCAAGAAATTATCTAGGAAAACTGCCCTGATGTTTTAGAACCAGAGGGCAAAATAGAGGTTGAAAAAGTCCACCAATCACCTCCTGAAAAAGATCCCAAAAAGAAAACTCAGAGGAATATTATAGCCAGGTTCCAGAGTTCCCAGATCAAGGAGAAAATTTTACAAGCAGCCAGGAAGAAACAATTTGAATATTATGGAAACACAATCAGGATAACTCAGGACCTGGCAGCTTCTACACTGAAGGATCGAAGGGATTGGAATATGATATTCTGGAGGTCAAAGGAGCTGGGACTAAAACCAAGAATCACCTGCCCAGCAAAACTGAGTATCATGTTTCAGGGGAAAATATGGTTATTCAGTAGAATAGAGGACTTTCAAGCATTCTTGCTGAAAAAACCTGAGTTGAATAGAAAATTTGACATTCAGATACAAGAAGCAAGAGAAGCTTGAGAAGGTAAACAGGGAAAAGAAATAATAAGGAACTTATCAAAGTTGAACTGCTCATATTCCTACATGGAAAAAATGATAATTGTAACTGATGAAACTTTTCTCAGTATGAGAATAGTTGAAGGGAATAGAAATGTATATATGTGTGTATGTATATATACATATGTGTGTATATGTATACATACATATATATGTTTATATAGGTGGGTATATGGGTGCATGAATACATATGTGAGTGTGTGTATATATGTGTACAAGTATACATAGACAGAGCACAGGACCAATTGAATAGGAAGGGATGATACTTAAAAGGTGAAATTAAGAGGTGAGAGAGGAATATGAGAGGAGATGGGGAGAGACAGAATGGGGTAAATTATCTCATATAGAAGAGGCAAGGGAAATGGTTACAATGGAGGGAAAGAACAGGAAGGCAAAAGGGAATGGGTCAACCTTATTCTCATTGAATTTGACTCAGGGAGGGAATGACATACACACTAAATAGGGTATCTCACTCTATAGGAGAGTAGAGGTGAAGGGAAAGAGAGGGGGGATGATGGAAGGGAGGGCAGGCTTGGGGGAGCGAAGTTGGAAGCACCCACTTTTGAAAAGGGAAAGGATCCAAGTAGAGAATAGAACAAGAAGGAGCAGGATAGGATAGAGGGAAATATAGTAAGTCTTCCACAATATATTCACTATGTAAATGTTTTGTGTAGCTACTCAGGTACAAACTATATTGAATTGCTTATCTTCCCAGTGAAGGTGGGTGACAAGGGAGGAAGGGAAAGAATCTGGAATCTAATGTTTTAAAATCAAATGTTTAAATATATATACATATTATTAATAATATTTTACATGTAACTGGAAAATGAGATATACAGGCACTGGGGCATAGATATCCACCAGGCCCTACTGGAAATTCAAAGGGAGTATGGGGGAAGATATGGAAGAGAGCATATTGGGGAAATGGATATTCAGTGGAAATGCTGTTTTGGGGTGGTATGTATGAAAAATTGGGGAGAAAATTTGTAACTCAAAATCTTGTGGAAATGAATTATGCAAACTAAAAAAGAAAAAAAAAAGAAAAATGGAATACAGAATTATGGAATATGGAAAAGGGCCTCCAAAAACTGAGGAAAATAATTTGCTAAAAATTAGAATCAACCAAATTGAAGTGAATAACTCTATGAGGAACCAAGAATCAGTCAAACAAAACAGCAAGAATGAAAAATTAGAAAAAGAGGTAAAATATCTCAATGGAAAAATAACTGACCTGGAAAACAGATCCAGGAGTGATAATCTGAGAATCATAGGCCTATCAGAAAATCATGATGAAAAAATGAGCCTGGACAACATGTTCCAAGAGCTCATCAAGGAAAACTATCCTGAGATACTAGAACCAGAGGGTAAAATAGAAATCGAGAGAATCTACCCGTCACTTCCTGAAAGAGATCCCAAATTGAAAAGTCGATGAAATGTTATGGCCAAACTCCGGAACTACCAGGCAAAGGAGAAAATACTACAGGCAGCCAGAAAGAAATAATTCAAATATTGAAGAACCACAGTGAGGATTGCACAGGATCTGGCAGCCTCTACACTGAAAGATCAGAGGAACTGGAACAAAATTTTACGCAAGGCAAAAGAGCTTGGATTACAACCAAAGATCACCTACCCAGTGAAAATGAACATATTCTTCCAGGCAAGGAGATGGTCACTCAACGATATAATGGATTTCCAGAACTTACTGATGAAAAAGCCAGAGCTCAATGGAAAATTCAACCTCCAATTAAGAGACACAAGAGAGTCATAGAAAGGTAAACAAGGAAAACACATACACACACACACACACACACACACACACTGTTATTTAATAAGAGCAAATTGTTTATAAACAATAGATGGTATGGGTATAAATTACACAGAATGACAATTTTTTTAAAAACCCTTATTAAGGTCTACAAAGGGATTACAATGGAAGAAAAGAAAAGAATGAAGTGGAAAAGGGTAAATTATACCACACAAAGAGGCATAAAAACAATATAATAGAGGGAAAGAATGAAGGGAGATGAGCATTACTTGAGCTTTTCCCTCATTGGTTCTGGAACAAGGAGGGAATAACCAACCAATTAAGTATAGGACTCTATCAAGAAGAGACACAAAACTTATCATAATAGAGGGAAAGAGGGGAGGGAGAGGAGCTTTGCATGAGATCTGTTCTTGTCAATCTTGGTTTGAAGAAGAAATGACATACTACATTAAGTATAAAAATCTATCATATACTACGAGCAGTAGGAGGGGGAAGAGCTATGAAACGGGAGGGTGGCAAGAAGGAAGGGAAGAAGGAAGGAGGAAGGAGAGGAAAAGGAAGGGCGGCTGACAAGAAGGGAACACTGAGGGAGGTGGTGTTCAAAAGGAAAACTCTTAAGGAGGGGAAAGAGAAGGGGAGAAAAATAAAAGCATAAACAGGGGAGGTAATAGGATAGAAGGCAAGAGACATAAAGTAATCATAACTGTGAACGTGAATGGAATGAACTCTCCCATAAAATGGAGGTGGATAGCAGAATGGTTTAACAACCATAATCCTACATTATGCTGTTTACAAGAAACACATCTGAAGTGGGGGCGGATACACAGGGTGAAGGTAAAAGGCTGCAGTAAAATATATCATGCCTCAGCTAAAGTACAAAAAGCAGGGGTAGCAATCTTTATCTCAGATAAAGTGAAAGCAAAAATTGACCTAATTAAAAGAGATAAGGAAGGAAACTATATCCTGCTAAAAGGCACCATCAAGAATGAAGCAATATCATTACTTAATATATATGTACCTAGTGGTATAGCATCCAGATCCCTAGAGGAAAAGGTGAGGGAATTAGAGGAAGAAATAGATAGCAAAACTATACTAGTGGGGGACCTTAATCTCCCCTTCTCTGAACTTGATAATCCAACCTCAAAATAAACTAGAAAGAAGTTAAGGAGGTGAACAAAATTTTAGAGAGATTAGGTATGATAGATCTCTGGAGAAAACCGAATGGAGATGAAAAGAAATATACCTTCTCAGTGGTACATGGCATATTACACAAATATTGACCATGTACTAGGACATAAAAACATCACAATTCAGTGTGGAAAGGCAGAAATATTAAATGCATCATTCTCAGATCATGATGCAATAAAAATCATATGCAATAAAGGGCCCTGGAAAGATAGACTAAAAACTAATTGGAAACTAAACAATTTAATCCTAACGAATGAGTGGGTCAAACAAGAAATCATAGAAGTGAGAGGAAGAACTATATGTACAAAAATATTTATAGCAGCTCTTTTTGGGGTGGCAAAGAATTGGAAATTAAGGGGATGCCCATCAATTGGGGAAAAACAAGTTATGGTATATGAATGTAATGGAATACTATTGCACCATAAGAAACAAAGAGCAGATAGACTTCATATTTACCTAGAGAGGCTTTTACAAACTGATGCTGAGTGAGAAGAGCAGGACCAGGAGAAATTTGTACACAATTACAGACACAACATATGCGTGATGACCAACTTGGATAGACTGGACTCTTCTCAGCAATGCAGGGCTATAAGTCAACCCCAAAAACTCATGATGGAGAGTGAGAGATGTCTACATCCAGAGAAAGAACTAGAAAGAACAGAGTTTGAATGCAGATTGAAGCAAATTACCTGCTCTCTTTCTTTTCCTTGTTTGGTTTTGTTTCCTCTTTCCATCTGATTGTTCATTCCATCTGATACAATCCTTCTTTATAACCTGACTAATGTCTAATGTGAAAGTATCTGCAGATCCTATACTTAATTGTATGCCGACATGGGGGGAGGAGGGGAGAGGAAGAAAATTTGAAACGCAAAGAACTGTGGAACTGAATCTTGTAAACTAAAAGTAAACGAACAAATTAATAAAGAGCAAAAAAATTTTAGAAAAAAGAAAAACAAAGAAAAAAATCAGTTAAGGTCATTAGTATGGCCCTATTCCTAAGCACATATCTATTATTTTCCCTTACAACCATCTTAAAGAGGTTACTACTAATATACTGATTTAGGACATCGTACATGTGACAATCAAAGTGAACAGTAATCAGTCAAGTTATCTTATGTAAAAAGCTAATCACTCAACAAAGGTATTTTTATCATGTTCCACCTACACATTCACACCAAATACTTCCTGCTCTACAAATATCTTTATCTGATCCTTTATAACCTGTACAAACATGTGCTTAGCTTCCCTTTCTGGATTGAATATATCCCAAATGTATCTACACAAGCAATAGGAATACAGATAATGTTCTTGTAGTTAATAATTGGACTGTGCCTTTCTAGTCTTTTATATTTAAAAAAATCTTAAAAGACCAAGGTGCTTTATTTTATGGAAACAAAAATATGTTACCTATAATAATATAAGAGGCAGCATAGCATAATAGATCAATTGGACCTTGGAGCCAGGAAGAACTGGGACACATATTGGCAATGTGATTCTGAGTACCATCTTAACATTTGAGAGACGCAGGCAATTCTCTAAGACTAAATTTATGCAGAGTAAGTGTTAATTTCTTTTGGTAGAGGAAGTTTAGTCATTATGAGTTCCCTATACCAATGAAATCACATGTCTAATCAAAAAGTTAATGACAATATCATAGAAAAGGAAAGATTTTTTTCAATTTTCACATCATCGATCATCATCCCTTCAGAGTTTCACAATGTTAATGATGCAAGAGAAAATATGTCTTGCTTATCTTTTATTGTGAAGGAAATGTAAAGGAGATCAAAACTGAAAAGTACATTGGGTCAAGTTCACTCCCTGGTAATCTTGTGTTAATCATTATTATGCCAGTTGAAACAGCTTACTTACAGAAAGGAAATAACTTGGGACCTAGAGAATCTCTGCCTCACTCCCATCAAAAATGTATATGATTTTGGCCAACAATATGACTTGGCCTTGACATGCACAGGTCTTCCCTAAGGACTGTTTCTAAATAAACTCAAATGAGAAATGTTGGAGCTGTTGAATATTTACATAAAAAATCCATCAACTTAACTAAAAGTAAAGTCAACAAGCATTTGTTAAGTATTTACTGTCTGCTAGGCATTGTGCTAAGCTCTGGGGATACAAAAAAAAAAAAAAAAGCAAAAAGTTTTTCCTCTCAAGAAATCCAAAGTCTAATGGATCATCACCAAGGCAACTCTTTAGCCTAAATACTCAGTTTCTGGCATCTGGCATTTCTTAAATCATCTTCTAAATATATTTGTTGTTTAAATTCATTTGAGTTTACTTATATATCCCTCTGTCTCTCTTTCACACACACACACAGCCTCACAAATCCTAACCAATAGTAACTTCATTCCTACATGTAGGTGTAGTCAGTACTATCAAATGTAAACACATTAATCAAAATCCTAATGGGACCGATACGGGGAGCAGTTCCCAGCATGGAAAATAGGATCAGAGCACATTAAAAGACCATTTACTGTGACTTTTCCCAGAATGCCTAGGAATATAGGTGAACCCTGACCACAATGTCTAATTGGAGTATTCATATCATAACCACCTATGTGGAATATAGTATCCCAAAGTGGTTGGTTTGGGCTAAAGTCAGATAT
Source organism: Petaurus breviceps papuanus (assembly GCF_028583685.1). Classification (NCBI taxonomy): domain Eukaryota; kingdom Metazoa; phylum Chordata; class Mammalia; order Diprotodontia; family Petauridae; genus Petaurus; species Petaurus breviceps. The sequence continues at coordinate 6,582,828 of NW_027185863.1, forward strand.
CATAAGTAATAATGATTGGACAGTCAGTCACCTTTGAGGCAAGATATTTAAACAAGCCCAATAGTCAACTCAAACAGTGCCTGGTCCACATCTTGCTCACCTCCCTGCTTTGCTGCTTCTCTTGGAATACAAGTAAGTAACCATGCTAAGCCTTCTTTTCACTTTTCTTTTGATTAGCTCTCAAAGTGTAACTGATGGTGACATTGAGGACATGTGGGCTGTGTGATTGCATAGTGAGGTTGTTAATGTCTCAGAAGATCAATAGAATTCAAGGTGACCCTGATCAATAAGTAGAAAAACTTATACTGAATAGGATGATATCCTTTAGCAAGAATTACAAAGAAGTAAACCTGAGGAGTGAAAATAAAGTATATGTTCATGTTCCAGGAAAATATTACAAGGTGGACCCCTAGTAAAATATGCATCAATAGTATAGTACAACAGGGACAGATTAATAAGAATGACGTGTTAGACACAGGAAGTAATTCAACCAGAGTATGAAATATTCTTTTGTTATCAACCCAAATACAGAGATGTACAAAATAGTAGACTTGGGGTTCTAAAGCAGATAAACGTTATGTAGTCCAGGACTTTACATTTTAAGGCAAAATGTGGAAAAATCATAGGAGTTCCAGAGAAAAGCTGTAAAATTGGTTAAAGTTTTCAAAAATAAAACTAATAAGGGAAAATTACAGTTAAATTGATTAGCAAAGTAAATATTTAAGCTAGAAATTGCATTTGGGTATTTAAAGATATTTTATGAGGAAGATGTTGACTAGGCTGCATTAACTTAGAATCCCATCAGGTATTTGAGAGCTAAAGAATCTATCACCAAGTATTTATCAAGAGCCTGTCAGTACTATGCTAAATGCTAGAGATTATTTTAAAATTTTCATTGTTTTTTTTGTTCACTTCTACCCTTGCATATCAACATATACTTTGTGACTTGCCCAGGGTCAGACAGAGGCAGAATTTGAACCAGATGTTTCTGACTCTGAGGATAGCTCCATATGTAGGTCAGACTGTGCTGGGGATAGAAGGAAAAAATTATGATAACTGTCTTCAAGAAGCTTACATTCTGGGGCAGCCACATGGCACAGTGAGTAAGAGCACAGGCCCCAAAGTCAGGAGACCTGGGATTGGTTCTGGCCTCAGATACCGTGTTTCCCCGATAATAAGACCTATCCCAAAAATAAGCCCTCCCCTTACTGTGTGAGATT
>NW_027185863.1:6629047-6667806 GCF_028583685.1 Petaurus breviceps papuanus
GGAGGGCTTATTTTTGGGATAGGTCTTATTATCAGGGAAACACGGTATCTGTTAACACTGTATCCCTTAACAAACTTCTTGTATGGCAGTATCTGTGGAAATAGGACTCCATATATTACTAGGCTCTTTATCTCACATCTCTCATGCATCTTTTAAACCTTTCCCATCTTCTTACAAAGGGGGCTTAATAACTTCAGTTTAAAAAAAAGATCTTGTCTGGGAGGGTAGGTGGCACAGTGAGTAAAGCGCTGGCCCCGCAGTCAGGAGGACCTGAGTTCGGTTCCATCCTCAGACACTTAACACCCACACAAAAAAACTAGCTGTGTAACCTTGGGCAAGTTGTTAAACCCCAATTGCCCTCCAAAAGGCAAAAAAAAAAGATCTTGTCTTGACTTTTCTATTATATCCAGTTATCATTCCAGCTCTCTCCTCCCCTTCCCTGATAAATTTTTTAAAATAATTTTTCTTTTTAATTGTAAGTTTAACACCCATCAACAGGATCTCATTCAATCCTCACAACAACTACAATGTATATGTTATTATTAAGTCCATTTTATAGTTGAGGAAACTGAGACAAAGGGTAAAGAACTTTCTCAGGGCCACACAGCAAGTATCTGAGGCAGGATTTGTTCTCAGGACTTCCTGGCTGCAGGCCCAGCACTCTATCCATGGTGCCACCCAAATATAACATGTGAATTCAGAAATTCAGCTACAACTGAATTTGAATACAAGAAAGAATATTACATTCTACTCCCATATCTCCTTGTTGTTTAGTCGTGTCCAACCCTGCATGACCACATTTGGGGTTTTCTTGGTAGAGAGAGTAGAGTGGTTTGTCATATCCTTCTCCAGTTCATTTTACAGATGAGGAAACTGAGGCAAACAGGGTTAAGTGACTTGCCCAGAGTCACACAGCTAGTAAGTGTCTGAGGCCAGATTTGAACTCAGGAAGATGAGTCTTCCTGATTTCATTCCCAGTACTCAATCCACTGTGCTACCTAGATGCCCCAGGCTTATATCAACTACTTTTCAAATTTCTCTTCTCAAATGAGGTGTTTGAACTGGATGATCTCTAAGGTTCCTTTCAGTCCTAAAATTTAATGTTTTATGAGATATACACATAGTTATAAACTGCAAACATAATTTATGCTTTTCTTCTTGAATTTTTACAAGAAAAAGGAGTATATGTATAAAGGGAGTGGCCCAAAAGGTCAGAAACTAGCTTTGAGTTACTCAAAGTTTTTGACAGAAGGAAAATGGAACTGAATAGCAAAGCAATGAGGGAATGAAAGTAAACTGTCTTACAGGACTGGACCAGGCTAATGGAATGCCTTCACCAAGAGTCCTAAAAACCCATCTTCCTACACAACTACTTCCTCCATCCTTTTGGCAAGAAAACTGTAAGGTAAGTGTCACCATGATGGAAAGAAAGTAGAGGCCAGTAGAGACTAGAAGAAGTGCAGAAGGGGGAGCCTAAGTGGCGCAGTGAATAGAGCACCAGCCCTGGAGTCAGGAGGACCTGGGTTTGGATCCTTAACACACACACACAAAACTAGCCGTGTGACCTTGGGCAAGTCACTTAACCCCAACTGCCCTCCAAAAAGCAAACAAATAAATAAGTGAATGAATGAATGAATAAATAAAAGAAGTGCAGGATAGGAGGGGGCATCCTACAGACTTGGAGGCTCCAATGTCATAAACTGCCAACCCCTTATCTAAAGATAATTCTTTCCCTTCCACCATTGTCCCCACACACACACACACACGCATACACACACGCATGCACACACATACACACACACACACACATACACAGGTCCAGCTCCCAGGGCCCTTTCTCCTTTCCAGAGGATCTCACTTTTTCTACCCCTTGCCTGGGACTAAGTCTGGTCCCCCATCAGATCGAAGAGGATCACTAGTCACTCTTGAGAGTGGAAGCTGGAGAAAATGGAATGGAAGGGGACGGCTTGTGTATGTGTAGGGGTTCACCTCAGCAGGGAGAAAGATGACATTTTCATGCGTAACAGATGAAAGAGGAGGTAATAGAAAAAAGGCAGCCAAGAAATACGAGATAAGGAAGAAGAGCTAAGGGAGAGCTCTCAGCTTATAGCCTTAATTTTTAAGTGAAATATGAAGCAAGGCTCTCATCTGAGAAAGGAGGGCAATGAGGTAAGGTAGATTTGAAAAAAAATTTTAAATATTATATAGTGAATAGGTCAGTGATTGGATTAGGGAGGCATAAAAGGATCTCCTTGCTAAAGGAGAGCCCAGCAGAGATTGTGTAAATTGCAGCAGACTCAGAACAACTTCATGATCTTCTCTAGCTTCATCCAGCAGTTCAGGGAGGAATAAAGGCAGCGGATGGCAGGAGAAATCCAGGACTGAAGCCCATCAGGACAAGACAAGCAATAGGACAAAAGGGAAAGGAACTTGAGAGAAGAGGGTGGTGTAGAGTTGAACTGACTGACCAAAGGGTCAAGATGGGGAATTAAGGATTGTTTCATGGGTATAGAAGTGTTTACCTTGGAAAAAATCTAAAGAAGACTCAGAGGGGTGGTTAGGTGGTGCAGTGAATAGAGCACTGGCCCTGGAGTCAGGAAGACTTGAGTTCAAATCCAGCCTCAGGCACTAAACACTTACTAGCTGTGTGACCTTGGGCAAGTCACTTAACCCCAATTGCCCTGCCCTCTCCCCTCCAAAAAGCAAAAATAAAATAAAATAAAAGAAGACTCATAGGTCCTAGTAAGTCCGGAGATACAAAGCAGAGGGAGAATTGGAATGATAACACATTATGATAAAATAAAGGAATTTCAAAGTTCATGAACGTAGAAGTGGAGCACATATGACAAGATCAAGGATATGATCATCTCTGTGTAGAACTGAGCTGGGGTCAAGAAGCAGGAGTAGGAGAAATAAGTTAAGGAACTAGGAAGCAAGGGTGTTTGAGGGAGTATTAATAATATGTTGAAATCCCTTAGTATGAGTGCAGGAGTTTGGGAAGCAAGAAAGTATGCTATCATTGAAGCGCTGAACTCATTGAAAAAGAAAGAAAAGTGTCCTGGAGATCCATAGATAGCTACCACCAGAATTTTTACGGAATAGAAATGCCCTTTTCTTCTGGCCCATTTGTTAACTTAAGAAAAATCTACTGCTCCTGCCCCCCTACCACACCACCCTTAAAAGTTGTCTTTTTTTCTGACTCCACGATGTCGTATACAGAGAAGCTTCAGCTTATCCCAGCTAGTCTGTCAACAAGCATTTATTAAGAGTTTACTATGTGCCAGGCACAAGCACTAGGGAAGTTAAAAAAAAAAAAGGTAAACACAGTCTCTGTCTCAAGAAGCTCATATTTTTATAGGGCAGGCTGCATGCAAACAACTACATACATCGAAGCTATATACAGGGCAAATGGAAAGTAATCTCAGAGGGAAGGTGCTATCAGGGTATAGAAAAGACAAGGAAAAGCATCCTTTAGAAGCTGAAAATTGATGTGAAGTTTGAAGGAAGCCAAGAAAGCTAGGAGTTGGAGGCAAAGAAAAAGAGCGTTCTAGGCATAGAGACAACCTGTGCAAATGGACTCTTCAGACATAGAGTTGTACATGAGGAGCAACAAATAGGCCAGTGTAGCTGAATTAGAAAGGGTGCAGAGGAGAATAAAGTATAAGAAGACTGGGAAAAAGAAGGTACCAGGTTGCCATGGGTTTCTGTCACCAACCTACAGACCATGTTCAGGGCTCCACTTTCCTTCTCATAAGACACTACGTGCCATTATCCTGGAGTACACCCAGTCACCCACCCCAAGCAAAGCTAGATAGAACATGACAAACATGGTTCAATTTAAACCTAGATGGCACCAAGTTAATGTTCCACTTTTCATGAAAAAAAATATGATGCAACTTCTGGTGTCGTAGACAGAGTGGCTCTATTTTTTTTTTTTTTTTGAAAAATAAAACATTAAGCCAAATTCTAATCTAAAATAGAGTTGCAAGCTTCTTAGGAGATAGAAAACTGTTCACTCTTCTCATTGTGATCACACCTACAACTGAATTGATATTAACCATATTCAGATAAAAATAACAAAGGATAGGGGCAGCCAGGTAGCACAGTGAGTAAGAGCACCGGCCCCAGAGTCGGGATGACCTGGGATGGAATCCGGGCTCAGACACTTAGCACCTCCCCAGAAACACCTGGCCGTGTAACCTTGAGCAAGTTACTTAACCCCAATTGCTTAGGGGCGGCCAGGTGGCTCAGTGAGTAAGAGCCCCAGAGTCAGGATGACCTGGAATCGAATCCAGGCTCAGATACTTAGCACCACACCCAGAAATAACTGGCCTTTTAACCTTGAGCAAGTTACTTAACTCCAATTGCTTAAAAAAAAATAACAAAGGATATCTCAGCTCCACAAGAGAAATTAGAATAAAGCAAACATATACTGACAAAAGATAATATCAGTTTTAGCTTGAAGCTTTTCAAATATTTATGTCATGTCTACATGGAATTTTGGACTTTGTATATGTGAAATGCATACTACTCTAGCAAATTTATTGATGTCTATTTTACAGAAACATAGATAAATTATGAATAAATGTGTAGTGAAAGTATATGTTAACAAACCTAATTTGGAAGCAAACAAAAAAGATATTCAGTTATGAATACATGGCAAAACTAGGAATACAGACTGGACTGATGATTACATCCATAGAGAGAATTTGAACTTCCAGTGCAGACCAGTACCTTCTCTGCAGCTGTCAATCTTAGACAATTACCTTCATCACTCAGAATTTAAGTGACCTTCTTAAGGTGACATAGCCAGTAAGTATCACAGGCAGGACTTGAACACAGGTGTTAAACTTGCTAAACTTTCAGTATGAGAATTTACACCTCAGAAATCAGCAAAGGCTACAATCAGGGTTTGATTGGTTGCTTTGTACATTTTCCAAGCTAAAGAAAATTATGGAGAAAATGTTAATAACATCAATTAAACTCAAAAGTATGTCAAGTATACAGCATTCTTTTCTGGAGAGTCAGTCGTTAAACATTTACTAGGACACCCCTAGTTATCTAGCACATTCTCTCTCTGCCTACATGGTAGGCATGCTAAATACAATACTTTGTGTTTATCTTTCTCTCTTACATTTTATTTTTCTCCTTTCTTCCTATGTACTCCAGATCATCTATGTGGCCAGAAATGCCAAGGATAACATGGTGTCCTTTTTCCATTTCCAAAGGATGCATAAAGGACTTCCAGATCCAGGAAGCTGGGAAGAGTATTTTGAAACATTCTTGGAAGGCAAGGGTGAGTGAGATACAGAAAAATCAGTTTCTCCAGGCCCTGAAGCAAGATAGTATTTCTGTTGTCAAAAAAAAAAATGAGGCGGACATATCTGGGCCCTGAAACCTGGAGAGTGGGTAATGAAATTTGTAACAGTGGGAGCACCAACGGATTGGGATTTCAAGGCTGTTTATGTGCAGGATACAATTTGGGGACCCCCTTCATTTTCTCTACAAGAAAGTGATCCAACCAGAGACATCAAATTACATCAGTTGACTAGAGACCAATTTAACAATGTCAACAGGCAACATTTAACTTAAAATCAGCAACTTTCTAATCTGTATTTTTAATATGCAACAATGCTTTCAAAACTACACCCAAATCATAATCTTTTTGCATGTTTTAATAAGCTCTCCCACAGCAATGATCATTGAGAAATTATAGCTTTGATTTGAGTTGTTTTAATTTTCAGGTGTGTAATTTTAACACTTTTAAAATAATCCACCATTTCAACAATACAGTTAGTAAATATGACCTGTTATTTATCACAGAGGGCAGCTAGGTGGCACAGTGGATAAAGAGCCAACCCTGAGGTCAGAAGGACCTGAGCTCAAATTCAGCCTCGGACACTTACTAGCTGCGTGGCATCCTGGGCTAGTCACTTAACCTCTCTGTGACTCAATTTCCTCATCTGTAAAATGAGCTGGAGAAGGAAATAGTAATTCACTCCAGAATCTTTGCAAAACAAAACAAAAACACAAATGGGGTCATGAAGAGTCAGACATGACTAATCAACAAAACGACAATAAACATTTATCACAAATTTTGTCTGCAATGTAAGATTAGATTTGCAGTTTTGTGACCCAAGTCAAAAATAAGCCACATAAGAACTTAATTTTTTTCTTTTTGAGATTCAAAATTCATAATTCAACACCCTTTTCCTTGCTTTCATAGTGAGTTCACTGACATGTTGCCACTTTACATTTAGCTGAACTTAATCTTTATTTCTTTAAGACAGGTATCAATACATTTGCTAGAGTAGTGCCCTTAACATCCATAAAGTATAGATTGCTGTTGCTGCTATTGTTTATCCTGTACATTTGTCAATCATGTCTTGACTTGCACATGAATTGGATTTAAGTGAGGCAGAGCTGAGAAGTCATCAGCCTCACTCTCTCCTCCAGAGTCACTGGACTTCAAAGACTCTGGAGGAAGTTATCAAAATAATCCTCAGACCTAATACATTTGTTTTTCACTATGATAATTAATATACATTAGCATTATAGAAACTTGTTTTTCATGAGATATATTTGGCATGAAAACATCTCCATAACTACACTTAATGTCACTTTTAATTTTCAAGATTTCTTTCTGCTTCTGCCAACTGTGAAGTCAATTGAATCACTCTCCATAGGAAGCCTGAATGAGGGACCAAGGTGAACATATGAGAGGAAATCAACCTCAGGGATTCGTAGAGGAGTTCCCATGCATAGCGGCACAGCGGGTTATATACTGGACCTGGAATCAAGAAAGCCATAGTCCAAACTCAACTTCAGACACTAGACTAGCTGTGATCCCGGACAAGTAACTTCACCTGCCTGCCTCAGTTTCCTCCTCTGTAAAATGGGGATGATAATAGCACCTACTTCCCACGGTTGTTGTAAGGATAAGATTTGTAAAATGTTTTGCAAAACTTAAAGTGTTATATAAATGCTACTAGCTATTATTATTATTACAAATCTAAAACCTTCCACCATGTTCTCTCTCTCATCCAGTTCTAGAACAATTCCGGACCTCTGAAATGGAATTTCTAACCATTTGAAAGACTAGCCTAACAATCCTCATTGAAATGGCTACGAGGATAGAGAATGTCTATTGTCCAGTATATGACATGTACTTGGATAAACAACCCACATAGCTTTATAAGCAAATGATATAATTATAATAATAATAGCATTTATATGGTGGTCTAAGGTTTGAAATGCACATTACAAATATATGTGCATATATAAATACACAGAGATTTTTGTGCAGCTTTTTTAATTGGCCTCAGTCTTCTCTCTGAAACTAAGGTCCATCTTGTTAATGCTCCATTCTTCTGGCAAAGTTGTATACAACTTCAATTGCAAATCATAGATTACCACAATCTCCAGTAATTGAAAGTTTAAAATCACCCAAAGGGGAAAAAAAGAGAGGCACATGACAGGTGTCAGAAAATTGCAACAATTATATATAGTTAATTACATAGGAGTTGTTATGTAAACATATCGGGAGAGAAATATTTGACCAGAAAAAAAGCAAAGATATAGCAAGAGGAATGGTTACTTAATGGGTAACTAATGAACAGGTCACATACTCCATTGATAACTAGGTAATGTTAAGAAACGTAAAAGAAGGACCCCCTTTACTCAGTATATTGTATAGACCACGCCCCCCCAGTATCATATTTATAAGACAGAGAAAAGGGTCTCACAGTATGGAGAGGGACAGAGGAGTTAATTACCATGTGAATTACTGAAGGAATCATTTACACCAATGAGATCACAGATTCTTTGAGGTATTAAAGAAGATAAACCTCCTGGGATTTTCCTAAACTACATGCATGCCTTTTAGAGTTGTCCTGACTTCCTTGAGAAGGGTGAGAAAACTGGTGAGAAAGCTGTATCAACTCAACCATCCAATAAGTATATACCTTATTGGACATAATATGTTAAAAATATATATATATCAGTCATGTAATACCAATTTATGTATAGGTCAAATGGGTAACCACCTACATATTGTGATCTAAGAGATATGGCCAAAGTCACCAAGTTAAAAAATTATATATCACACCCCCTGGGATGCCACAAGACTCATCAATCATTATAGTCAGTGTCAGCAAGCATTTCCTAAGTGTTTACTATGTGCCAGGCACTGTGATGAGTGCTGGGGCTACAAAGAAAGGTAAAAATTCCATTTTCTCCCCTCAAAGTGCTTACATTCTCATGGGGGAGACAACATGCAAACAACTATGTATGCACAAGATATATGAAGGACAAGGAGGAAAGACATCAATGGAACCCAATGTTTCCTACCCACACACACTGAAATGCAGATGCCTCTGGGACAGATAACGCATTAATCTGTCCCTAATGTTACAGTGTGAATGGCGTTATAGTATTGCTCTCCGATGTGACAGAATAAAAAAAATGACCCTGCAAGATACAAAACAGACATTCTGATAGGAGGAAGTGTAGAGAGATGTTAAATGTGCCAAGTTCGGAGAACTGATATGAGAAGAGTGAGGCAAAAAAAGAGAAGATCAAAATCAAACATCTCTCACTGTGTAGCTTTAGCTGGACTCAATCCTGCTCGCGCATAGGTATTCCAAATGTCAAGTCTAGATAATTGGCATTAGGCAGGCAAGGTTTAACCGCCAACATTGCCAAAAGGTAAGAATTAACCGGACATTAGACATCAGAAGCAGAGGTTGGGATGCAAGATGTCAGAATAAAAAGAAGTAAAAAGCAATAAAATGGTCATAAAGTCTGAAGAAGTGGGGTCCACAGAGTTAGGGGCCAAGGCCCAGGTCTGCTTCTAGATGAGGCAGGAGCAGACCACGTACCAAAAGTGTGCTTATGCCGAACATTCTCTTTGCCTCTTGTCCCAGAGTAAGTAGGAGGGGACATACTCTCTTTAACTATCTGTGACCTCTCTTTCAGGTCTGTGGGGATCCTGGTATGACCATGTAAAAGGATGGTGGGAAGCAAAGGACATTTACCCCATTCTCTACCTCTTCTACGAAGACATTAAGAAAGTACAAACGAATTTTGATTGTGACTATATACCTATTTTTACCTTCCTTTCAATTTTAGGAAAGTAATGAAGAAGATTAAAATGCAAATGTCACAGTGGATAGAGTGCTAGTCTTGGAGTCAGGAAAACCTGAGTTAAAATCCTGCCTCCGATTTACTAACTATATGACCGAGGGCAAGTAAACCTTAGCAAACTTTTTGGGTTGCATACTCTCTTTACATTCTTAAAGATTACTGAGGACTTCAGAGAACTGTTTTTATGTGATACATTTTAAAATATTTATTTAAATTGTTTAAAAATAAAACCATATGGGGGCAGCTAGGTGGTGCAGTGAATAGAGCACCGGCCCTGGAGTCAGGAGAACCTGAGTTCAAATCCGGCCTCAGACTAGCTGTGTGTGACCTTGGGCAAGTCACTTAATTGCCCAATTGCCCTGCCTTCCCCCCTCCAAAAAGAAAAAGAAAAAAACCATTATATATTGACTTAAAATAGTATAGTTTTACTTTTGAAAACTCTATCTTCTAAATCAAAACATAATAGTAAAAAGAATAGCATTTTTTAAGTTTTGCAAAGTCTGGCTAATAGAAAACAGATAGATTCTCCTATCTGCCTCTACATTTAATCTGTTGTGATATTTTGTTTTGGTTGACATCTGTGAAGGAATTCTGACCTCACACAGATATGTATTGGGAAAAGGGAAGGATTTTTCATAGGCAAATAATATCTTGGTATTAATATAAAAGGGCAGCTCAGTGACCCAGCTGATAGAGTGCTGGGCCTAGAGTCAGGAAGACTCGTCTTCCTGAGTTCAAATCTGGTCTTAGATGCCTACTATGTCACCCTGGATAAGTCACTTAGCCCTGATTGCCTCAGTTTCCTCATCTGTAAAATGAACAAGAGAAGGAAATGGCAAATCATTCCAGTATCTTTACCTAGAAAATTCCAAATGGGGGCATGAAGAATCAGACACAACTGAAACAAGTGAACAACAACAAATTATTATGAAAATTTTGACCTCATAAGCCCCCTGAAAGAGTTTCAAGAACCTCCAGAGGAGAGGTGGCTAGGTGGCACAGGGAATGGAGTGCCAACCCTGGAGTCAGGAGGACCTGAGTTCAAATCAGACCTCAGAAAATTAACACACAGACAAAAAAACAAGCCATGTGATCTTGGGCAAGTCACTTTACCCAATTGCCCTACCTTCCCCCCTCCAAAGAGAGCCAAAAAAAAAAACCTCCAGAGGTCCATTGACCACACTTTGAGAACCAATTATCTAATCTAATCTCCTCATTTTACATATGAGGAAACTGATACCCAGAGGTAAAAATAATTCATCCAAGGTCAAATCTATATAAATTAGACATAAACCTAAAGTAGCTTACATTGCCTTGAATCTGTACCTACTACAAAATTTTAGTTGTGCACAGGTCAATTAGAAGCTACAAAAGATTTATCCAAACAGGGAATCCAATAAATGAACAGAAAGTGTTCTAAAAATACAGATTTCTAGCATCTTTCCAGAGCCTTTTAAGAGTTATTAGTAACTACAACAAAGTAGCCTCCAGGAAACACTTTTCTACTTCATCGTGTATCTGGCAGGGAGAGAAAATTTTCTTGGCTCTTTCCCAGGGACACTCAACTCAATCCGTTTAAAACACAGCATTCTCATTTCTCCTGTATTTATGCTTATTATCATCTCTGTCCCTTTTCAAGTTTAACTCAGTTCTAATTTCTCAACTCTCCAAACCCTTTTCTATGGCCTTTCATTCTAACATTTGAATAATGTAATAATTGTCTATATCCTAAATTTCTTCACTGGCTACTGTTCTCCATTATTATTCATGTGATTTTCTCTGTTTCTCTTTCCCTCCCTCCCTTCTTGTCTCTGCCCCATTGCTGCCTTCATTTCCAAATATATTTCATGAACCTCCCTCTGGAATATTATGGTGGTTTGTGCTTCCCCCTATTGGTCAAGACTATACTGTATACCCAGCTTAGAATGAGTGTAGGACCTCAAAATTATATTATCTCTGATAAAATTTTTGGCAGTGACTTCAAGCATCCCACTCTCCTAACCCACAACAAGTCTATCTCCCTCCCCCAAGAACATATGGAGCCCAGTGAAAATCCCTATGGAGGTTCACATCCTTAGACTCAGTCGACTGGAGGTGCCTTAGTCCCTGAGGCAAAACTTAAAGGTTTCACAATACCAGGAATAAGGAAGAACTCCAGATACCCTAGAGGAAACGCTCTTGAGGTCACTAACTCCTACAACGAACTGCTCTCAGAAAATTCAGAGAAGGCATCAGGTTTGAAGTACAACTCATAAGCTAGTATAGATAACCAGCTATGGATGGGGATCCAGTGTTGTTGTTTACAGCCTGTGTCTGTCTGTGCTAAGGCATAAATGATAGTAATGGGGAACCAAAGCTAAACCAAGGCTGGGGAGCAGATCAGGAGCCAACCCAAAGGCAGAAACATGCCTTGAAATCCATGCAAGTCGCTGCCTCAGGTGGAAACTCTCTATGCTTCCTACTGGAGCAACTGCCAATCGAAAGAATGGCTAGCCTAGAAACCAAAGGAGGTGTAGATTAGCCACCTTAGGGTAATGGTAATCTTGGAATGGAGTAAGGAATTGATCAGTTAATTATTAATAATAATAACCTGAATTTCTATTGTGCTTTAAGGTTTGCAAAACACATTACCGATGTTATCATGATTGATTTCTGTAATACGTAAATGCTGTTATGATCCCCATTTAACAGATGAGGCAGCTGAGGCAGAGGATAAGAGGCTTATCCAGTATTGCACAATCACTCCTGTTTCTCAGGAAGCATTTAAACTTAGATGGAGCAGTGGATAGAATACAGGTCTAGAATCAGGAAGACTTAAAATTCAAGTCAGTCCTTTTACCCTGGGCAAGTCACTTAACCTCTGCTTGCCTCAGTTTCCTCATCTGTAAGGGGAGGAAAATAATAACACCTGCCTCCAAGGGGGGTTGTGAGGATTAAATGAGATAATAATTGTAAAGCACCTAACATAGTGCTTAGCAAAGGGTAAGTGCTATATAAATATTCATTATGATCATTGCCGCTGTTGTCACTGGTATTCCAGGCGCAGTATTTATTCTATCCACTGTACCATCTATTTGGCACCTCTGAAAGGGCAAAAGAAGAATTCCTACTTTGATATCTCTCCACACAGAAAAAAAGACTATCACATAGATGCCTCTTAAGCTGTAGGACAGCAATATTAACCCCTTCCCTTATCACTAATATGGGGCATGAAACAGGATTTGAGTTTAACAAAATCACAAAGTTTACAAATTAAGCACTAATCAAGGATCAGAATCTTGCTTCTGATGGAATTGGTATTGCCCAAGACCTTGAACTTCTTGTTATAAATCTTAGCTACCCTCAAAACTGATGTAAACAGATTTGTAAAGAGATGCATCACAATTCCCATGATTAGTACTCTGCTGTTATGCCAATTATGACATTTGAACTTAATGAAGAAAGAAGAAGCTCTCATTTCTCCTTCCATTCTCTCTGCAGCACCCCAGGCGTGAAATTGAAAAGGTGATGGAATTCCTGGGGAAGAAGGTGGATGAAAAAGTTTTGGATAAAATTATCTATTATACTTCATTCAATGTAATGAAGAAGAATCCCATGTCAAACTATACATTTGATCCCTTAATGAATCATTCTGTCTCCCCATTTATGAGGAAAGGTAATGTATATGTTTTTTCACTAAGAAAATTAAGTTTTAATGTTTTAAATAGGTATAGGGAACGTTAATAATAACAATAACAATTTGTTTAGTTGAATAGTCTTATTCAATTCTTTATCACCCCATCTGGGCTTTTCTTAGCACAGATAGGGGAGTAGTTTTCCATTTCCTTCTCAGCCCATTTTATAGATGGGAAACTGAGGTAACTAGTGTTAAGTGACTTGCCCAGACTCACATAGCTAGTAATTGTCTGAGACTGCATTTGAACTCAGGTCCTCCTGATTCCAGATCTGGCCCTCTATCCACTGTGCCACCTAGCAGCCATAAGAATAAGAATAATAGCAATAACAATAATTAACATTTTTATAGCATTTACTAAGTGCCAAGCACTGTGCTAAATGTTTTGCAATTATCATCTCCCTTGATCCTCACAACCCTGGGTAGTATGTGCTATTCTTATTCCTATTTTACATATGAGAAACTGAGGCAAACAGGATTAAGTAACTTGCCCAGGATCCCATAGCTAGGAAGTGTCTAAGGACAGATTTAAACTCAGGTCTTCCTGAATCCAGGACCAGAAGAACTCTACCCACTGTGCAATCTATAATGATTACTATGTGCCAGGATCTATACTGAGCGCTGGACTGGTGACTTCGTTGGTATAGAAAACTCCTGAGTGAGGGAATGTCCACAATCAATGCAGCTCAACACTTTCTCAGCAACTTAGAGTCTCATAGAGCCACCCAGAGTACTGAAATACCTTGCCCAGGATCACACAGCCAATGAATGTACCAAGAAGGACTTGAACTCAGATCTTCTTGGCTTGGGAGCAACACGCTATCCACTAACTGATTAGAGTACTCAATATTTCAAATACCAGTATTAATTCATCAGCACTTTTTTACCTTTCAAACTAGATATAGCAGAGTATATAAAAAATGGTTTCCTTAAATGAAATGCTTTATTCTAGAATTACTGATTATTTGTAGACATTGAAAAAGAGAAAGATGCTTAATGATATCTCCATGAATAATGTCTAGTGGGATAAATGAGGATCTTAAACTTAGACTAGATATAGAAGGAAGGAAGGAAGGAAGGAAGGAAGGAAGGAAGGAAGGAAGGAAGGAAGGAAGGAAGGAAGGAAGGAAGGAAGGAAGGAAGAAAGGAAGGAAGGAAGGAAGGACAATTGGACAATTCTTGGAGCATTAAAACATTTCTTATTAATAAATTGTGTTCAGTACATGGTGGCAAACATTATACAGAACTGAAGAAAACTTAGCCCCCAGTGGTGCTACTATCCAATTACCCAATATTTTAGTGGTTCATTCATGTCAGTCATGCCCAACTCTTCATGACCCCATTTGGGGTTTTCTTGGTAAAGATATTGGAATAATTTGCATTTCCTTCTCCAGCTCATTTTACAGTTGAGGAACTAATGTAAGGTCAAGTGACTAGCCCAGGGTCACACAAATAGCAAGTATCTCAGGTCAGATTTTAACTTCCTGCCTTCAGGCCCAGCGCTCTATACACTGCACCACCTGGCTAAGTTTTAGCTAGCTCATGCTCACTCTAGCAGTTGTATGCTTCAACCAACACCAATCAGGGATGCTTTGGGAGAATGTTAAGCTCTCTGTTTTATGGAGAACTGCCTTTGTCCCTTTTGTTGATGGCAGTTGCTCACTGCATTACTCTGGAAATGAAAGGGTTAGTATGAATTTATCCAATTAAATTCTTGGCTCAGGCCTCCACCCACATGAAAAACCACACTCTTATGCCTAGTCTGTTGAATCTCAACAAACATTTATCATGTGAATGTATCATACTAGAATCAATCACATGTCACATGTGAAATTTAACAAAATGCTGAACTGAGGCAATTCTCTAAGCAATGAATATGGGAAAGCTTAAGCTTTTGGCATCTATCATCAAAGAGAAAGACGATTGAACTTTTGCAAACATGAGCTTCTTCCCTCAGTGACAGATAAGAGGCTTTAGGTTCAGAATACAGAATATGGTTACAGAACAAAATCACTTACAGAGTAAGTTCTTTCCATGTCTCAATACTGAGGAGGCAGCATTGTACGGAGGAAAGAGCATTCACTGAATCTGGAGTCAGGGGATCTGCATTCATATTCCAACATAGATACTATATGTGACCTTGGGTAAGTCATCTATACTCTCTAGACTTGTTTTCTCATCTGTAAAATGAAAGGTTTGAACTAAATGTCCTTTGAGGTCCTTTCCAGTGCTGGAACCTTGAAAAGTCTATATTTTTTGGACAAGGTCCAACTTCAAAAGTTTTATAAGTGCCAATCCAAAACAAGGGGTTCATGGCTCATATCCTCCTCCCCCCCCCCAGTAAAGTAATATGAGAAGAGAGTTACAAAAGCAAAAAGTAAAGCATTAAGGGAGTAGTGGTCTATCTTTAATTAGCCTACTAGTTTACAGGATATATAACTAATAACAACCTCCAGTTAAGAAACCTACTAGGTAGAATAATTAATACCTCTTCCTTCTCAGTACAATATTGATCTCTAGGACTCTCAATAATAAGTGTTTTGAATTTCTAGAGATCCTTTCCTTTCCTCTGTAAGTCTGTAAGTACAAGCAGTTAGAAATGGAAAATACATGTCCTTTGACTATCTTCCTTAAAATATTGAGTTACTCATCAATGAGTTTGCTATTCACAAATCACATAAAACCTTTAGTCTTTCTATGCCGCTAAAGACTGCATTTCTCATGCATAATTTTTTGCCATACATATCACTCATATTGACTTAAAAGTGAAACAGCCCTATTACATACAAATCCACAGAATTATTTTCTGCATGATTTTTGTAGGAAAATTAGTAAAAAAAAAAATTTTAGGCAAAAATGTTGACATCCCATAAACAAGATCCTGAACTTTTAAAAGAAGCAAATTTTTTAAAAGAGGCAGGTAGGTGGCATAATGTATAGAGCAACAGGCCCGGAGAAAGGAAGATCTAAGTTTAAATCCAGCCTCAGATGTTACCAGCTTTGTGATCCTGGGTAAGTCACTTAACCTATCTGCCTTTGTTTCTTTAACTGTAAAACAGGGGTAATAATAATAATAACATCTACCTCCCAGGGTCATTGTAAAGATCAAATGAGTTAATTTTTGTAAAATGCTTTAACACAGTGACTGGCACATAGTAGGTTTCCTTCCCTCCCCAAAATAAAAATCAGCATATTTTGAATTTGGGATTTTTTTAATGACTTAAATTTTAGCATATATTTGGTGTGTTACTATTAATGAAAACTTTTTGATGGTTAAGAGCGACATCTTACATTTTTATATTAACACACTAAAGGGTTGTCATGATAATAAAGAGAAGTGGTAGCACCAGCCAGGATACGTGAGGCCAATTAGGGTGAACTAGTTTGTATGAGTGCAAAGATTTTCTAACCCATGTACAGTTTTGTCAGCTTACTATACATGGTTATTTTCAAGCATCCAAACAACGGAAGCATTCAATAAGTACCTGTAAATGATTACTATTACTCTCCAAGCTAGGGATCCTATACCATGCTAGATGCTGAGGATCCAATAACAAAAACAAGTGTCCCTGCCCTCAGGGAACTTTCACTCAAGCGTGGAAATGCACACATAAGTAAACGAAAAATATATAATAAATAAATATAAGGCAACTGGGGGGGGCACTTACCAGCTGAAGCAATCAAGGAGAGTTTCATATAGGAAGTGACATGAGCTGAATTACAATAACATACTCTTGGAAAAAGCAGAAATGATTGTAAAAAAAAAAAAAGGCTTGCTCCTTCCATTTTCTGGTACTGTAAGCTTATACACGTGGGATAGATTTTTAAAAATAAATAGCATCCTTAATGATTGATGATTAACAGTAGCAATGCAGTCTTAGAGAGTCATGACAAGGAATATAGGCTCAATTCTAGACCAACTCTCCAGCCTCAGTTTCTTCTTCTGTAAAATAAGACTGATAATACCTACTGCTCCCTTTCTCATTGAGACAACATGTTAGAGTGGAAAGGGTTCTGATTAGAGTCAAAGGACCTGGGTTTCAATCCTGCCTGTCATTAATTACATATGTAACTATGCACAAGGCACTTAAAATGACCTGTGCTGGTTGGACGAAGGTACCTTTCAGCTCTAAATCTGTACTCCAATCATTACAGTTATGAAAGCTCAACCCGTTGTTGAGAAGAAAGGAAAAAATAATAATTATCTACTTTTATACAGCACTCTAACTTTTTCAAAGCACTTTACATCTGTTATTTCATTTCAATCTCACAAAAACCTGTGATGTAGGCGTGAACAGGCTTATTATCCTTATTTTACACAAAAAAAAGGAAAGTGAGTCTCAGAGAGATTAAATAACCTGTTCATCATTATATACCTAGTGTCGGAGATAGGATTTGAACCTTTGTCTTCCTGATGTCAAGGTAGCACTCTACACAACACTATAGTATGCAATATCTAGAGTCATCTGTTTTTACTAAATATGCTTACTAATACTTTCATTGCTATATCTTAGGTGTAATTGGAGACTGGAAAAATTATTTCACTGTAGTCCAGAATGAGAGATTTAATAAAGACTACAGGGAAAAGATGGCTGATACTACACTATCTTTCTCCATGGAATACTAAGAAGAAAAATTTGGAATTCAGACAAAATGATGAAGAATTTTTTATTCACCCAAACCTTTAAAGTTGAAAAGATTGCCACTAACTATACAATATTCTTATAACAATGGCTTAAAATAAGGAAAAATTTGGGGTTCATTTTTCTGAACCCTTTTAAAATTAGTCTCCACTGGCTCCAATTACCCCAGGAACTATCCTATTTTTTCTTGTCCCTCTCCACAGATATTTCACATAGGTTCTTTTCCATAATGCTACTCAAAATAAAATTGAATTTAGTTTATTTCTAGCATGTGCATTAATATATATATATATATATTCATTTAAATTTATCTTGCTCTCCTCTTTGACTATGCCACCATAATTTATAATTCACCAAATCCATATATAAACACAGTGCAGCTATAGACTCCCAAAATAAGCCCCCAAATGAAAAAAATAGAAAAAGTTTAGAAAGCATGATGACTTTTGCCAAGTCACTCTCCAATCTGAAAAAAGAATTCAGAGATTCCTTGATTCCCTGTGTAGAGAAAAAAAATATATATATACATATATGTAGATATATAAATACATATTTCACATAGACAAATTCATCCTGATTCTTAAGGATACTGATTTCATGTAACTTTCCACTACATTTAATTCAGGGAATGAAACTTAGAATCATGGACTTTCAGAGCTGAAAGGGACTTTAGCAGCCATATGGTCCCAAAATGAATTTGTTTCCATAATACAATCTTCCTCACACAGGGTTATTCAGTCTTGAAAGGAGGATAAAAGCCAGCATCTTGCAGTAACTCATTCACTTAACAACAATTATTAATCAGTTTTTTCCTGATATCAAATCTAAATTTGCCTCCACTTCTGCAGCCTATTGTTCCTAGTTTGGCCTTCTGAGGCCAAAAACAATCAATTTATTTCCCCTTCTATGTGATAACCTTTCAGCAACTTTGGGGAGGAAAAAAAGGAATCCTATTACCCTGAATTCTCTCCTCAAGGTAAGATATCACCATCTACTTCAATGAATCCTCACATAACATGGACTTGAGGGTATTAACCATTATAGTTGATTCCTTTGAATATTCTCCAGCTTATCAAGGTTATCTCTAAAATGTCATGCCCACAACTGTACATAATAGTTCAGAAGTTGCCTGACTAGCGCAGATTATTATCTACATTTTCTTGGAAGCTCTGCCACTCTTAATGAAGCCCACAACTGAATTAGCTTTGAGGGCTGCCATATGCTACCAATTATATTGAGCTAGAAGTCTACTAAAAATCCTACATAATTTTCTATCTTCAAATGTTTCTGACGTAACCAGAAGGAGAACTTAATAGTCTATACTGTTCAGGTCTAAGATAATAAAAATGACATGAATATGACAGTTGAAATATGACAGACAAAAACTCAATTTCCTATTTACCAAATGTGGAAGAACAATGAACTTCCAATTCAAATATACGGTTATTTCTACTTTATTTAGCTTTTAATTCAACCTTGCTAGAATTTCACAAAGGTTTTTTCTTCCTGAAACTATCAGTATTTTCATTCTTATACAAATAGTAAGAATCCTGATATCACTAAAAATTTCTCTTACATTTAACAACTCTTAGAAAAATTCACTAAACTTTTCCCAAACCAGTTTAATTGATGTTTACACATCTAAATAGTACATAAAAGGTATATGTTGTTGGGTCTGGATACATGTCAACACACAATATTGAAACATAAAGCCACCTTTCAAATTCATTTACCTGAGAGAGGCTAAACCAATGTCATGGCTACCTCTTGACAGACACACAATGTAACTTTGTGTGTGTTGCCTTCCTTCTTGAAGAGGACCATGACATCAGGAAGATGACGACATGACTTGCAGTTGACTCTGATTTGAGTGAGGGGGAGGTTGTGCAGGGTCACCAGCCTCACTTTCTCCTCCAGAGTCATCCGAGTACAATGGCCAGATATTCATCAGGATGACTGCAGATGGCCCAGGATGCAATGGGAGACCCTGGCCCTTTTAGGCTAAGGCCTTTTCAGGTTCTCACTTTGAATGAGTTAACGGTCATTCCCAGTAGTTACTCAATGGATGGCCCCTTAAATCAAAAAAAGAAATCAAACTGGGAGGGGAAGACCCTCAGGGTTCCTGGTCAAAAGAGAAACAGTTACTATTTAGTACTTACATTCTCTCTCTGCTAGAAGGGCAGGGATCTATCGTTCAATCTAGGATCTCCAGAGTGAATTGGGTTTAAGACCTGGTCTTTGAGAAAGAAATCTAGCCAGTAAACCCAAAGGAAAAAAGGCAGCTTTGGGCTCTGGAAATGTACCTTCCCCTGGGCAGAGCACCCCCAGGTAAGGAAGGAGGGAGAGAAGAGGAGAGCAGAAGAGAAAAGAGGGGAGGAGCTACTACTCACTCACAGGTTGTGCTTGTGCTTCATTCTAGAAGAGGAACATGCTATCAGGGAGATGATGACATGACTTACAGTCGACTTTGATTTGAGTGAGGGAGGCTGTGCAAGGTCACTCGCCTCACTTTCTTCTCCAGAGCCCTCACAACCTATCTAATTGGAGTCAATAGAAAAAAATCATTCACCAGAAAAGAATGAAATCATGATTATTATTCTCTTTACATGTATGAAATTGTACGTATTTACATGTATGAAATGTATTTACAGTATGAAATTGACCTCCACAAAGCCTCTTCCGTCTCTCTCCTCTTGTCCCTTCCCATTGTAACCACCCTAATTCAGTCCTTCATCTCTTCCCACCTAAATTATTGTAATGATCATAAAGAATTACAGAATTTTACACCTGAAAGGGAGCATAGTGAAAGCTAGCCCAAATATGACCATTTTATATGTAAAGTCATTTACCCATGGTCATATAGCTAATATATGGAAATGCCAGGATTCAAGTCCAGGTTTTCAGACTCATGAGTCAAAGTCCAGTGTTCTTTGTACTATACCACACTTTCTTTCCCAAATGCTTGTTTCCACTCTATTCTTACTTTAATTCACTCTTCATATCACTACCAAGGTAATAACCATCTAGATGGTATCATATCCTATTCTTAGAAACAGTATAGTGACTGTCCGTTATCTATTAAATAAAGTATCACCTTCTGATCTTTAAATTCAGAGTCCTCTAAAATCTCTAAGCTATATTCCCAGTAAATCAATGAATAAAATCAATCAATAAACTTTAAGTTCCTACTTAATAAACATAACAACATAAAAGAAAATGTAGACAAAGCAAGTTATCTGCAGAATAAACAGGAAATAATTAACAGTGGGAAGACACTAGAATTAAGAAGGATTGGGAAAGATTTCTAGTAAAAGATGAGATTTTAGAAGGGATTTAAAGGAAGCCAGTGAAGTCAATTAACTGGAGTTGATGGGTGAGAGCATTCCAGGAATGGGGGACAGCAAGAGAAAATATTTAGATGTGAGGTGGAGTGTCTTTTTCATAAAACAGTCAGAAAGCCAGTATCACTGGATTAAAGGGTACATACCATGTTTCCCCGATAATAAGACACTGTCTTATTATTTTCTTTGGAAAGAAAAACACCAGAGGGCTTATTTTCAGGGGAGGGCTTATGTTGTCCTGCCTCAGCTCTCCTCCGCAGCACTGCTCTCAATGGCGCCAGCAAGCAAATCACTGGGGAAGAACAGGATGACGCGCTCACCGCTGCAGCTCTGATTGGATGCAGCTCAGAGCGCGGCGTGCGTTTCACCGGGGCGGGGGGGGACGGTGCATACAGAGGGTACTGTAATGTAGCGTGTAGCGCAGGGGATCACCTTCACTACAGTAGCAATCTCAATAGGGCTTATTTTTGGGGGAGGGCTTATTTTAGAGGAATCTTACTCAGTAAGGGGAGGGCTTATTTTCGGGATAGGTCTTATTATCGGGGAAACACAGTAGCAGAGAGTAAGGTGTAAAAAGACTGGAAAGGTCAAAGAGAGCTAGGATATGAAGGACTTTGAGTGCCATACTCTCTAGCCTACATTCCTGTCCTTTACTATCCTACATCAATACTTTTTCTCACATTAACCCCCTATGTCTTGGAAGATTCTTCCACCACCTACCTCCATCCATTCACATATATCCATCCAAAGTCTTCACTGACCTCTTCTCATCTTACTCCCCTTCCACTTACACCCAAAGAGAAATCTCTATTTCTTCAAATTTCTCATAGCATTATTCCCTCATATTCATCTTACTGTCCTTTACATCAGTTATTTATGCACCCATCCTTACCACTGTTTGATTAGAAGCTCCTTAAAAACAATTGCTATTTCATATTTAACTCTCTTTTCCTGGGGCCTGGCAAAGTACATAAGCACATAACAGATGTTTAACAAATGGCTGGAGTTGTTTTTGAAAGTCTTTTAGTGAGAGTGAATAAAATGTCCATAATAATTTGACCCAGAGATTGTACTTCTAGGCTTAAATCTTAAAAGAGATCACTGATAAAAAAGAAAGCCCTACAAATATAAAAATATTTATGTTTGTTTTGTAATGGTAAATAATTGGAATCAAAGTATATGTCCATTGAAAGAATAACCACAAAACAATTAAAAGAGAATGTTTTGATGTTACAAAGAAAAAGCACAACTTGAAAGAAGTTATATGAGAAGATACATCCACCCCACTCTTTACAGAGGTGTGGTACTTTGTGCTCATTTTCAGACATTTTTGATGTTTTGATCAGTTTTGCTAATTTTTTCCTCTTCTTTTTCTTTAACAATAGTATTTGTTATTTGGGATGGCTCTCTTGGAGGCAGAAAAGAGAAACATTGACAGGAAATTTTGGCTATTTAAAATTATCAGTAAAAAAAGTATTTTTAAAAATCTTTTAAAAGTTTGTCTCCTTCCTCTGGTCCTTTGCAGAGTTAAGAGCTTATGAGTGCACAGTGAAGCATGAAAGTCAGCATCAGATTTTTTCCAATTCATTGATAAATTCTAGTGAATTTTTTTTCTTCCTATTTTTTCTTTCTCTTTTTAAAAAATTCTTTATCACAAGGGCTGGAACTCTGGGAAGAGAGGAGAGAAATACAAAAGTAAAAGCAAATAATGTAAAAACAAAAGATAACATTAAAAATTTATTTTCAAAAGAAGAAATTCTACTTATGCATGTATATAAAAATAACAATAAAAACAAAATTGAATGCTATGTAATTAGAACAATTAAGGTTGGTACTAGAAAAGAGTTGAAAAACTGATCTTCCATTCTTTGCATGGGGGGAGACTATGGATTTGAAATACTGCATATACTGTCAGACATGACTGCTATGTTGGTTTATTTTGCTGAACTGATTTTTTTTTTCTTTTCTATCCTGTGGAGGTAGGGACATATTGAGAAATATTTAAGGTATAAAAAGCAAAAGTTGTCAGTAAAACTTTTTAGAAATCTGTAATTATCTTCTTTTTGCTGTTATCAGAAGTTTAATGGGGGCGGCTAGGTGGCGAAGTGAGTAAAGCACCGGCCCTGGAGTCAGGAGGACCTGAGTTCAAATCTGGCCTCATACACTTCACACACACACACACACACACACACACACACACACACACCTAGCCGTGTGACCTTGGGCAAGTTACTTAACCCCAACTGCCCTCCAAAAAGCAAAAAAAAAAAAAAAAGACAATGATTTGTCTTGACTTGTCAATAAACATACATTAAAAAAAAAGTTTAATGATATAAAAGTATTTACTGTTTCATAAAACTTTGAACTATAAAATTCAATGATGCTGTTACTTCAAGCATACTTGTAGAAATACAGAAAGAGTTTAACTTACTAATGGTTATAATGAAGGCCATATAATGAGGCCATAATTTTAAAAACTAATTACTGCAAAAAAATTAACTACATGCTCAAGTACAATTCATGCATTTTGCTAATTAACTTTTTCTATGATGGACAATACCAGTGTAGAGTACTTTAACCTCATCATAAAAGTTATGAACTAAGTTTGCTCATAAATTGGTTGCTCAGAATTTACAGTATATTTTCCAATAGAGCATAAATGAAGATTAAGTCCTCTTTAAAAAACCTCCACAAGATGGTCAACCGTGAAAAAAAAAAAAAAGATGATCAACCATGAATGACTTTGCTCTTCTCAGCAATATAATGATCCAAGACAATTCTAAAAACAAAGGACTCATGATGGAAAATGTTATCCACATCCAGAGAGAGAACTGATGGAGTCTGAATGCACATTGAAACATATTATTATCACTTTATTTTTTGTGGTTTTTTTTCCTTTTGGTCTGTTTCTCACAATATAACTAATATGGAAATATGCTTTTTAAGATATATATATATATGTGTGTGTGTATATATATATATATATATATATATATATATATAAAACCTCTATCAAATTGCTTGCCATTTTAAGGAAGGGTGTAATTCTAATGTAATACCCATAGCAGCCACTATGAATATGTATGCATATTTCCAGGGTAGATTCGCAAAATATAATAAATTATCTTCCTCAAAGGCAAAATATTTATTTAGAACATTATTTGGACACCAGGAGGTAAGATTTAACAAGGTACTCATCACTAATGTAGAGAGCACTGATATCCCAAGCCTTCTTTCTGTCAGGCCTCCCCACAAAACAAGTTTCCTTAGATAAATCCCTCCCTCCACCCACTCACAGCTTGCTTCTCTCTCTCTGCCCTGCCTCCCTCTCACTCCTTGATCATTGCCTCCCTCTCCTTAAGCTCCTCCCACACTAAGCTCCATGTGGCCCAGGCCTACTAATGAGAGGGAAGATCTTTCTATTTCATTAACATTACAAAGGGATGGAAGAAGGGAGAAAATTTGGAACTAAAAAAATTTTAAATGAACATTAAAAATTGTCTTTACATGTAACTGGAAAAAATAAAATACTATTAAATATTAAACTATTAAAAAATAAAATACTATTAAAAAATAAAAATGTAAAACCTGCACAAGAGTCACACAATGATAGAATTTAAGAGTTGAAGGGGTCCTCAATGGTCATCTGGTCCAACTCATACACCAAAGGAATCTAGCCTGTGCTTGAAGAATACTAATGAAGGAGAGCCTATTACCTCTCCAGATAGCCCATTCCACTTTTGGACAGTTCTAATCGTTAGGAAATTGTTAAGATATCAAACCTAAATTAGGCTCTTCAGGACTTCCACTAATTGCTCCTGGTTTTACCCTCTGAGTCCATACAGAACACGTCTAATCCTTTCTGCATATGATAATCTTTCAAATGCTTGAAGACAGTTGTCTTTTGCCACTTTGTCTCTTCTCCAGACTAACATTCCTGGTTCCTTCAACTGGCCCTTTTTTGTCATGGATTCAAGGTCTTCACCATCCTGGTTGTCTGTACATTCAATCCTTCTCAAACCATGGTAACCAGGACTAAATACAATACTCTATGTCTAAGAAGGATGAAGAACAGTGGAACTATTATCTTCCTATTCCTAGAAGCTATGTCTTCTTAATGTAACCCAAGATCACATTAGCATTTTTAGAGCCAATTGAACCCACATTGTCGCTGAACTATAACAGTACTTGTACTAACCTAAATTATTCAGCTGAATTATTCCAGCACCTAGCACCATCTTGACATATGGTAGAGGCTTAATAAATATTTGTTGACTTAGGAAAGCGAAAAAAAGATGACAAGAAAGACATTTCTTTCTCTTTCCTCTCTTTGTTGGGTGCAGGCCCATCCCTAAGCAAAATCTGAAATAGCTAATTTGTCTTTGGCAATCTTTTCGCAACCCTTTCCCACTTCTTAATACTTAATCTCCAGGCTACTGGGAACATCAGATATTTTTGTGGCCCTAAGTCCCCAACCCAGACCTATCCTATCCTTGCACTTAAAAAATTACCTACCTTCCTTCTTCTACCTTGCATATAAATCTATATCAAAGGGAGCAAGATAATTGGGCAAAGGGCACTGCAAACAGTTCATCTTTGTAGATGTAGAAATGTGGAGATGTTGGTGGGGAGGTGATAGGTAGGACTGATAGCCACTTGCCCTAAATGTCATGAAAGCCCACCAAGTTGACCCAAGTTAGTTAAAGCTGAATGCAATGAGAATAGGTAAGAGCAAAATCCAAAGTCAGAAACAAGAGGAGTCATGGCAGGAATAGAAGTTGGTAAGCAACCGGGTAGTCATGAGAAAGAGGTAGTACAATGCCAGATTTTGAGACAAGTATGGCTACTCAGCCTTTGGTTCTACTAGGGATACACAGGCTTATTCCCCTAACCCCTCCCAGTGATCTTATGGGTCAGACGCAGATAAAAATGATACACCCCAGGGTCCAGACAATGTTTTCCCCTGTGCCTTTGGGATCTCAATTATTCTATTCCTTGCCTAGCATTTGTCATGGAGGGAAGATGAGAAATAAAGACATAAAAATCAAAATCCCCACAATCCTTCAAGTTAATCTCAACTATCAAAAGCAATCTCATTGAACAAGTTCATACTAATATTTGAAGATTTATAACCTTTTAGTCCCATTAGTGATATTTGCATTTTTAAAAGGATGCTTATTAACCCAAATGAATCTCTTAGTGGCAGAGTTTCAGACAGTCTAACAAAACTAAGTGGAAAAAATTCTGTCACTAAGAGGGATGATGTTTTTGGACTGAGAGATGACCATTGTCAGGCAATCCTGCTCCTGGAAATACCCCTAGAACCAGTTCCTCTAAACTAGGGCATCTTAATCTGGGGCCCACCAACTTGGAGAGATAGACAGAGACAGAAAAATAGAGAGACAGAGAAAAATGTATTTCAATATGATTGGTTTCCTTTATAATCTTAAATGATTTTATTGCATGCAATTAAAAACATCATGCTGAGAAGGGGTCGATAGGGGCAGAAGGGGCAAAAATAAGTTGAGTCCCTACTCTAAGCTATTTCTTCTTTTCAAAATGACTTCTTTCTTCTACCTTTTAATACACATTCTCTAAAAGCTCCAAAGTTCTTCACAGTGAATCTCATGGCAATCGTTGAGGCTCCAGTGATTTTCTGGCAAAGGTTAAATGACATTTTGAGTCATTTACTGCCACCAAGTCTCTTCCAAATCATCCTTCCTTTAGGTCAGCACTGACTATTGCTCTTTGAATTTAATTAATTCCCCATACATCCTCTGTGGGTTCGAGTCATTACTGAAGGAAAGCATGAGACAAGTTTGGGAATTCAACAGTTTCCTATTCCCTCCTGTTTCAAACAGTTGCTGTGAAACCAGCAACAAGAGACTTTTAAAGAAGTAAACATGCCACTAAGCACAATCGTTCTACTTTAATACAAGGAGTTATTTGGCAGAAAGGAAGAAGGAAGAAAAAGAAAGAAAGAAAGAAGGAAGAAAGGAATTATTTGTGTAAGTATTTAAACATTTAAAAATAACAATATATGGCGGTGGCCAGGTAGCACAGCAAGTAAGAGCACCGGCTCCAGTGTTGAGAAGACCTGGAGATCGAATCCCAGGCTCAGACACTTAGCACCCACCCAGAAACACCTGGCCGTGTAACCTTGAGCAAGTTACTTAACCCCAATTGCTTAGGGGCGGCCAGGTGACTCAGCGAGTAAGAGTACCGGCTCCAGTGTTGGGACAACCTGCAAATCGAATCCCGGGCTCAGACACTCAGCACCACACCCAGAAATAACTGGCTGTGTAACCTTGAGCAAGTTACTTAACCCCGATTGCTTATTAGAAAGAAAAAAAAAGAAGAAAAAAAGAAAAAAAAATAACAATATATGGTACAATAATAAAAATACACAGTATGTGATAATAAAATTGTATTGGCATATTATAGCAAGAATATTAGAAGGAACAAAAATTATAAAATAAAGCATTGTCAATTCTCTTGCCTTTTGGGGAAAGTGTGTAACTTAGTAATAATATGTGTTTAGCACTATCATTTATAGCAGCCTTGTCAGTATGGCCTTGGGTTTATAGAGTCCCTTTCTTCTTTGGAGCACAAGGTGCTTACACAGTCTGGGATGCACCAATGCATTGTCTGCCCATATGGCTCCTACCAAGATTCAATATTTTACTTTTATTTAATGAAGCTCCATGTGGATTGAGACACAGGCATATAACTATTTGTGTCTCATCAGGGCATCCTCCCTGCAGTTAACAGCAGCCAGAGAGTTCTTGCTAATAGTCTATAATTTTGAACTTTGGGGATTCAGAGGAAGAATATATTCCACGGAGGATCTTAGCTTTGGCCAGGACATTTCCCCCTGCCTGATATATCCCAGTTTTCTCAGCATGGCAAAATTGACTCCTATTGGTAAGAATCAAATAACTAAATGAAGGGCATTTTTAATGATCTCCTCATAGAGGCTGTAAGGTCCTCATCCCTGCTTTCTTGTATTAGTGCAAGACCTGTCTAATTGCTATCCCTCCTTACAGTTTCTCTCCTCTCAAATCCATTCTCAAACTGATTTTCCTAAAATATGGATTTGATTATCTCATTCCATACTCAAAAATTTCTGTGGCAACCTATTGCCAGTAAGGTAAAATACAAATTTAGATACCTCGGTCTGGAGTTTAAAGCCCTCTGTATCTTCCTTTCCATGTAATTTCCTATTTGTGCCAAGTGAAAGATGAAACTACTGAGGAAACAAAGGTTCAAGCTTCCAAGCATTTTAATCTGTTAAGCAATGAATAACAATTGCCTAACAAATCAAGACAAGGCCCCTTACTTAGCTTTGGGCTGGACCCTGAATACAGGAGAGACAGACTTTTGTTCATTAAATACAATCAAATGAGGCCAATTAATTAAAAGGAAACAATTAACCAGGGTACAACATTAAGTAATCTGATTTCTTATTGGATGAAAGATTAGGGACTTTTCAAGTAGGGAGGGGGAAGAGCAAACAGATAAAATTCCCTGAATTCAGAAAGAGATGACCCCCTCCCCCCAAGTGTTTGTAAACAATCAAAGGCTGGTGGCTAGGTGGTACAGTGAATATAGCACCTGCCCTGGAGTCAGGAAGACCCGAGTTCAAATCCGGCCTCAGACACTTAACACTTACTAGTTGTGTGACCTTGGGCAAGTCACTTAACCCCAATTGCCCTGCCCTTCCCCCTCCAAAAAGTTAAAAAAAAAAAAAACAATCAAAGGAACATGGAAACAAAAGCTGATTGATCAGTAGGGGGTCAGTTTGGATACATATGGATTGTTTGAGATATACAATTTTGAGAAAACTCACATAAATCTTTGGATTTGACTGAGTTTCTTATTTACATAACCCAGGCCCTTACTTAAAGGGTTTCTAAACAGCAGACAGAGGTGGTCCAGTTTCCCAACCATGCAAGGCTAGATTCAAACAAGAAGATTTCCTCCCAATTCCCACAATCAAATAAAATTTTCTCACAAGACAGAAATTAAACTAGACCAATAATTGAATTGAAACTAAGCTATCTCCATAATTGACTCACAAGATGGAGTCAGTGTGTTTCGCTCAATTCCCCAATTCTTTCTATTCTCTCATATTATTCTTCTTCAGCATTTAACATTGATTTGTGCAGAGTAAACAATTGATAAATATTTTAATCATTCTTTCATTCATATATTCTCTGTTCTTGTCAAAATGTCCTGCCAGATATTCCTCATAAAACAATATTCTATGTCTTGTCTCTGTGTCTTTGCACAAATGGTCACCCAGTGCAGTCCTTCCTCTCCTCTGTTTCTTAGAATCTCTAGATTCCTTCCAAATACAGTTCAGATGCCACCTCTTAGAGGAAGTCTTTACAGATTCCTCTAATTACTTGCACTCACTCCATCCTGAAATTTCTCTGTAGAATTTTCTATATACTTTGTATTTACCTATGTACATGCTGAGACCATCCTCCAACAGAACATAAGCTCTTTGAGGGAAAGGACTATTTCATTTTTACTTGGTGTTCCTAGCACCGAGCACTACACTTGTCTCATAGTATGCATTTAGTAAATGTTTAATGAATTTTTTAAAAATTGAATTGAGAAACAATTCTGATTAGGAGGAATAGGGGAAACCATACAAAGAGTCAAATGTGAATACACAGGGAAGTAAAGGAGCACATTAAATATTTAAAAGAAGTAGAAGACAGAAAAGAGGGCAGATGATGTTGAATGAATGAGTATGGCACTGTCCTATAAGAATAGCGTCCACAGTGCAAAAGCTCAGAATGAATTACGGCTGACAAGGAAAACTAAAGGCCAAAAAAAGTGATGTTTTAAATTATGTTGGAGGAAAGAGGAAGATGCAAGAAGGGGTAATTGAATAAGGATGATGGACAAGAGAGAAAAGAGAAAATTCAACTCCTACTTGGCTTTGGTTTTCTCTGCCAAGAATGACTTGAACTTTGGACTGGAAAGGAAAGAACAAAAGTGGCTAAAAGAAATTAGAAATTAAAGATAAGAAGCAAGATAATTTAAGAATTCCTAAATGTCCTAGATGGTTTCAAGTGCCAGGCCCAGACTTAACTTATATTCCAGTGAACTTAAAGAACAGGAATGGTAAGTTCATATCTAGAAAAGAAAGCTTTATCAAGAATAGATGACAGTGCCAAACTAGAATAGATGGTTGTGCCCAACTAATTTCATTTCCTGTTACTGACAAGGCAACTAGATTGATGGATCAAGGACTCTGGATGTATTTTACCTAGGTTTCAGCAAAGCATCTGATACCTCTCGTTCTATTCTGGTATGTAGACAAAGTAGAAGGGTATGATCTAAATAAAAGTATTGGTAGATAAATACAGGGCCATTTCAATAAACCCTCCCAAGGAGTTGTAACTCAGATTCAGCTTATAGATATCTAGTGGAAATTTAAATAACACAGACTTGGGCAAAATTAAAGAAAGTTTATCAGACTGAACATAAAAATGGGAAAGATAGCTAATATACTGTAGGTTCAAGTTGGGAAACAAAAAGATTTCAACAGGCTCTTAGGGACCAATCAAATAAAATGAAATTTTCTGGGGATAAGGGCAAACACCTATTGTTGGGGTGACAAAGAAATAAATTTCACAGATACAAGATGGGTGAAATATTGTTATATCACAGTACTTGGTAAAAAAAATTTTTTAAAGATCTAATGAATTTCGTGGATGACTAACTTTATTCAAATCAATACTGTGATAGGGCGGCCAAAAAAAAATAAACCTGATGTTGAAAGGTCTTCAATAACTCTGAATCAAGAGAAGCATGGAGTCCAAAACAAGTGAGAAAACAATCCCA
This sequence comes from Petaurus breviceps papuanus, assembly GCF_028583685.1. Lineage (NCBI taxonomy): Eukaryota > Metazoa > Chordata > Mammalia > Diprotodontia > Petauridae > Petaurus > Petaurus breviceps. The sequence goes on from NW_027185863.1 coordinate 6,659,710, forward strand.
TTATCCTCTGCTCTCATCAGAACACAAATGCAAGCTGGAAAACATCTAATGGTAGTATCCAGGATGGTGAAGGGTCTCAAGGTCACACCATTAACAGCTGAAGAAAATGATGTTTGGGGGAATGAGAGTTTCCTTCAAGTACTTGAATGCCTGACATAGGGAAGATCTGTACCATATGGCCCCAGAGGTCAGAATTAGGAGCAGTAGGTAAAAGGTACAGAAACAGACTTTGCTACCATATAAACAAAAGTTTCCTAACAAATAGAACCTTCCAAAAGTAGAATTATTATTAATGGTTAGGGCATTTTCCCTCATTTGAAGTCTTCAAGTAAATGCTAAGTAGCCATTTGTTAAGACTTTGAAAAGAGGATTCTCATTCAGGTTCTGGTTATAATACAATGACTCTGAAGTCCCTCTCAACTGAGAATCTGTGATTCTGTGAAAGGAATAGAGTAAATGTGGAGAACTCTACCAAGCTCTCCACAAACTGAGCTGTGACCATTATCAGATTGTAACAGAGTTCTCAACTTAGACCTCAAAAAGTACTGAGGTACTGACTATAGGCTTCCTCCCCTGACAGAGACAGGAGATCTACTGATTGTTAGATTCAATTTGAAAAGTCACTAAATGAGTCCCAAAATTATTGTAGGAACTAGTTAGCAATAGCTTCTTGTTAGGGCAGGTCGTGGTCTGTCTTAATCAGTTTGGAAACAAGGAAGACTCCCTTGGTACACTTCAGTGGAACTCCTAGGCCAGAGATACAGAAAAATCATTAAGCCAAAAATTAACCCTACCTCATTAGTACTTCCCTTAGTGGAAATTGACTCTAAGCAGTAGATGAAACATCCAAAACGTCCTTCTAGAATGTACAGTTGTTTTATCTTCTTTCTGGATGTCCTTAACTTTCTTCTTGTCCATTGTCCAAGTACTCAGACTTTCTAAATCTTGGCCAGCAGCTGCTACAACCACCATCCCAATTACTTAAATTTCTCCCAATTACTTACTTTGTAATTCCCCTTCTCCATCTCTCCTCCCTCCCTCCTCTCCCTCTGCCCACATAGGGAATCATATGAGCACCTGCGGGTGCTCAGCCCAAAGAAATATAAATTTTGGTTGCTGACACCTCAGGGAACTAAGAACAAGCAACAATTCTCCATCTGGACTTCCCCTATTTGCATTTGAAAATTGGACCCCGAGGGTATAACTACCTCAGGTTCAATGTCCTCCTTGCATCTGTACTCTAAAACTATAATTTAGGCGTCCCCACCAGTGTGTTTACTTCTATTAGTCAAATGGTTGGTCCAACGAGCTCAGAACAAAGGAATTTACCAAGATGGAACGGCAAGGGCAGTAGTAACAAAAGTTCGCCGCCCCCAAACGTGAACCATCCTCTCCCACAAATACACACAGCACCAGCAAGAAGAGCAGACACTAGCAGAGACACACACTTGGGAAACACATGGAGTCAAGCTGACTGGCGCCCCCCTCTGATGGATTCTGAAGAATCCTCTTCTTTCCCTCCTCCTGAAAGCTAAGTAATAAATCTCCTTCAAGAGCTGGATTCTTCAGGGCTGGTTCCCTTCCCAACTTCCGGAGCTCGTATTTCTCAGAGCTGTTCTCAGCCTCCACTCTTGACTCCCTTCCTTCCACACCCTCCCTTCCACCCAGAATGTGCCTTTCTTTTTAAATCAACACTGGGAATATACCCAGAAATCTCTTTATGTGTACTTTACAAATGGTAACAGAGAATCCTTTCTAAACTTTTTGCTCATAACTTCATCATTGTTTCGAAACTTACAAAAAAAAAGTCTTTATCTCTGCAAGGAACTGTGTTTCCGAAAACAATTTCCTCCTGTTTTACAGGAATTTCGATTAGAAGCCGATTTTTAGAGCAAAAAGGGGCTGACTGACAGAATCATTTAATTTAACCCCTTCCCTGTCTTAAGGCAGAAACCAATGAAAACATCAGTGGGTTATTTCATTAATTCAAGTAGATAATTAACAAGAACTTTATTAGTAAATGTGGCTTCAAGATTGCAAAACTGATCACGTGAGAATCCGGGAGATTTCACAGTTATGTGCTCTAAGTCAAAGCTGATTGGGTAAAAGTACTTTTTCTTTATTTCTTTCTTCCTTCCTTACTCCAGACTGGAAGCTAAATTCAAATGGTGACAGTTACTACAGATTTAAGATCTCCACGTATTAATCTATGAGGTGTGTGATTCTTTGCAGATAAACAAGCATTCTCTCTGTGTAACAAACAGCACTCAGTGACCTTAAAAGAGATGAAACCGTTGGACCTAAAGAGGAACGAACGAATAGAAGTTGACTACATAAAAGGGATTCTTCAGCCTACACCCACTTGTGCTATCTGGGATGAAATATGGAACTTTCAAGCCAAGCCAGATGATCTACTTATTTCTACCTATCCCAAAGCAGGTCTGGAGGAGAGGGGCATGAGGGAACTTGGAGGGAGGGACCTTGCATATTGTGGATCCTGAATAAACATTTCCTTAGTTGAAGGACCTAAACCGAATGCTTGAGTGGATAAAAATCTGCACTGGGTTTGTGAGGGAGGGGGTTAGAAAGTTAGTGAGAGATTAATGAGAGGTGTTGCATAAACATGGACTACAATTTTATAGATTTGATCCATTTCTCAGGATACTGAAATGGGAGAAAAATGTCACTGAAACAGATCAAAGAATATTTGTAGGAGAGAGCTCATTAAAAGATAAAGAGGTAGTTTGCTCAAGAATAAGCAATGCCTTCTTGGAGTATGACAAGAAATACTTTATTTGTCAAATCAGTTTTCAGAGATCTCTGTGGAGGAAAGTTCTCACAATATACATAAATGTTTGAGGGAAAGGTAGATGCATCAGTATGTATGTGCATGTGTATGTGTATAGAGACACATGAACTATCCTTTCAAAATATCAGGAAAAACCTGTTAGAAGTCTGGGCTTGGATCCTGGTCCCTTACCTTTTACCTATTTCACCAAAGAAACAAATGATTTTATATATGCTTATGTTTATAATCCTTTTTATGGAAAGAGAGGGAAAGGGAGGGAGGGAAGAAAGGAGGATAAAGGTAAATCTTTGTCATAGTGGGTGAATTTTGCTCTAATCAATTTCTTACTCTTATCAATTAATATAAATGTATTACTAACTTTCTTCCTAGTGTAATTTGACCAATCAAAATTTCAATCGGCTCTGATGACTTCTGAGTGCCTTAAAATTTATTTAAAAAAAAAAAACTAAAGACTTTACAAGTAGAGTCAAAGAATAAAATTTTTTTCTAATAGCAGTAATAATAAATAGTTTATGTAACATTTTAAGGTTTGCAAAGCCCTTTACACATATCATCTCATTTGATTCTCCTAACAACCCTGTGAGATAGATGTCATTATTGCCATTTTACAGATGAGGAAACTGAAGAAAGATTAAGTAATTTACTCAGGGTGTCACGCAACAAGTAAGTATCTGAGACAAGCTTTAAACTCAGATCTTCCTTACTGTAAGTTCTATATTCCATATCTGCCTAGTTACCTAAAGAGTTTTTTAATTATTATACTCAAAAAATTTCACTAAATATAATTTTTGAAATTCAAAAATAATTCACTAAATATAAATTTTGAATATCAGAGGTCTGAGAGGCTATCTAGTCTAATTCATACATAAATAAAACTTTCTCAACACTAATCAATTAAGAAATATTTATTAAGTACCTACTATGTGTTAGGCACTGTTCTAGATTCTGGGGACATAAGGACAAAAGTAAAGCAATCCTTACCTTCTAGGTGCTTACATTATATATGGAAGGAAAATATTTGCATTTACAAATGTATGCAAAGTAAATAAAAGGTAATGGGGGAGGCAAGCTGAACCACATCCACAATTGGATGAATCACAAAGGTTTCATGTAGCCTGTGGTATTCGAACTAAAAGTTTTGAAGGAAATTAGAGATTCTAAAAGGCAAAGGTGGAACTAAATGGAACTAAATTCTAAACATACAGGATAACCAATAAAAAAAGGCACAGAGAGAAGAGATGGAGTTCCATGTGAGAGAAACAATAAAAAGATCTGTTTGGCTAGATCATACAATTTGGGAAGGGGAATAATATGTAACAAATTAGAAAAGGTAGGTTAGAGCTAGAGTGTAACAAACTTTAAATGCTAAACAGAGAATTTAAAATCTAAACAGAGTGTATGATCCCAGAAGTAACTGGTAATCACCAGAGTATATTGGATAGATGAATAACATGGTCAGACCTTTGTTTTTGAAATATCACTTTAGCAGCTGAGTGGAAGATGGATTAGAAACTATGGAAACTATTGCAATAATTCAGGCAAGAGATCATAAGGGCTTGAACTAGGGAGGATGCCATGGGAGTGAAAAGAAACACATGGGAGAGATGGTATGGGGGTAGACTCAACAAGACTGGACAACTGACTTGTTGAGAAAAATTGGGGGGTTGAGCTTGTCTCCAAAGTTGCAAACCTAGGTGACTGGTGCCCTCCATAGAAACAGAGAAGTTATGAAGGTAAGTGGATTGGGAGGAAAGATGATAAGTTCTCTTTTCAGTTGTCTAGAGGATATCTAGGTCAGCATTTCCAATAAACAGTTGATAAAATAGACCTGGAATTCAGCAGACTAATACTGTTATCTGGAAATTATCTGAATAGAAGTGACAGTCATGGGGCGGCTAGGTGGCGCAGGGAGTAAAAGCATCGGCCCCAGAGTCGGGAGGACCCAAGTTCTGTTCTGAGACACTTAACAGCCACACAAAAATACTAGCCATGTGACCTTGGGCAAGTTACTTAACCCCAATTGCCCTCCAAAAAAAAAAAAGTGACGGTCAGATCCATGAAAACAAACGATATCACCAAGAAAAGACAAAGTTATAGGGAACCCTCACAGTTTAGGAGCAAGATAAGGATGATGAGCCGCTAAAAGAGACTAAGCAGTGGTCTGATAAAAAGGAGGGAAGCCAAGAAAAAGGGGCACCACAAAAACTCAGATTATAGTAGCCAGGAGTGGAAAACTGTTAAATGCTTCAGAGAGGTCAAGAACAAGAACACTGGAAAAACACCATCACATATAGCCATTAAGAGAGCAGTGTTAACTCCAGAGAAAGCAGTTTCAACAGACTGATAAGGTTGGAAATTTGATTACAAAGGAGTTAAGAAGTGACAACAAAAAGGGAAAGTGGCAGCAATAAGTATAGACAGCTTGTTCTTGGAATCTGGCTATGAATGGGAGGAGAAATATATCATTATAGCTTAAGAAAATAGTAGGGTCAAGTGAGGGTCTTTTTTTTTTTTTTTGCTTTTTTGGAGGGCAGGGCAATTGGGGTCAAGTGACTTGCCCAAGGTCACACAGCTAGTAAGTGTTAAGTGTCTGAGGCCAAATTTGAACTCAGGTCCTCCTGACTCCAGGGCTGGTGCTCTATTCACTGTGCCATCTAGCCACCCCAAGTGAGGGTCTTTTTAAGGAAAAGGGGAGACCTGAGTATATTTGTAAGCAGCAAGAAATGAGCTAATAAATGAATACATAAGAAATGTAATAAAGGAGTCAGGTACAGGGATTGACCTTGGCAAAGAGAATTGCCACCTTTCATCAATTTGGAGTAAAGGAGTAGAGAATGGAAGGTAATATTAAAAAGTTTTGAAATACTGAGTATAAAATTAAAGGGAGCTCACAGCAAATGGACTCTGTTTACTTAGAAAAGTATGAGATGAGATGATAAGGGAATAGGGTAGTAGAAGAGGACTGAGAAGAAGAGAAGTTTTAGAATAGCCACTGAGGGGAGAGAAATACAGAATTAATTAGAAGTAAAAGGATTGCCTTGCTGCAGCAAGGGACCAGTTGAGATTACATATCCAACATCAAGTCATCAAGTCTTTACTTTAAGACCTCCAATTAAAAGAAATTCACAGACTCCCAAGGCAAATTATTCTTTTGAATAATTCTAAATAGCAGAAAATGAGCCAATAGACAGGGGAAAATTGTATTATTCCTCTGGTTCATCTGCCTAAGTCATACATCATAAAGTTTAGTGAATTTTAGAAGTTATATGATCTAACCCCTCATTTTATATATGCTAAAACTATGGCCCAAAGAGACTGAGTGATATACCCAAATTCATAAAATCATAGAATAATAATAAGTGGAGGAGACTTTAAAAATCACCAGGTCCAAATTGTATCTGAGTGAAAATACTACAAAAAAGGATTCATTCAGTCCTCTGCTTTTTTGAGAATGAAATAATCATTAAGGAAAATCAGGAATTAAATACCACATCTGCTTTTGACAAAGATCAAGCACAAGCTGACATTTTGATCACTGAAGTTTCCTCCTGTCCCCTAATATCACACCTCCCTTGACACTTTCCAAACTCTGCTTCCACTAATTCCATCTGACTGGGTGATCAAAAAGGTAATAAAATGACTGCATTAAAATCTCAACCCAGGTCTTTTGATTCCAAATCCAGTCTTCTTTCCATTAAACCCTGTTACCTCAAAGAGGAGACAGCTATTTTCCAAATGGCTTCTTTAAACTTGAACCTGGGGTCAATGGTGAGATAGCAAATGCTCCATTCCCAGAGAGAATGAAAAACTCAAATGAGGACTCAGACCTTCATTCCTTTATAGAGTACCATTATGCAATGCTTTTTATCTGTGTTAATAATAGTGAGATTTTTACAAGACAATATGGAATTTTGTTCCATGTTGCTTTATGAACTTGATATTAACAGTCTCTGACTACATATTAAAAAAAAAACCAAGAACCCTCTCAAACTTCTATTTTTCTCGCTTCTTTCTATAAAATAAGGGACAACTTGGACCCAGGAGATAGTAGACATGATCCAGAATGATGGCAATATCGAGAAATGTAAACGAGCTCCTACTCACCTTCGGTTTCCTTTCATTGAATGGATAATTCCATCGATAGGCTCTGGTAAGTGACAGCATGGCCACCCAGTCACACTTGACTATAAACAATGTCTGACTTATATTATTTTCCTGACAACAAATGAACAAAGGTCAGAGAAATTCTCTATTTGTTTTTTTTCTCTGCTCATAATTAATCTTTACCAGGGGGCAGCCAGGTAGCACAGCGAGTAAGAGCACCGGCCCCAGAGTCGGGATGACCTGGGATCGAATCCGGGCTCAGACACTTAGCACCCACCCAGAAACACCTGGCTGTGTAACCTTGAGCAAGTTACTTAACCCTGATTGCCTAAGAAAAAGATTAATCTTTACACTTTACCTTTCTGCCTTAGCTTTCACCTCAACTTGTAGCAACTAAGACCCAAAATGACAAAATGATGTCTTCTCACAGTTTTCCAGCATCAGTCCAATGCATAACTTTTATAATAGTACAGTCAATAGTATAGTACAACAGGACTAGTGGTAGCCAGCTGGGGCCCTAGGGTTAACCAATGTGCTTTCTATCTCAACAAGCTCACATCAGTAAGAAAATGAATCCATACAGCATACAACATTTGTATAACCACTTAAAATTATTAGATATATAATTTTTAAATTCTAAATATAACCATGTTAACAAGGCAAAAAATAAAACAATATATCAAATAAAGTACATGAATAATAAAATACATCATAATAGGTACATAAACCTGGATAATGCTTTTCCATAATTCAGTATCTATGGTGAACTATGGGAACATACATATTGGAACCTGAAAAGTAAGCACATGAGGGAGGAAAACTTAGGTGCTTAGGGTAACTCACAACTGTGGGCTGCAGGTTTCAATGTTATTGTCCATTCAGGAACATTGGTAGCACAAGAAACAAGCTGAGGCTCACTATTTGACCGTTGATCTGTTGATCCTTACTGCTTTTCAGTTAAGAAAATACTATTCTCTTCTCTACTTGAATTACAAGCTCTTTCAATTAACCATTACCATTAAAATGGTATTTAGAATGTGTTAACTTTTAATGTAAATCACAGTTCTCTTTAAGTTAGGGAACTGCAATGCTCCTCAAACCCGTGGGCCTGTGGGCTCTCTCTGTCTCTCACTTTCACTCTCTCTTTCTGTCTCTGTCTCTCTCTGTCTCTGTCTCTCTCTGTC
>NW_027185863.1:6667906-6706216 GCF_028583685.1 Petaurus breviceps papuanus
CTCTCTCTCTGTTGAAAGGCACTAGATGTCATTAGAGCTCTTGGCCAAAGAAGTCAATTTTCTCTCCAAGCAACAGAGGATCATTCAGCAGAGGCCTTCTCTTAATTTACTGCTTCTGTCACAGCTCAAATAAAGTATTTTTTTCAGCCCTCCTACTATTTTTTCCTTCTCTTCAGGTTTTTCTTTAGCTCCTTGTTCTTCCTCTTCCTCTTCTGCTGCTTAATCCAACAATTTAAATAAAAACTTCCTGATTGACTCACTTGTTGCTTTAAAAAGTCTCAGTCCCACAAATTTCCTCTATAAAACTGGTAGTCCTTTTTTATTCACACCTCAGTCTCCAAATGTCTATATGATTTCTCATAAAATATGTATATGTAAATTATCCAAGGTATCCATCATGTTCCAAAGTCTTCAATAGGATACGCTATCTCTTGGGTGCCCTTGAATCTAAAGTTCTTGACCATTATATTTCTTTAGTTTTTAATAAATAAAAACACTTCCTCTGCCTCTTTATAACATCAAACATCACTCTAGGGCAACTAGACAGTGCAGTGGAGAGAGCATCGACCCTGGAGTCAGGAGGACCTGAGTTGAAATACAGCCTAAGACGAATGACACACTTACTAGCTGTGTGACCTTGGGTAAATCACTTAATCCCAATTACCCTGCCTTCCCCCCTCCAAAAAAAAAGCCCCAAAACATCGCTCTATTTTGTTGAAAAAAATCCATGTCCTCACATCGATATCACAGATAATTTTCTCTCCAAAACTGTCCAAATTCCATCTGAAAGCTCCTTCTTCTATCTATATTAGTAAATTAAAACAAAGTTCTTTTTCTACTTCTATTAGTCATCAAAATGTTCATACATAATAGCAGCAATATCTTACATAATTTGATAATCAATATAAATCTCTTCTTTTGTGTAAAAATGTTTTCTGTTCATCACTAAATAGCTACTTTTAAATTAAAGGGATAAAGTACATTACACTTTAATGGACCATGATCTCACCAGTGTTGGGACTCTCCCCAAAAGTAGAGATCATAACCCATCCACACTTTCTCCTCCAGTACATACTCTTGCCCATGTTTCCCCATTAAATCCTCAAAAGAAGGTTCACCCAATTTCCTGGAGGTCCTCAAATTGGTCTCCCTGCCTCATATCTCTCCACTCCAATTCCTCTTCTACTCAACTGACTAAGTGATTTTTCTAATGTGTAGATCTGACCCTGTTACCCTCCCCCACAAAATTCAATAAACTCCAGTGGTTCCTTATTACTTCTAAAATCAAATATAAAGTACTCTGGGTTTTTTTTAATTGAATGCTTTTCATAACCTGGCCACTACTTAGCATTCCAGTCTTCTTACACTTTATTCCCCTCAAAGCATTTTACATCCAGCAACACTAACTGACTTATTGTTCCTCACTGCATTTCTAGCCTCTCTGCCTTTTCCCCTGGGGCTAGAATCCTCTGGCTTTCCCCCAAGCCCGGAATGCTCTCCCTCCTCCTCCCCACCTTTCAGTTTCCCTGGTTTTCTATAGGACTCAGCTCACATCCCCACACTGTGCAGGAGACCTTGCCCAGTCTCCCTAGATGATAGAACTTTTCATCTATCTCATTATTTACACTATTCACCCATTACATTAGACTGGGATATCCTCAAAGACATCGACTGTTTTTGTCCTTTTTCTATATCCCCAGAATTTAGCACACTGCCTGTCACAAAGTAATTCCCTAATAAATACCTTTCAATTTGATTTCCTCTAGATCTCCAGACATGATTACACAGACGTTGTTGAACCAGCGTATCATGTGAATTGTTCCTTGTCTTTACCACCTGGCCATCTACCTCTTTTTCTAATCAGGCATTTATTTGATTTCTTTTCCATTATTTGGTAATGCATGAAAAGTTTCATGTGTGTTAATTTTTCATGCATCTCTGAGTTGCTCATTTTAGCCAGCTATTTTAATTCCTCAGAAATTATTATTTGTGCCTGTATAGGATCATTAACAGCATATTCACATTAGAAATGGAATTTTGTTTGAGGAAGGTTTTTGTGCTTAATAAAAGCCCTTCACAATTTCCCAAATGCAATCAAACTCTCCCTCACATCCAGTACTGGGCCAGAGTCATTGTCTATCTGAGTTATCTGACCAGGATATATCATAATGGATATATAATTATATATCATAATGGACCAGTTGTCCAATCAACCAGATAGCATTGTGTAGACCACAGACATTTTTGTATCCTCAGTTTTTCCTACATTCATAGGGTAAATTCTTGTATAATTATACTCTTTGGGGAGACTGCAGTATCTATCTATGCATTGATAAAATCAGAATAGATCTACATGACAGAAACTCTCCATGTGGCTATGTCGAAGTCAGTTACTTCTTTTTTTTTTTTTTTTTGGCTTTTTGGAGGGTAATTGGGGTTAAGTGACTTGCCCAAAGTTACACAGCTAGCAAGTGTGTCAAGTGTCTGAGGCTGGATTTGAACTCAGGTCCTCTTGATTCCAGGGCCAGTGCTCTATTCACTGCACCACCTAGCCGCCCTGAAGTCACTTACTTCTTAACAAAATGAAAATTTAGTTCCATTCCACAAACATTTATCAAGCAGCTACTATGTGAAGAAAATACAGTGTTAAGCACTGAGGAAAATTTAAAAATTAAGACCTGATCACTGACTTCATGGAGTTTACAATCTAGTAGGAAGATATGGTATTTTAAAAATAACTATAATGGAAAGTATGAAAAGATGAATGTCTTTAATACTTGCATATAAAGTGCTTTTCAAGATCTCAGGGAGTAAAGGCCATGACTGACTGGGGACATCTAAGGAAGTTTCATGGAAATGGGAATATTTGAACTGAAACAAATTCAACAGGCAAAGGTAGGGAAAAGTTCATTACAGAGGAAGAAATGTTTGAGCAAAGTTGGAAAAGCATTGTACATATGAGAGACAATGAGTAGTCAAAATATTGGGTATATGAAGGGACATAAGTTGAAATAAGGGGGAACCAGGTGAGACAGTGAGTATTCTGCTATTAGAACGTATACTCTTTTAAGGCAGGTAAGATTCTTGTTGTTCTGTCGTTTTGAGTCGGGAAACCTGGGATAGGTTCTGGCCTCAGATACTTCACACCCACACACACAAAAAAAAACTGGCCATGTAACCTTGACCAAGTTACTTAAACCCAATTGCTTTTAAAAAAAAAAAAGTTGAAATAAGACTGGAAAGTTAAAGTTGTGACATACTGTGGAGCTTTGAATGCCATACTAAGGAGTTTGGAGCTATGAAGGATTTTTTAACAGTTAGAAAGGAATGATTACACCTTTGTAAAAGATAAATTAATCTGGTGGTAATTTATAGGATGTATTGATGAAGGCATAAAGACCAGCCCAGGATCTATGGTAGTAGCCCAGGCAAGTGATAGGAAAATGGAAGCAATGGGAATACAAAAGAATGAACAGAGATGAGATATACCACATATGAAAATAGAATCTCTAGGATCTGACAATTGAATGTGGAAGGGGTACGAGAGGGAAAAGTCAAAGATAATAGCAAGATTTCAAATTCAAAATTCTGGTTGAAAGGTACTATTGACAAAAACAGAAAAGCCAGAAGAAGTATTAGATTTTAGCAAAGTGAGTTTTAAGTACCAGTGAGGACATCAGTTCCAATTTTTTTTTACAAATATCCAGTGGTCAGTTGGAAATGTGAGTCTGGGACTTAGTAGAAAGTACGGCACTAGAGATAACAATTTAGGAATCATCTACATAGATGTAAAGCCCTGGAAATGGGTGAGATTTCAAGGGAAAGAGATAACAGAAAAATAAAAGAGGGCAAATGAATACCTCGGGAAATATCTACATTAAGAGAAGAAAAACTATGTCATCTCTACTAGTCATTTCTTCTTTGTGCATTTGGTCTTGTCCTACTTCCTTTTCCATCTTCCACTTCCTTACTGCCTTTTCCACTTCCTCATATAGCACCTATAAGATTGAGGTGTGCAGTCCAAATACGGTAATTCCACCGCCATTGATGATGAAAACAATTTGTTACAGAATTGCTATTGCAATGAGGTGCTATTATCCTCCCCATTTTATAGATGGGAAAACTTAAGAATGGCTTGCCCTGGATCACATAGCTAATAGGAATCTGATATAGGATTCAAACTCAGATATTCCTGACTCTCAGTTCAGCACTCTATCCACTGTGCCACCTAGCCATCTCACCTGTTGCCCTTGGCTATCATGCCATTCCATTTGACAAGATCAAGTGTTTGCTGGCTAACTCATTTTCTGGGTTCTTTCAACATTCTTTTTTGGGGAAATTCCTTTATAATAGTTAAACTTGTATAGGATTCAGCTTGTTCTTTGTTAATGACTTTTCTTATCTATATCTTATTTTTCAGAATCAATAGCTCCTTTGACTAGAACAGATTGAAACCACAGTAATTGCACACAGTTATTTATCTTTTCCTCTCTTTCTACTTTGGTGTTGAATTTCTCTTTTTTTCCAACATGGTCTCACTGACCACAAACAACTAATTTGGAAGTAACTTTCACATCAGTAACATGTTATTTCCAGTCTTTTAAGATATACTCCATTTCATTTTTTGTGATGATGTTAAGCTTTCTAAGTCCACCATTTTCTAATAAGTGTTCCTTAAAGTGGGGGACATCTAGATCATCCACAAAACTCTTTTTGTTTCTTAATCTTGAAGCGTTTTTACACCATATTTTTCATTGTTGGAGACAGAAATGGCAAACCACTCCAGTATCTTCGCCAAGAAAATCCTAAATGGGGTCACAAAGCATCAAACATAAATCAAAATGACAGAACAACAAGAATCTTACCTGCCTTAAAAGAGTATACATTCTAATAGCAGAATACACATAAAGAGGAAGTGAATTAGGAGATGTTGAACATAAGTATGGCATAGATATGGGCAAGAACAAGTGTTAAGATAAGACAAAGGCTCACCTATCAAAGCCCAGGGTCCCAAGGGCAGAGTCCAAGGTTCCAGTTCAAGTGGGTGAAGGAAAAAGATAATAGTAGCATGGTATGGATATGGCCATGGAGATTTAGGGACAACTACAATGTTCTGGCAGCTGCATTGAATTGTTCCCAAAGCTGAAGAAATGAAAGAAGAAAGATCCTAGAGTCACAACATAAAAATGATGATAAATGGACAAAAATTATTTTGCAGGTTTGGATCAAGCTAATGCAATGCCATCACCACGCACACTAAAAACTCACCTTCCCATCCAGCTGTTGCCACCATCCTTCTTGGAGAAGGGCTGTAAGGTAAGGAGCAGGTGACAAACCTTGGAACCTCTTAAAACAGCCTTCAGCCAGTCTTCTAGAAACAAACTTCTCCTGGTCTCAAAGGTACTAACCTACTACTAAGTCAAGTAATTTGTTTTTTATAGGATAGAGGAGGGACAGACCTATGATTTCATTGGCATAGGAAATTACCAGATAGGAAATTCTTGCTATCAATACAGATGGGCACTATCTCCAACTTATAGTCTTAAGGAGTTGCCTAGACCAATGAGAGCTACAGTGACTTAATGAGGGTCACACAATCAACAGGCATTCAAGGAAGGACTTGAGCCTAAGTCTTTCTGACTCTGAGGTTAACTCTTTACCAACTATGCCATGCTATGTCTAAGCCCAGTGACATACTTTTATCATGATGACTTTGGTATCCTTCCTATCACTCACAAAAATAGCAAGTCACTCACAAGAGAGCAAACTCTAAATGTAATTGTGGGACAGAGTTGAGATCAGAGGTATCAAACCTAAAGAAGAGGGCAGCCAGGTAGCACAGCGAGTAAGAGTACCGGCTCCAGTGTCGGGATGACCTGGGGATCAAATCCGGGCTCAGATACTTAGCACCACACCCAGAAATAACTGGGCCTGTAACCTTGAGCAAGTTATTTAATTCTGATTGCTTAAAAAAAAAAACCTAAAGAAGGCCTAAAAGAAATGAGTAGAACCAAGAGAACATTGAATACAGTAACAGCAATGTTGTTTTAAGAATGACTTTGAATGAATAAGCTATTTTAACTATTATAAATACCTAAATTAACAGGCCTACAGACTCCTATATATGTTTATACCACCACGGCACCTACAATATTAGTACTAGCTAACTAACTAGAAGTCAGTTTTTGAGACCCAAGAAATAAATAGTTGAGGGGGGGCAGAGTCAAGATGGTGGAGTAGAAGCAGGACCTCCCCGCTGCTCTGGCTTCCACCTTCCCCAATCGATGTAAAAAGGGGACTCTGAACAAACTTTGGAGCTGCAGAACCCACAAAATGACACAGAGAAGCTAACCTCCCCCTGAGAACAGCCTGGCAGGCCAGCAGGAATAGGCCAGGGCAGTGGTCTGGGAGTCAAGCCCAGGCCCACACAGAGGCTTTAGCCCCAGGGTGGGCCTGACCAGACTTCGGCAGGAGGGACTCCAGATCAGCAGCAGCTGTGGCCATTTCCAGATTTATCAACACATAGATGCAAAGGACAAAGTGAGAGGTCTGTGCAGTCTGGACTTTGGAACCCAGTAAGTGGGAGTGCGTGGCTCGCTGAGAGGCCAGCACAGCCAGCCAGCGCCACGTGGCAGCTTCAGCTCCTGGCCTGCAGAGTGTAGGGGGACCAAGCACCACTCTGAGGGGTAATTGCTCTTGCTTTAACCTGCTTGGATCTGGATTGCAGTCTAGGGTGGAGGTCCTGGGGTGTGTGTCCAGCTTGCCAGAGCGTGTGGAGACCCCAGAGAGAGCACCCATGTAATACCTCCGGCAGCTGAGAAAACCCCAGCAGTTGGGATGAAATCTCCCCTGTCTGGTGGCAGAGTCCTACTGTGGCAAAAAGCCCAGGGGTCAAGTGACTGAGGGGCGACATGACCAGGCAAAGGAAACAAAGCAGACAGAAGATTCCAACATTAGACTCCTATTTAGGGGACAAAAGGGAGCAAAGCATGGAACAGGAGGAAGACAGTGAAGTCAGAACTCCTGCACCAAAAGCTTCAAAGGAAAATACGAGCTGGTTACAGGCCATAGAGGACCTTAAGAAGCAGATAAGAGAAGTGGAGGAAAAATTGGGAAGAGAAATGAGAACAATGCAAGAAAATTACGAAATGAGAGTCAACAGCCTGACTGAGGAAAATAATGAGGAAAATTAAAAATTAGACTAACTCAAATGGTAAAAGAGGCTCAAAAAGGCAATGAGGAGAAGAATGCCTTAAAAAGCCAAATTTGCCAGATGGAAAAAGAATCTCAAAAGCTCAATGAGGAGAATCATGGCTTCAGAATTAGATTGGAGCAAATGGAAGTTAATGACTTTATGAGAAATCAAGATGCTGTTAAACAGATCCAAACAAATGAAAGAATAGAAGGCAATGTGAAATATCTCATGGGAAAAACCACTGACCTGGAAAATAGATCCAGGGGAGAAAATTTAAAAATTATTGGACTACCTGAAAGCCATGATCAAAGTAAGAACCTAGAAATCATCCTCCAGGAAGTTCTCCAAGAAAACTGCCCTGATGTTTTAGAATCAGAGGGCAAAATAGAGGTTGAAAGAATCCACCGATCACCTCCTGAAAAAGATCCCAAAAAGAAAACTTCTAGGAATATTATAGCCAGGTTCAGGAATTCCCAGATTAAGGAGAGAATATATAAGGGTATATGGGCATATGAATACATATGTGAATGTGTGTATATATGTTTACAGGTATACATAGATAGAGGGCACAGCACCAATTTAACAGGAAGGGATGATACTTAAAAGGTGAAATTAAGAGGTGAGAGGAATATAATGAGAGGAGATGGGGAGAGACAGATTGGGGTAAACTATTTCATACAGAAGAGGCAAGGGAAAATGGTTATAATGGAGGGGAAGAATAGGAAGGCAAAAGGGAATGGGTCAACCTTATTCCCATTGAATCTGGCTTGAGGAGGGAGTGAAATACACACTAAATAGGGTATCTCACCCTCCAGGAAAATGGGAGGGGAAGGGGATGAGAGGGGGAATGATGGAAGAGAGGGCAGGCTGGGGGGGAGGGAAGTTGGAAGCACCCACTTTTGAAAAGGGACGGGATCAGGGTGGAGAGTGGAGCGGGTGGGAGGTGGGATGGGAGGGAGGGAAATATAGTCAGTCTTTTACAATATATCTACCATGTTATTGTTTTGCATTAGCCACACATGTACAACCTATACTGAACTGCTTGTCTTCCCAGTGGGGGTGGGTGACAAGGGAGGAAGGGAATGAATCTGGAATTCAAAATTTCAAAGTCAAATATTCAAATATATATATATATAGTAAAATGGTATTAATAATAATAATTATATATATACTATTATTAATACTATTTTACATGTAATTGGGAAATAATATACAGGCACTGGGCCATAGAGATCCACCATGCCCTACTGGAAAAGTCAAAGGGGGTATGGGAGAAGATACGGGAGAGAGCAGATTGGAGGAGGAGATATCCTGTGGGACTGCTATTTTGGGGCGGTGGGTAGGGGAAGAACAAGGAGAAAAATTGTAACTCAAAATCTGATGGAAATGAATGATGTAAATCATAAGTTAATAAAGCATTT
This sequence comes from Petaurus breviceps papuanus, assembly GCF_028583685.1. Taxonomy (NCBI): domain Eukaryota; kingdom Metazoa; phylum Chordata; class Mammalia; order Diprotodontia; family Petauridae; genus Petaurus; species Petaurus breviceps. Next base: position 6,676,523 of record NW_027185863.1, read on the forward strand.
AAAAAAAAGAAGAAATAAATAGTTGATAAATGAATCAATGATAGCTGAGATTATAATTTTTCCTCTGTATACTTCATGCCTTTTTTTCTTTTCCCCTCTTTTTTCTTTTCCACTCTCTCATAATTCAGATAATTTATGTGGCAAGAAATGCCAAGGACAATTTGGTATCCTATTACCATTTCCAAAAGATGAATGCAGCTCTTCCTGATCCAGGAACCTGGGAGGAGTATTTTGAAGATTTCCTTGAAGGAAAAGGTGACAGAATCCACCTATATTGTTGTTGCCAATAGAACCTTGAAAATATAGAGAAATCTGTGACCCCTTCATGAGGAGCTCAATGCTCTTTTGTTTTTAAGAGTGACCCACACTCTCTCCTGAATGCATCCTCAATTCAAACAAATTTACACATATTTTTACCTGTCTTCTAGTGTGCTGGGGTTCCTGGCATGATCATGTGAAAGGATGGTGGGATGCAAAAGACAAATATCCCATTCTCTACCTCTTCTATGAGGACATGAAAAAGGTGAGGGCTAGATCCAGTCTGTCAATCATTTGTATTTACTAAGGGTCCACTAAGTGCATATAACTATACTTGGCACTTAAAATAGTTTAGAAGGAAGTAGAAGCCTGCCTGTTAACAACCTTATTATGTTCATCAGATGCTGTATTTTAAATATTGCTTTACAAAGTTGTGGTAATAAGGTTTTTTAAATGCATAATTGCATTATTGCTATATGTGAAGGAAATTGATTCTCCTGTAATTCTCCTGTAACTTCTCCTACAATTCTCCTGTAATTGATTCTAAGAACCAATCACAGAAGCTCTGGACATTTTGCCTGGGGAAGGTGGCATCTTCATAAACTTTCCCCTAAGTAATGTTCTGTACCTTTTTCTCTGGTATTATAACCTAGCCCTAAAGTCATCAGCATTGATTAAGCACTTACTGTATAAGAGGCACTGTGCTGAGTACTGGGGATACAATGACAAGAAAAGCTTGTCCTTCCCCGACTGATACTCTAGGCCTCTTACTCTCTTATTATTTCCTAGTCATAAAGTCAGGTCAACAAGCATTTATTAAGTGTTTACTGTGTACCAGGCATTGTGCTAAGCATTGGAGATGCAAAAACAAGGAAAAATAGAGTACCTACCCTCAAGGAGCTTACTTGGAGGAAGACAGTGATAATTAAGATATTTCTGCCCAAAGAGTAATTGAACTACCTGATTGAATAAATTGAAATAATTGAAAGTAATTGAAAAAACTTCAGAAGTGGAAAAAGTATCCTTCAGGAGTATACTTTTCTGTAGAGGTAGGGCTCCAGTATTATATTTAACATGGAAAGTAGTAAACTCTTTTTTTAGCTTATTATTTAGTTCTTTTTCACATTTATTGTTTAAATGTTGAGTTCAAATTCTCCCCCTCCTATTGAGAAGGCAAGCAATATGGTTGTCAATCATATTATAAAGTCATGTAAAACATACTTCCATATTAACCGTATTTCCAAAAAAGCAAGAAAAATGACGTGAAAAAATTATACTTCAATCTGCACTAAAAATTCATTAATTCTCTCTCTAGAGAGAATTTTCAACAGGAGTGCTTTGAAATTATCATATATCATTATATTGATGAGAATAGCTAAGTCTTTCACAGTCAATCATCCTTACAATATTGCTACTATTCTATACAATGCTCTCCTGGTTCTACTCACTTCACTTTGCATCAGTTCATATAAATCTTTCCAGGCTTTTCTGAAATCATCCCCCAGGTCATTTCTTATAGCACAATAATATTCCATTATAATTATATACCACAATTTGTTCAGCCATTCCCCAATTGATGGGCATCCCCTTAATTTCCAATTCTTAGTCACCACCAAAAAAAAAAAAAGAACTGCTATAAATATTTTTGTTCAAATAGGTTCTTTTCCACTTTTTAATCTCTTTGAGATACACACCTAGTAGTGGCATTTCTGGGTCAAAGGGTATGCATGGTTTTATAGCCCTTCGGACGAAGTTCCAAATTGTTGTCCAAAATGGCTAAGCCAGTTCACAACTCCAACAACAATGCATCAGTCTCCCTATTTTTCCACATCTCCTCCAGCTTTTGTCATTTTTCTTTTCTGTCATGCTAGCCAATCTGATAGAAATAAGGTGGAATCTTCTTTTAATTTGTATTTCTCTAATCAACAGTGATTTAGAGCATTTTTTCATGTGACTGTAGATAGCTCTGCTTTCTTCTTCTGAAAGCTGCCTGTTCAAATCATTTGATTATTTATCAGTTAGGGAATTGCTCTTATTTTTCTAAATTTGACTCAGTTCCTTGTATATTTAAGAAATGAAGCACCTATCAGAGAAATTGCTGTAAAACTTTTTTTTCCAGTTTCCTGATTTTGTTCTAATTTTGACTCCATTGGTTTTGTTTGTGCAAAATCTTTTTAATTTCATGTGATCACAATTATCCATTTTACTTCCTGTGATTCTCTGTACTTCTTATTTGTTCACAAATTCTTCCTGGATCCATAGATTTGATAGATAAATTTCTCTATGCTCCCATAACTTACTCATAATATCATCCTTTTTGTCTAAATCATGTACCCATTTTGACTTTATATGGTATATGGTGTGAGATGTTGGTCTGTGCCCTGGTTCTGCTAAATTGCTTTCTAGTTTTTCCAGCAGTTTTTGTCAAATAATGAGTTCTCACCCCCAAAACTTGGATCTTCGGGTTTATCAAAAACTAGATTAAACAACATATTGTTTGGATTCTGTTTTCTAATTCACTTTCACTTGGGGGGTGAGTTTATCCCACTTACATTCACAATTATGATTATTAACTGTATTTCTAAGAGCAAACTCTCTTGAACAAGTAAATTTCTAAAATCAGAATAATTACTTAGCCCCTTCCCAATAAAAGTAGTCACATGATCAATTTTTGACACTATGATGAGTCAATTTCAATACTTGTGTTTTTTAGCCTTGCTCTTTGTTGACAATGAATTCTTTCTCTTTCTACTCTCACATAGCACCCAAAGCATGAAATTAGAAAGATAATGGAATTCATGGGAAAGAACCTAGATGAAGATGCTTTAGAAAAAATCATCTATCATACCTCTTTTGACATGATGAAAAAGAATCCAATGGCAAATTATACATCACTTCCTTGTGAAATTATGGACCATTCTGTTTCCCCATTCATGAGAAAAGGTATCTATATTTTTTCCATTATTTTCTTTAAAATATTCTCTTCTTATATTTCAAGTCATTTGGAAATTTTCATTTACCCTTCTCTAGCTCAGAATCACAGCTGTTCAGTTAGGTATAGATATAGATCTTTCAAGATGAAAATACTTGTCAGAATAAAATGATTGTTTTAAGGGATAGCTGATGAAATGAAAATAATCTTGTATTTAGGATAATAATCTGAAAGTACCCTTTAGAAGTTATGAAAATTATCATAACAAAAAATAATATCCTTCAACCCAGTAATTCCATTACCTTGAAAGTGCTATTTAAAAAGAAAAAACAAAACAAATGAACAAAAAAAAGAACTATCTGTTGAAAGATTTTCATAATAAAATTATACGCAGTTTAAAGTAACTGGGATAGGAGTATAAAGACCAGACCTGTGATTTCACTGATATAGGAACGCCCAGGTAAGAAGACTTTATCTGTCAATGCAGATCAGCACTTCTCTACAACTTAAAGACCTAGAGAGTTGTCTAGAGCACTGAGAGGTTAAGGAATTTGCCCAGGGTCATGTAGCAAATATGTATCAAAGGAGGAAATTGAACCCGAGTCTTTCTGCCTCCTGGACTAGACCTCTATCCTTTACTTCCAAAAGCAACAAAAAGGTATAGTTAAATAAACTGTTGTACATTCATGTAATGGAATATTATAAGGTAATTGAGACTAAGAAGCAAAGCAATGTTATGAAATAATGCAACGTAAAAAAAGAAAAAGCAAAACCAGATGAATGGAGAATATACTGTGACAGTATAAGAGGTTAAAGTGAATGAGAAGGAATGATCATAGAATGTCGATGAGGATGTAGAGGAAGTGATCACAAAATTGTTATATTTTATGTGTTTAAATTAACTAACCGAAATGTAAATAACTAGTAAGCAAGTTTAACTGGTTGTATTTATGTTAAACAGTAAGCTTTTAATAAAACTGGGGGGTGGGGAAAGAAGAAAGAAAATAAATGGCCACTAAATCTCCCCCATCTGTGATTCAGGGAATGTAGGAGACTGGAAGAGCTACTTCACTGTAGCCCAGAATGAGAGATTTGATGAAGACTACAAGAAGAAAATGATAGGTACCACTCTGACTTTTTGTTCTAGTCTCTAAGAGGAAATCAGAAGGAACCAAATTTATGAAGATTTTATCTGCAAATAATCTTGGATTCTCCTATCATTTATAATAGCATCTATCTCACAACACTGTTTTAAGAATATTTGTAAAGGGCTTTGCAAATCTTAAAGTGCTATGTAAGTGCTAGCCATTATTATTACTGTTATGTTTAGTCATCATCATTCTATCAATTAAAGGAACTGTATTTTCTTTTTATTTATACCCTTATCAAGAAGCTAGGAATTCTGTGATTAAAGCTGTCATGGGCTTAATATCACATGTCCAAAACAGAACTCATGATCTTTCACCCTAAACCTTCCCTGCTTCCTACCTTCCATATTCCTCCCAGTCGCTCAGAATCACAACCTAAGAGTCATCCTAGATTCCTCATTATCTCTAAACCCCACCCCCATCCCTCTACCACATCCAAGCCCTTGCCAAGGACTGCCAATTTTGCCTTTACAACATCTTTCTTATATGCCTCCTTCATTCGTCTGAAACTGCCACCACCCCATCATCTCATGCCTGGACTACTGCAATAGCCTGCTGCTGAGTCTGCCTGCCTCAAGTCTCTCCCCATTCTCCAACCCATTCTCCATTCGGCCACTAAAGTGATTTTCTGGAAATGCAGGTCTTATCATATCATCAACACCTTCCCCCTACCCCTCAATCCCCACTCAATAAACTCTAGTGGCTTCCTAATACAACAAATACAAACTACTCTATTTGGAATTCAAAACCCTTCAAAACCTAGCCCCCTCAGTCTTCTTAAACCCTACTCCCTGACACATGTTCTTCAATCCAGTGACACTGGCCTCCTGGCTCTTCCATGAACAAGATACTCACTTCTCAGCTCTAGATACTTTTTCTGGTTGTCCCCCATGCCTACTCCACTCAGACTACTGATCTCCTTCGTTTTCTCTGAGTCCCAACGAAGATCCTCCCTTTTATAGGAAGACTTCCCCAACCCTTACTAATTCTAGTACTTTTCCTTTTTTAATTATTTTCTATTTATCCTGAATATAGCTTACTTTGTATGCATTTGTTTACGTATTCTCTCGCTATTAGGCTATAAGCTCTTTGAGAACAGGAACTGTATTTTGCCTTTTTGTATCTCTAGAGCTTAACACAATGCCTGGTACATAGTATGTGTTTATCAAATGTTTATTGTATTGAATTTTGTATTACCATCATAGCTAAACCTTTTACCAAACGTGCTTGTTACAAATTAATCAAGAGTCTTTCTTTATACAAATTAAATAGTTGAATTAAGTTTGAAAGTGGAAGCTGGCAGAATAAGGCAGAAGACTACCTGACTTCCCCAAATTCCGCCACAAATAATTTAAAATAATGCCTCAAAGTAAATTTTAGAGTGGTAGAAATAATTAAAAGTTAGGGTAAAGCAGTCATCCAACCCAAGACAACTGGGGAGGATATTAAGAAAAACCTAACTTCCTGAAGCAATGGTCTAACCTGATTGAAGTGCAGATGCCTCCAGGCAGATACCACTGAATAAGCAAACAAACCCTGAGGGCAGCTACATCACTAGTAGACTTTGCATCCAGGAACTTTCACCCCATGGATGATGTGGGAGTTGGGTGGCTGATCAGAGGAAGACTGTGGAAGCCCAACACTGGTGCTGGATGCAGGGCACAAGGACACTGACCAAGGAGTAAGCACACTCCAATATGTAGGTCACAGAGGGGAGGGACTCTGCTGGTTATGTTCACTCACAGGAGAGCAGAGATCCCTATTTTGGTTCCAAGGCAAAGGGGCAATCTGACACTTGTAGCTACCTCAAGGCCTGCAGGGAGCAAGAGCTTTTCAGACAGCAGTGCTGGGGATCTTGGTCATCACTCAGGGGCAGAAAGTGACCTGAGGTCACTTATAGACTACAGTGTACACCAGAGGAACAGTGACTACATCTAGCCTTGGATTATAGAACACTGGAAGAATCAAAAGTTTGAAGACCCCCAAATATAGCTCAGAAAACAACAGCACAAAAAAATGAAGCCTGAGACATTATCCTCCATACCCCAGAAGCAGAACCTGACCCTAACATACAGTTAACAACCAAGAAATAATCTGTTAAAAAATTAGGTAAAAAGAGAAAAAATCCAACTATAAATAGCTACTATGATGACAGAAAAGATCAGGGTTCAAACGCAGCAGAAGACAAAACAACTTCTTGTGAAGTTTCAAAGAAAAATGTAAAACGGCCGCAAGCCCAAAAAGAATTCTTTTTTTTTTTTTTAAGCAATTGGGGTTAAGTAACTTGCTCAAGGTTACACAGCCAGTTATTTCTGGGCGTGGTGCTAAGTATCTGAGGCCGATGCTCTTACTTGCTGAGCCACCTGGCCGCTCCTAAAGAGAATTCTTAGAAGAACTTTAAAAGGACTTTTAAAATAAAATAAGAAAGGTTGAGGAAAAATAGGGAAAATAAATGAGTAATACAAGAAAAGAAAAGCAAGAAAATTATGAAAAATCAACCAATTGCACAAAAGAACCCAAAAATTTACCACTCTGAGCAGTAGAATGAAAAAAATCTACCATTCTCAGCCTGAAAGAGATCCCAAGATTACATGATCACCTCAATAGATATGAAAAAAGCCTTTGAGAAAGTTCAATACTCTTTTATACTAAAAAAACACCTACAAAATATAAACATAGAACCTTTTTTAACTATCATAAAAAGCATCTATCTAAAACAAGCATCATACACAATGAAGATATACTAGAACTCTTTCCATTGAATACAAGAAGCAAGGATGACACTATTTTTTTTGCTATAGTTCTAGAAATGGTACCAATACCAAAAAGAATTAAAAGAATAAAGAAAGATAAAGAGGAAATAAAACTGTCCCTGTTTGCTGATGATATGATGGAAAACCCTAAACAAAAACTTAGAAAACCCTAGCAAATCAGCAAAGATATTAACTGAGACAATCAGTAGCTTCAACAAAGCTTCAGGCTACAAAATAAATCCTCAGATACTGACAGAATTTCTACATGAAAACAAGAAACAAGAATAGAAAGGGAAATCCCATTCCAAATAACTACAAAGTGCACAAAATATCTGGTGATCAATCTCCCAAAGTACACAAAATACTTGCAGCAATTCAATTACAAAGTGCTCCTCAGAGAATTAAGAACAAGTTATATACAGAGAAATATTCAGTACTTATGGCAAAGCCATGTAAATATAATAAAAATGGCAATGCTATCAAAACAAATTTATATTTTAAATGATATAACTACCAAATTACCCAGGGATTACTTTATAGAACTTGATGAAATAATAACAAAATTCATTTAGAAAAAAAAACAAAGGATGTAGTTGGGAAATGATGAAAAAGATATGAGAACAAAGGAGAATAGTACTTCCAGACTTCAAACAATAATATAACATCAGTCATCAAACCATCTGGTGTTGGTTAAAGAATAGAGAGACAGATCAGTGGAAGAGACCAGACAGAGAAGATCCAAAAACAACAGAAATCAATAACCCAGTGTTTGATAAAGCGGAAACATAAGTGACCTAGGGAAAAACTCTCTATTTGATAAAAACTGCTGGGAAAACTGGAAAGCAGCCTGGCAGAAATTAGGCATAGAGCAGTACTTTACACTACATTCCACAATATATTCTTAATGCATAAGTGACATGCTAACAAAATAAATTAGAAGAGAAATATATCATATACCTCTTACAGCTATGGCTAAAAGATGCATTCTTAACCAAACTAGAGATAGAGATCATTACAAAAGATAAAATAAATAAGTTTGATTACTTGAAACTGAAAAGTTTCTAAACAGACATTAATGCACCTTAGATAACAAAGGAAGTAGTTTAATGGAGGGGATGGGGTGGAGGAATACAAGATAATATTTTGGTATAAAGTTTGGCATACAAGATAAATACACTATATATATATGCATACATACATGCGTGTGTATATGTGTGTATACATGTCTATATAAATATAGATAGATACATGCCATTCCTCAATAGAGAAGTGGTCAAAGGATATGAAACAAATAATTCTCAGAAGAACTGCAAAGTATTCACAGCCACATAAGAAAATACTACAAAACATTAATTATACAAGAATTTCAAATCAAAACAACCCTGAGATTTCTCACTTCATACCATGCAAACTGGCACCAAAAAAAAATGATCCCAAAATGGCAATTTATACAAGTTGTAGACAAACAAATACACTAATATACTGTTGGTAAAGCTGTGGAATTATATAACCATTTTGGAAAGTAATTTGGAATTATGCAAAGCAAGTGACTAAAATGTCCATACCCTTTGCCCCAAGGAAGCCATCAATAAGAAAAAAGTCTACATAGTAACAAAAACTGTCCCTCAGCAAAAGAAAAAAAAACTGATAATAATACACCATTCATATGGTACCTTGCAAAAGACTTGCTATATTCTTCCATCTGATCTTCTGTGATAAGTGATACAGGGCCCTGTCTTGACCAGCATTCAATACAGTACATGATTGTAATGATTCCCATATCTTTCAGGTCCCATTGTTAAATGAGACTATGGCTTAATGGTATTAAAAGAATACTGTTCTGAGTGTCAGGACTTCTCAGTTCTAATTGAATGCATAACCTTTGGGCAAATCACGTAACTTGAACTGAGCCAAAATTTCTCATTTATAAAATGAAGATGCTGAATTATGTGATCCCTGAGGTCTCTTCTACTTTGAAAGTCCTGTGATTCTATAATACCAGCTAATATAGTATGCAAAAAAAAATGACTACATATTCTTGTATAATTGAAATGTAGGGCTTATTAAACAGTGATAAACAGCTCCCTCTGGGGTGGAAATGCTGAATTAGAGTTGTTTGGGGGTAGAATAAAAAAAATGCTCAAGATCTAATCCATTAATTATTCCCCAAAAGCACATATCATAAAAGGATTTCTAAGACATGGAAAATAATCTAAATGACAATATAAATTCAAATATCAAAAAGTAAACATCCAAATTATAATTGATCCATACATATTTTTGTATTTATGTTTTAGCATACACCTAGCCTACCTAAGATGGTTTTACCCACCTAGATATTAGGGGATCTCCTTCTCAGAGACTGGAGAACTGAGACTTGTGGACATTCTGCAGTTGATCTGTCAGCTTCTTCCATTGGCTGCACAGCCAAAACTGTCTGTGTCTTTAAAGCTGCCTAGCTGAATACTCTTCAGGGATTTTTTCCTGCATTCCTTTCTAAAGGTGAACTTGACTCACAGCAGGGGAAGGACCTGAGAGCCACCTCCTTCTCCCTACCCTCCACCTTAAGCAATGTAACCTTAAGAAATAGCCCTGGAGGGGCAGCCAGGTAGCACAGCGAGACCGGCTCCAGTGTCGGGATGACCTGGATCAAATCCAGGCTCAGATACTCAGCACCACACCCAGAAATAACTGGCCGTGTAACCTTGAGCAAGTTACTTAACCCCGATTGCTTTTAAAAAAAAAAAAAGAAATGGCCCTGGGGTTTTGGCCTTCATATATATATTGTGAAAGGCAAAGATCATGGGGATCCAGTAGAACAGGAATTCAGGTCAGATATTGTAGTCAACCTAGCAGAAAAGCCCTAAGGTGCAGGCATCTAGGTCAAGGACCTAAGAGGGGTTTGGACTTGAATTTGGTGGTATTAATGCTATTTTGAGCTAAACTGTGAGCTAAATCCCTGTCCTTTCCCCCAAGATGTAGTGGTATGGGGAAAAAAGCATTCTACCTCTGAGGTTCTAAAGGAAATATTTGTATGCGTGTTCTTGCTGTATCACTGATGTAAATATATCTTTATAAAAGCTAATCTGAAATTAATGGGTAAATGTAAATAGAGTGCTAGTCACTGGGCCCCCAAAATTGGGGAGCTCTCACCAGTGACAGAGAAGGCAGACTCCCCCACCACTTCAGGGTGCCAGAGAACCCTGTTAGGGTAAAACATAACAGACCCAGCCCTCAGAGAATGGAGCCAGAACATCCATGTTGCATTTCACTATACTTAGCTACAAAGCTGTCTTAACAACAAAATGGAAGTCTAAAAATGATATTCACGTGTCATTCTACTATTTTAGTAGTGCCACAAAAGACACACACACACACACACACACACACTCAGAAATATGGGATGTAGTTCACAAGGTCTCCACCAGGGGCCAAGAGCAGCAGAATATCTTGAACTCACAATTTAAGTAAGGAGATAGTCAATAATGCTTATAGAGCTTTACAACTGGGCAGCACTCGCATTAAATGTACCATTGACCCCTTCACATCAACTATACCCATGTAGAGTACTTAGATTCATTAGATGACAGTTCCATATGAGTCAGGCTTTTTTTTTTTAAAGAGGCATACTGGGGCAGCCAGGTAGCACAGCAAGTAAGAGCACTGGCTCCAGTGTCAGGATGACCTGGAGATCAAATCTGGGCTAAGATACTTAGCACCACACCCAGAAATAATTGGCCATGTAACCTTGAGCAAGTTACTTAACCCCGATTGCTTTAAAAAAAAAAAAGAGGCATACTTACTAATATTGATAGTGATTAAAATTAGAAGATATGGAATTTAGTCACTCATTTTTCTCATTCATAGTATCTTAAATTGACTGCATCTATTAATATTTAATTAGCTTATTTTGCTAACATGGATTAATTCAGCAAATTATGAAATTTATCTGAAAAACAGAAAAATATAAATGTTATACTAAATTTTATTAAATAAGAATGTGCTTAAATGTCTTGTCAAAAACAATAACTATTTTCTTATAATACACATGTCTATTTCTACTTTGAGTGCTTTTTTAATTAGTTGTGTGACCTTGAAAAAATTGTTTAATATCTATAGGTCTCAGATTTACCATCTGTAACCTGAAGAGACTTGTACTAGATCAAGTTTCTCAAAGTGAGCTACACAGACTCCCTGAGATCCTCTCAGAGGGTAAAAACTGTTCTCATAATAATATCAAGACGTCGTTTGCATTTTTCCCTCTGATCCTCACATAAGTATACAGCGGAGTTTTCCAGAGGCTATATGGCCTGTCAAGATGTAACTCACTAATATGAAAAATGTATTGATATCTTGACTGTGGAATTGCACTTCTGCCTTACAAGTGGGCAGATTTCTATTTTTGCTTGTATTCATCCAGTATCAGCACCAACTACTCATCAAAGAGCATCTTCCTTTAATGTTACTGCTTGGCAACAACAAATGGCACTAAAATATTCAAAGTATTTATTATCTTTTTTGAACCTGATGATTTATCCTTGAACAACCATGCTGACATTTGCACTGATGGTACAAAAGCAATGATGGGTAAAATTGTGTCTCTTTACCATGAATTGAGACAGTGGCACCAAAATTCTTCACTGCCAGGAACTCACAATAAAAACAAGAATGTTCTTGATGAAGCAATGTTGTTGTTATTCAGTCATTTGGGCTTTTCTTGGCACAGATACTGGAGTGGTTTGCCATTTCCTTTTCCAGCTCATTTTACAGATGAGGAAACTAAGACAAACAGGGTTAAGTAACTTGCCCAGGTTCACACTGCTAATAAGTGTCTGAGGCCACATTTGAACCCAGGTCTTCCTGACTCAGAGCTCTCTCCTCTGTGGCACCTAACTGCTCCAATGAAGCAATAAAAATGATTAATTTTATTAAATTTCAACCCTAGAATATGTCTTTTTACTATTCTGTGTGATGAAATGGAAAGTACACATACATACTTCTGCTACATATGAAAGTATGTTGTTGTTCAGCCTTCGTTTTTGAGGGAAAACAGTAACATCACCAGGTGATGTCTTGATTTGCATGTGAATTGGATTTTAAGTGAGGCAGAGTTGTACAAAATCATCAGTCTCATTCTCTCTTCCAGGGTCATCAATGGCCAGGGATGCAGTGGATGACTTTGTCATCTTTGATGTTTGCATTCAGGGAGGACTGGCACCTCTGGTGTGAGAATTTGCCAGGCCCTTTTCAGGGCTGCTCATCCACCTTTGGATCCACTTGCCACCCAACTCTCCCCTCTGTCTCCAAGAAACTGTAGCATGCATAGTGACTACAATCCATTAGGCTAAACCAGGTTGAAGGTAACTAGCAGGCCTCAAATTATTTGGTGAGTTAGGAGGATGTCTACCCCAAGTATGTGAGGACTTCCTAGGGCAGAATGGATGGATGAGAACAATTGCACAATTTGTTCCAAAAGACATGAAGGTAGCTAAAGCAGGCAGATTTTAGAGCTTGGCCAGATAGGGAACTATCTAAAGGAAAAGCCTTTTGTGTATATGTGACTTACAAGGTGAATCAACAACTTTTTCCATAGAACACTGTTCTTTCTTGAAAGAATGTCTGACAGGGGCAGCTAGGTGGTGCAGTGAATAAAGCACCAGGCCTGGAGTCAGGAGGACCTAAGTTCAAATCCGGCCTCAGACACTTGACACTGACTAGCTGTGTGACCTTGGGCAAGTCACTTAACTCCAATTGCCTTGCCTTCCCTCCTCCAAAAAAAAAAAGGAATGTCTGACCCACAAACTATGGGTTATTCAAATTTGGGTATTTGGCAGATATTTTCTGGAAAATTGAGTCTGTCACTTCAAGGGAAAAACAAATATCTATTTATTGCCTATGACAAAATTCAAGTTTTCAAGTGAAAATGAAAATTTTGCAAAATTTATATCCACCAGAATGAGCTTGACAGCTTTCCAATACTCAAAGATGTTTCTAATAAGATAAGTGGATATTAACAAATGTAACTTTTTGATATTGTGTAATGAAATGTGTCAACATTTGCATCCATGAATTGTTATTTTCTAAATGACCAACAATGATGTTACCAAATCATGCCTGAGTAAGAGATAATAACATTTATCTAGAGCTTAATGTGTGCCAGGCACCATGCTAAGGACTTCACAATGATTTCATTTGATCCTCAAAGCAACCCTGGAAGATTGGTGCTACTATTTTCCCCACTTTATAGATGAGGAAACTGAGGCAAACGGAGGTTAAGGTCACACTAGTAAGTGTCTGAGACCAAGCTTGAAGCCCAGGTATTCCAGAGTCCAGGTCTCCAGGCCTAGTGCTGTACCCACTGCACCACAGACAGACCAGTGGACTTTAATGTAACAGTACGAAGAGTCCATTGATGCCGTTACAGATTCCACCATGCAACCAACCTTTAAGAAACAACCAAGAACTTGTTGCTACTCGGCCTCTTCACGGCCCCATTTTGGGTTTTCTTGGCAAAAGTTATACAGAAGTGGTTTGCCATTTCGTTCTCCAACACATTTTACAGATTAAGAAACTGAGTCAAACAGTTAAGTAACGTGCACAGGGTCATACAGTTAGTAAGTGTCTAAGATTAAATATGAACTCAGGAAGATGAGTCTTCCTGACAACATGCCCGGTGCTCTTGCCCCACCTAGAAATAAGTAGTGGTTAATACTAATTGGCTAATACACCGACAAATATTTATTCAGTCTATTACTATATAAGCCAGGTAGTGTGCTAGTCCTTTAGGATGCAAATACAAAGATCCCTGCTTTCAAGGAGCTTCCATTCCAAGGAATGAGGTAATTTGTACATATATAAGCATATACACACACATGCAACTATACACAACATAAAAACAAAGGTAAGGGAGGCTACCAATACCTGGGAGATCAGGTAACACTTCCATCATGTGGAAGGTGGGAAGTGAGATTTGTTAGGAGTTTTTTTTTCTTTTTTCCCCTCAATTTGAAAATGACTGGGAAAAAGAAAAGGAAAGGATCACTGAAGTTTTCGTTAGAAATGCACAAACAAAACAGCTTGATGATAGTTACAAGTTGAATTTATCATATAATTTCAAGAAAAATCAATCAATATGTAATATTCATAGTTTCACATATAATCTTTTTTCTTTTCTATTATTTTATTGGTTTAAGATCAAAATTTAAAAAAATTTAAGTGGCATATGTGTTGTGTGTTAAAGCAAGGAAGGGATCCGATGAGGTGGAAATAAGTAGGAAATACATTCCAAGGAAGGAGGGACAGTGAAAGCAAAGACACAGAGACAGAAGATGGAGAGCCATGCATGAGGAATAGAGAGAAGACCAGTTTGGCAGGATTTGGGGGAGTACTGCATAATGAGTCTGGGAAGATAGGTTAGGACTCGGGTGTAAAGGGCTTTAAATGTCTGACAGAGGAATATTTATTTTATCCTAAGGTAACAGGGAGTCATTGCAGTTTACTGAATTGGGGAGTAACATGTTTGGATCTGTACCTAAGAAAAATCTGGCACCTGTGTGCAAGGTGGATCACAGATTTGGAGTTAAAAGGGACTTCAGAGGCCAGTGAGTTCCATCCCCTCATTGAAGAACTGAGGGGCAGAGACTTGCTAGTATCTGAGGAGGAACATGAACCTGGGTCTCCCTGACTCCAAATGCAGTGCTTTATCCACAAGTGGGAAGGAACTTCAGGCAGGGGAAATAATTAAGAAAACTAAGGTGTTGGCTATACAAATAGAATAGGGTCAGGTGTGAGTGATGGAGATAGAAACAGCAAAATCTAGCAATAGATTATGTATATGAGGCAAAGAAAAATGAGGATGGAGGAAAATGCTGAGGTTATGAACCTGGGAGACTGAAAGAATGATGGTGTCTTCAACAGAAATAAGAAAGTCTGGAAGACAGTGGGTCTGGAGGAGAGCGATAATGAGGTTCAGTTTTGAATACAATGAATTTGAGATGTCTCCAAGACATTCAGTTTGAAATGTCCAAGACAGTTCGTGATTGTGGGTCTGAGGCTCAGGAGAAAGACTGGGACTAGAGATATAGGTCTGTGAGTAATCTGCAGAGAAAAAATTTAAACCCAAAAGCTCTGAGGTCACACCAAGAGAAAGGGTATAGAGGTAGAAGAGACAAGGTGCCCAAGACAGAGCCTTTGAGAATAACAACAGTTAAGGAACATGCTATGGATGATGAATTAGCAAATGAGAATGTGAAGGTGCATTCAGACAGGCAGGAGAACCAGGAGATAATAGTGCTACACAAACAGGGGGAGAAAGCCCAGTGTCAAATGCAGCAGAGAGGTCAAGAAGGATAAGGAGTGAAAAAAGACCATTAGATTAGGCAATTAAGAGAATGCTGATAAATAGAAAATTTAAATTTTTGGTCGAGTAAGGAGGTAAGAAGCCAAACTACAAAAAGACAACATTAAAAATCAACAAAATTCAGATCAAAGGAGCAACGGTGATTCCATATTATTGAATTTTAACAAATTCCAAAGCCTTGGCTCAGAATTCTAAAGTCTTTCAAAGTTATTTATCTTTAATTGTTGTTATACTGTTGATCAATTTCCTGATTTTGCTTATTTTTTTCTGTATCAGTTCATACAAGTCTTCTCAAGTTTTTCTAAATACTTTATAATCATCTTTTCTTACAGGACAGAAAAATGCCATCATATTTATATACCATAATTCAGCCATTCCCCATTGATGAAAATATGATTTATTTTGTCAGTGGATCAGATTAGGTAATCAAGACTCAGAATCAATGGGACATAGTTGCATAGTGTTCATTAAACCCAGAGACATTAATTACTATTATAAACATTATCTACTTGGAAAAACAAAAAGCAAAAAATTGGAAAACATTCTGGCAGAAATTATATTCTATAACAACATCTTATATCATAATACCATAAATAAGCTCCTAATTGATATATGACCTAAAAATGAAAGGTGATATCATAAACGTATTAGAAGAGAGAGGAAGGATTTATTTTTCACAACTATGGCTAGAGGGATAATTCTTAACTGAATATGGTGTAGAGATCATCCTAGAAAACAATGAATACTTTTGATTATTTTGTTGAAAAGCTTTTGCACAAGCAACCAATAAAGTTGGAATTAGAACAAAAACCATTAACTTTAGATTGTGAGATCTGTGAGAAGAGGGTCTGTCTTTTGCCTCTTCTTGCATCCCCAGCTCTTACTTACTACAGTGCTTGGCACACAGTAGGGGCTTATTAAATACTTATTGAATGACCAGCTGTTAAAAACTTTGTACCAGATGTCTCTGTTAAAGTACTGATATACAAGATATAAATAGGGAATTGATACAAATATATAATGACAATAGCCATTCCCCAAAAAGGTCAGTGACCAGAGGATATGAACAGGCAATTTTCAAGCTAAAGAGTGTAAGCTATCAGAAGAACTGATGAAGGTGAAGAACTGATTTAGTGCTTTACAACCCCAACTTATCTAAGATGCTCTTCTTTATTTCTTGCTCTATTTAGCACAGGGAAAGAGAATTCAAACACAAATGAATGTGATCAGTGTCACAGTTCTGCGTGGCTGAGCAAGACAACATTTTTATAATCTTAGAAAAATTAAATCCAGCAAGGGTGGTTCAAAATGAGCTGGAATGAGGTAAAAGGTCTAAATAAGATTCCATCAGAGTAAGGACCCCAAGAAACCAAGCATGTTTTTTGAACTATTCCAAGGAGGCAAACTATTAACAGATAATTGATTACAGCAAGTGAGTGGGCACTTTTTGAACTGCCTTAGCACATAGTAGGTGTTTAATAAATGCTTCCTGACTTGACAGCAAGGTTTACTGGGAAATAGTGTCAAGCTTATAGGACTGTAGATTCAGAGTAGTAAGAGACCTCAGAGGATATCTCATTTGACTTTGTTTTACAGTTGAGGAAGCCCAGTTCTAGAGAGGTTGTGACTTGCTCACAAGGCAATAAGAGACAGAAGTAGGATTCAAATCCAGGTCCTCTAACTCCACATCCAGGCTTCTCTTCTTTGCCCTCGTCTTCTAATGCCAATCCCTAGGGCCTCCTAAAGATACCTCATGGTTTTGAAAATCAGGGACCAATTACAGGTCAGAATATTGGCTTCCTATTAAAGTGGGAACAAATTCATTTTCCTATTAGTAGTACACCTTTTGTTTTGAGGGGGGAGGTGAGGCAATTGGGGTTAAGTGACTTGCCCAAGGTCACACTGTGACTAATTGTCAAGTGTCTGAGGTTGAATTTGAATTCAGGTCCTCCTGACTCCAGGAATGGTCACTGCACCACCTAGATGCCCCAGACCTTTTTATCTTTATGAATAAAACATATTTGGTCATTTAAATTTAAGTTTCACTTCCATGTAAAGTTTAGGTGTCTTATTTAAAATTTACTGTCCTTGAAGGCTCAGAGTGATAGAAGTAGTAAAAAAAAAATGTTGGGCCTGCAATACCTTTGCAGCTTTTGTTAGCATTTTTTCCTGTAAAGTGAGTACTCTGGTGCTATTGTTAGGTAGAAGAATCCCACATCTAAGGATGAATTATTTTAAGAGTTTTAGCAAATCCAGCAGAACCTACCTTTATTCGAGAGTTGGGTTTCCACAATTTCTGAAAGGAAATATAAAACAACTTCCTAGAACAACAGCTAAGCATTGGACTAAAATAAGTCCATACAGTTAAAAAGATTCCCCACAATGAATTGCTCTGACATACTTTTCCATGTCATGGGCAGATAGTTCAGATTTTTCAATAGAACATAATTTTTCCAGTACTATTGGACTACAAGTAGAATGTTGTTGTTGTTTTTTCTAAATATTGCAACCTCCCCTCATTCTCACAGTGAAAGTCCTCCAACAATCATTGACTAATCACTTACTATGTGCTAGGCACTGGACTAAGCTCTATATATACAAACACAAGGGATGTATGGGGTATTCAAAGAGAATTAGCACCTCTGGTGTAAGGGCTTGCCAACCCTTGTGTAATAGTAATGGAATTTAAAGATCCCCCTGCATTGGCTTGGTTTTTGGTTTGATTATGTTAAAACCCAGAGCTTGTGAATCTCACTTGTGAGATGGACTTGTTGATGTGAAAAGAGAGGGCTGGACTGGGAGGAGCTGGTGACTTAAATTTAGAGAGATACAAGAAAAGAGAGAAGCAGAAGAACTTTTTGAAAGCAGCACCTTGGAGGCAGAGAGAGACTGAGAGGATTGCCAAGGGCCACTTTGAATTGCCCAGGACTTTTGAGAACTGGG
Organism: Petaurus breviceps papuanus; assembly: GCF_028583685.1. NCBI lineage: Eukaryota > Metazoa > Chordata > Mammalia > Diprotodontia > Petauridae > Petaurus > Petaurus breviceps. Next base: position 6,694,916 of record NW_027185863.1, read on the forward strand.
GCTGAATGTAATGGAAATGCAAATTTAAAGATCTTCCCTGCCCCTAGGCCCTTTGATTGGCTTAAGAGACTCTGAGAACCTTCCTTGATTTGAAAATATACTCTGCCTCCTAATAGGCTGAATGTGGTCACATGGAGCCTGTGGCAGGAGGCTGGGTTTTCAGGAATGCCCACACCTTGATGCTGTGTGATTGGGCAGTGGGTCAAGAGGGTGGTTACATTCTCTGACCCAGGAGAAGGCTATATAATCCCTGATGTGAGGCTTTGCTTTGGGTCTCACTTTGAGAAGTGTTCTGTGATTTGATCAGATGAGACTCTAGGAAGCCATTGTTGAGAGCCCCCCAGCTTTGAAAAACCCAGATATTGATTTGGTATAGATGTAATGGTTGGACAGTTTGGAAACCTGTCTACTTGATCTGTTTCCCTGCCTTGATCATTCTGTCTATATACTCTGAAGTTCAGGGTGCTGACATTTTTCCCCTGAGCTAGGTAAACGACACATATTTGACTGATTAAAGTAAGCTTGTTAACCCATTTTGAGTTGCTTTCCTTTAACAAAGCAGATCTAAGAACCTGTGTTGGCAGCCACCCTGGGGACACTGGGGTGCTTGCTGATACACCTTGCTAAAATTAACCCTAACCCTAATCCTAAATGCATGCTCTAACACTAACTCTAACCCTAGAGTTTTCGGGGCTGCTCATTTATCTTTGGTGTCTACTTGGCACTCATTCTCACTGAAGCTATAACATGTGCAGTGGTCATACTCCAGTAAATTGTCTAAGCAAAAGGGCTAAAACAGGTTGAAGGTAATTAAAGGGCCTCAAACACATCAGTGAGTTAGGAGTTTGCCTACCCCAAACACGAGAAGACTTCCCCCAATGGAATGGGTGGGTGACAATTGTTCTAATTACCATGAAGGCAGATGAAACAGGAGCTGTGGAGTGCACAGAGCCTGGTCAGATATTGAAAATGACAAAGTCATCCAATGCATCCTGGGCCATTGCCAGTCTTCTTGACTTTTGTCTTGTCACTGGACTTTGATGACTCTAGAAGAGAGAGTGAGACTAATGATTTTGTGCAACTCTTTCTTACTTAAATCCAATTCACTTGCAAGTCTAGACACGAATGCATAATGTCACTGGTCCTCTTCAAAAATGATGGACAAATAACAACAAGAAATGACCAATTTTTGAGTTTTGGTATAAAATCAAAGAAGAATATTTATAATTAACTAAAAAGAGTGTCAAAATATTTCTCCCTTTTCCAGCTACATTATCTCGGTAAGGTTAGATTTTTTTCATACACTTCAATCAAAACTGCTTACCACAACAGACTGAATGAAGAAGCAGATATAAGAATTGAGCTTCCTTTAATGAAGCCAAACATTAAGGAGCTTTGCTGAATACATATATAAAATATCACTCTTCTAATTCAATTTTTTGAAAACAGTATTTTTCATTAAAAATACAATATTTATATTAACATGTAATGGGTTTATTACTATTATTTTAAATTAATAAACATTTAAAATTTTATCCATTTTAATTGCTAATATGGTTAATATCAATAGATATAACACAAATAAAAGTTATCTAGGTCAACATTTTTAAGTTGGGCCTTGAGACCCAAAAGCTTGAGAACTACTGAACTAGACAATTTCTAAGTTCCCTTTCTGTGTCTGACATACTGTAATTCTGTGCCCATAATTTTCAAAGAAAAAGAATGATTCAGGGTGGAGTCAAGATGGCAGAGTAGAAAACAGGACTTCCCTGGGGCTCCAGCTTCCACCTCCCCCAATTCATGTAAAAGGTTACTCTGAAGAAACTTTGGAGTTACAGAACCCACAAAATGATACAGAGAAGCTAACCTCCCGCTGAGGACAGCCTGGCAGGCCAGCAGGGAGCAGTCAGCCCTCTGGGAGCTGAGCCCAGCCCCAAGTGAGCCGGAGGTTTTAGCCCCAGGGCTGACAAACCACCAGCTGGAGGGATTTCAGATCACCAGCAGCTGTGGCAGTTTCCAGAATTATCAACACAGAGACGCTAAAGACAAAGTGAGAGGTCAGTGTAGTGTGGACTTTGGGATCCAGTAGTTGGGAGTGCAGTCATTTTTTACCCCTGGGGCGAGAAGCAGCTGAGGCCCCACGGCCCTGCAGCCCCAGCCACATGTGGCTGCTTCAGCTCCTGGCCTGCAGATTGTAGGGGGACCAAGTGACCAGTCTGAGGGGTAATTGCTCTTGCTTTAACCTACTTGGATCTGGATTGCGGTCTAGGGTGGAGATCCTGGGGTGTGTGACCAGCTTGCCAGAGCATATAGAGGCTTCAGAGAGGGCACCTAACTAATACCTTTGGCAGCTGAGAAAATCCCAGTATTTGGTACAAAGCTCCCATCTTGTAGCAGAGTTCTACTGTGGCAAAAAGCTCAAAAGTCAAGTAATTGACTGGCAACATGAGTAAACGAGGGGAGGTGAGCAAAGCAAACAGAAGAATCCAACATTAGACTCCTATTTTGGGGACAAAAAGGATCAAAGCATGGAACAGGAGGAAGACAGTAAAGTCAGAACTCCTGTACCAAAAGCTTCAAAGAAAAATACAAGCTGGTTACAGGCCACAGAGGACCTTAAGAAGGATTTTGAAAACCAAAATAAGAGAAGTGGAGGAAAAATTGGGAAGAGAAATGAGAACGATGCAAGAAAATTATGAAATGAGAGTCAACAACCTGACTGAAGAAAATAACACCTAAAAAAATTAGACTAACTCAAATGGCAAAAGAGGCTCAAAAAGGCAATGGGGAGAAGAATGCCTTAAAAAGCTGAATTTGCCAGATGGAAAAAGAATCTCAAAAGCTGACTGAAGAGAATCATTCCTTCAGAATTAGATTGGAGCAAATGGAAGCTAGTGATTTTATGAGAAATCAAGATACTATTAAACAGATCCAAACAAATGAAAAAATAGAAGGCAATATGAAATATCTCATTGGAAAAACCACTGACCTGAAAAATAGATCCAGGAGAGATAATTTTAAAATTATTGGACTACCTGAAAGCCATGATCAAAAAAAGAACCTAGAAATCATCCTTCAAGAAATTCTCAAGGAAAACTGACAGAGGACAAAATAGAGGTTGAAAGAATCCACCTCCTGAAAAAGATCCCAAAAAGAAAACTCCTAGGAATATTATAGCCAGGTTCCGGAATTCCCAGGTCAAGGAGAGAATATTACAAGCAACCAGGAAGAAACAATTTGAATATTGTGAAAACACAATCAGGATAACATAGGATCTGGCAGCTTCTACTATGAGGGATTGAAGGGCTTAGAATATGATATTCCAGATATTCTCAAAGGAGCTGGGATTAAAACTAAGAATCACCTACCCAGCAAAACTGAGTATCATGTTTCAGGGGAAAATATAGTCATTCAATGGAATAGAGGACTTTCAATCATTCTTGATGAAAAATCCAGAGTTGAATAGAAACATATATACAAGATACAATAGATACAAGAAGCAAGAGAAGCATGAGAAAGTAAACAGGGAAAAGAAATCATAAGGAACTTATCAAAGTTGAACTATTTGCATTTCTACATGGAAAAAACGATAATTGTAACTGATGAAACCTTTCTCAGTATGAAAATAGTTGAAGGGAATAGAAATATATACATATATATCTATATAGGAGGGTATATGTACATATCAATACATATGTGAATGTGTGTATATATATGTACAGGTATACATAGATAGAGGGCACAGGACCAATTTAACTGTAAGGGATGATACTTAAAAGGTGAAATTAAGAGGGTAGAGAGGAATATAATGAGAGGAGATGGGGAGAGACAGAATGGGGTAAACTATCTCATATTGAAGAGGCAAGGGAAAATGGTTACAATGGAGGGGAAGAACACGAAGGCAAAATGGAATGGGTCAACCTTATTCTCATTGGATTTGGCTTAGGGAGGGAATGACATACACACTAAATAGAGTACCTCACCCTACAGGAGAGTAGGGGGAAAGGAGATGAGAGGGGAGATGATGGAAGGGAGGGCAGGCTGGGGGGGAGGGAAGTTGGAAGCACCCACTTTTGAAAAGGGACAGCATCAAAGTAGAGAATAGAACAAGTGGGAGGTGGGATAGGAGGGAGTGAAATATAGTCAATCTTTTACAATATATCCACTATGGAAATATTTTGCATAGTTACATATGTACAACCTATACTGAATTGCTTATCTTCCCAGTAAGGGTGGGTGACAAGGGACGAAGGGAATGAATCTGGAATTCAAAGTTTTAAAATCAAATGTTTAAAAATATATATACTATTATTAATATTATTTTTACATGTAACTGGAAAATAAGATATACAGGCACTGGGGCATAGAGAGCCACTGTGCACTACTGGAAAGTCGAAGGGGGTAGGGGAGAAGATATAGAAGAGAGAAGATTGGAGGAGGGAATATCCAGTGGGATCACTATTTTGGGGAAGTGGGTAAGGGAAAAACAGGGAGAAAATTTGTAACTCAAAATCTGGCGGAAATGAATGATATAAACCAGAAGTTAATAAAGCATTTGATTTGAAAAAGAAAAAAAGAAGAAAAAGAAAAAAAACTAGTCTTTTAGAATTATTTAAATTATGAAAATAGGTAAAAATGGAAATATGTTATAAATAAAACCTAAATTGTACATAAAAAGAAAAATAATTCACTCAATACTATTTTCTGCTTCTGGAAAAGTAAGTCATCATGAATTAAAGCCCCTTTGCGTGGACTTTCCCTAATGCCTGTAATACACTTCCTCCTCACTGTCATCCCTTAGGGTCTATAGTATTTCCTCTGCTTGCTATTGTTGCTCAGTCATTATTCAATTATGACTCTTTGTGACCCCATCTGGTATTTTCTTGGAAAAGCTACAGGAAGGTTTGCCATTTCCTTCTCTAGCTCATTTTATAGATGAGGAAACTCCTGGGGTCATGCATCTAGTAAGTGTCTGAGGTCAGATTGGAGCTCACAGAGAGGAGTCCTCCTGACTCCAGGCCCAGTACTTTGTCCACTGCACCTCCCATAGCTACCCAATTTCCTCTAGAACTCAGCTCAAATACCATCTGAGGTTAGTTTTCATTCCATTCTATGCTGCACTCATGACTCTCCTCTTGGACTGAACTTCTATATCCTGGAGCTCATGCCAACCCCGGACTTCACATATAAGAAGCAGCTTCTACTTAGTGGTATGCTTGAGCCAACTCATACTGGCTATAGCCAATAGTTAAAATTTTACAAATGCTACAAATAAGAACTTGATTTATTGTTTTGTTGACTATCTGGACTTAAGGAAATAATGAAGAAATATTAATAAGGGAAGGAAATAAGCAGTTACAGAGTCCTACTATGGATCAGGCATTACATTAAGTACTTTTACACATATCATCTCATTTGTCCACACAACAATCCTTCAGGGTTGGTCCTATTATTAATTCCCATTTTATATTTTGGGAAACTAGGATAAACAGAGCTTAAGTGTCACAGAGTAAGTAAATCTGAGGCAGGATTTGAACTAAGATCTTCCTGATTCTAGGACGCATGTTCTACATGGGTACTACACAACCAGATGCTTCTATGGAGGCAATTTAAGCTTAAAAGCATATCATGCATACACTTTTTCTGAGAGCTATTTGTTAAACACTTATCTCTCCCTCCATCCCTCTGGCCTCTCCTTCTGATTATCTGGTTCCTCCCAAAACCTTCATTTTAATGGGATGTTGAAGCCACCCATGTCTTCATTTCTCTCCCAGCTTCCTCTCCAGGCAACATTCCTGACTCTCCTACCAGACTTTCTCTACAATGCTCCTGCATCAAGTACCTTCATCCCTACCCCCTTTCTAGTTTGTTTTTATGTCTTGTCTTCAACCATTAGAATGTAAGGTCCTTGAGGGATTGTCTTTCTTTCTACTTATATTCGCATTCCCAGAACTTAGCATAGTGTCTGGTGCATAGTAAGCATATAATAAATGCTTATTGACTTGACTTGATGTTCCACACAAGGTCTTTCCTGATTCCCTTCAACTGCTAGTATCTTCCCCAAAAAAATCCCTTGTCTTTACCTTGTATGTACTTTGCATGTACATATATATATGTGTGTGTGTCTGTGTGTATGTATATATACGTATATATACATATATATATACACAAATTGTCACTCCCTATAGAATGTGAATTCCTTAAGGGTAGGACTGTCTTTGCATGACTGGAGCCAAAATTACAGCATGACGTCAGAATCTCTAAAAATATAATGTGAATGTAATGTGATTGGCAGTTGCCAACGAGAGCCCTGTTGTCTATCACATAAACAAATATACAAATGAAATAGGTAATATTGTTCATGAATATATGAAACATATATATATAGAAACATACCATGACATACCCAGACTGTTTTGTTTTTTGAACGTGGTTCTTAATTGTTGATGCAATTTCAAGATATTATTGATTAGGAAATGTGTAAGTTCTGGGCACAATCAACAATACATAGAACCTGGAATGAATTGTCCATTCTCTTAGGAAAGCCAGAATGGTAGGAAAGGGTAGAAGGATATTATATAGTCAGAACAGTGAGAGAAACTGAAGCCATTTGGAAAGTCAATAAAGCCCTTTCCTATGACAGTAACTACTGTGTGGCCCAAGGGTACTGCCCCCTGTTGGTCATATATATGTGTGTATGTATGTATATTTACATCTATCATATATATATATGTATATATACATATATATAATTCACTCTAACTGGTTAATGAATTACTCAATTCATTAAGTACATTATTTCAAACTATGCTACCAACACTGCAGTCATATACTTATCCCCCTCCCATTAGAACCTTGGACTCCACTGGGACACCAGGCTCTGTTAGATGAGCTTGTGCCTTCTCTTAGAACCAAAGCTTCATACCACATCCAGACCACCATTCTATACCATGTTGCCTTCACTCCAGCTATCATCTACTTCTTTTCCTTCCCCCTGCCCCCACATAAAAACACACACCAGAACCTTGGACTCTACCCCTGGAATTGAATTCTGACAGGTAAGTTTTCATTTCATTTGCCCAAAAACAAGTCTCTAATCCACTTCCTACTTCCTGGTCACAGTTTCCAGCCATGCTGACCAATACTACCCTCCCCCTTCCAGTTCCCATTTATTTCTTATTCCTTGAAGGGAGGAACTGTCTTGTTTGTATTGGTATCCTCAAGGTTTTTAGAATAGTGCCTGGGATATAATAAGTGTTTAATAAATGTTCTCTCTATCCATCCAGTCATCTTTCTATTCATCCATCTTTCTACCTATCTGTCATTTGCAAGAGCCCACTGCTCTCTGTAGATTACAGAAAACCGGAGAATGAGTCAGTCGGGTGACTCTGGCAGTGCCATTAATTATATACCTAATACCACCTACACAATCTGTCAGACTAAGAAACCAAGGTCATTGGTCTCCACCCACCTAGACAGTATACCTTCCTTTGATATGCCAGCAGCAAAACCCTGTTGTTTTGGTAAGAATATATCTTGAATGGTGAAATACTGTTTCCTTAAAAACTGAACTATTCCCTGCTTGGTAGATACTCAAAAAAAGGGCAGTTCTGATGTAAATCTCATCAAAGTGGCTAAAACAGAATTGGTATTTGTTAATCCTGTAATATAATGACTTTTTAGAAACCACCAAAATGGGCCTTTTAGCCATGGGGTGAACTGCATTGCATTGTGTATAAATGGGTTACACATCATTAGTAGATGATTTTGATTTTGATAAACAGGGTCATCTCTCAGTTTTCTCTTTGAAGAATGACTTCCTTGATATGAACAACAATGGGAATCTGCCCCACAGGCTTTTGAGAAGAGTTAAGCATCCTGGGTTAGAAATAGAAACTGGAAATGTAAGAAAATTTTTAAAGACAGGAGAGTTTTAGTTTGAGGAAATGAAAATCTAGACTAAAAAGGACTTAGATTTCTCAAGCAGCCAAACAGTAGGCTCAGACCAAGAGACTGAGAGAACTTTTTGGATAACTGGGCATGGGTCCCAGAGTGAGAACAGGCTATTTTCAGGAAGTGATGATAACGAGAGTCAAGGGACTCAAAAGCAATCAATAAATGGTTGTAAATCCAGGCTATGTCTTATTCTATTAACCTGTAATTGCCTAACTTGTCAATAGTCTGTTTCTGTATTGTTCTCATTGCTCTAGTAAAAATTATTTTCATCACACTTGAGAAGACTGGTTTTAGTATATGCAACTGATATAACAATGTAATATAAGGGGAGAAACAAATGATCAGAGAACACTACCTTTGTAAGTCCCAAATAAGAGAAAGAATGTCCTCCAGTCCCTAATCCTTGGCAAAAGCAAAAAAGAGATGTAGCCAGCTACCTGTCTACTACTTACAGCCACAAAAGACTCTTTTTTTAGACTATTACCTAAACTTAACATCACATAAGTTTGGTTTTTTGTTTTTGTTTTATGGCTAACAAAATATTAGTTTAACTATTTCTCACATTAACTCAACAAATGATTTTTTAAAAATAACTTAACTCAAAATCCTTTTACCTAAAGTTCATATATAGTATCTGTATGTCTTGCTTAAGTATGACTATGGGGTTTAAAATACAAAAGTGTCATATTATTGCAAGTCTTTTTTAAAATATATAATGCAAATATCACCCACTTGGTAGACTTCTTTTTCTTATGAAGAATTAATGACATAAAAGGTACAGGTTCCATCTGTATAGTGACACAGAATTACAATGAGATTGTAAAATTGCATAACCGCAATAACAATAATAAAGTTTTAGAACTGGAAGGGACCTCAGAGGCCATGTAATTTGCCCTCCATATTTTACTGATGAAGAAACTAAGGTCCAGGTAGGTTGAGTGATTTACATAGATAGGAAGCATCAAGTGGTGATCTGAAGACTGGTCCTCTTCCTCCAGTCAGTCTTTTTTCTAATCTTCCATACTGTCTCTGAAAGTTTTAGGTACAGCTTGAGTTTGCATCAAAGCCTGATTTACAATTCTGGATTTGTTCTACTCAAACAGAATGTATGATTCTATCAGCTCTACATATTTTAGGGTGTACTGTAATGCCAAGGAAAGGCAACTTCCCAAGGTTCAGAATACCAGCATAGGTGCTCTCCATTTTATTCAGTGACAAACCAAGAACAGAGAAGATCAAAACATGACATCATTCCAAATACAGCATTTACTAAGTATGATTAAATAATCTCCAAGCACTATCCCACCCCTGGACCTTCCAATCATTCAATCAATTACAAAGTCCCTGTTCTAAATACTTCTCCACCCCTAGGCTGTACCTTCATTTAGTCCACCACAAAGCCCCTCTTCTCAAATGGAGATTAGTTTCCAATCTAAGTAAAGTACATTCACTTGTTCAACCATAGAACACAAAAAGGTCAAAAGTTCCCCACCCCTGGATCACAATTGAATCTACCCCAGAGTTACATCAAGTCTAAGCACAGCACTTAATACCCAAATGGAGGTCTTTTCTTCATCTTGACCCTAGGCAAGTTCTCAGCAATCTTAGTTCCTGGGGAGACAAGGCTTAGCAAGGCCACAAGATACATTGCCAGTCCCTTCATTAATTCATCCTCTGTCTGTAGAACAGTCCTAGAACCTCTGAAAACATTAGCAAAACCCTCTCCCAGGATTTCTGTAAACATACAACAAGAAAATCTTTCTTCAGGGCTTCTGAACCAACAGAAAGGTTCCTAGACCCCTGCAACAACAGCACTGTCCTTCACCAGTGGACAGTATTCACTCTGTCTGCAGGACAGTCTCCAGACCCCTGCAACAACAGCACTGCCCTTCACCAGTGGACAGCATTCATTCTCTGTCTGCAGGACAGTCTCTATGAACCAACAGAAAGGTTCCCAGACCCCTGCAACAACAGCACTGTCCTTCACCAGTGGATAGTATTCACTCTCTGTCTGCAGGACAGTCTCAGGGCTTCTTAGCCAACAGCCAGGTTCCAGGACTTCTTCAACAGGAGGGTCTTTCACCAGTGGACAAATCTGGCAAAACAACATCAAAACAGACAGACAAAGTACCAGCAAAACAGCCATGTCTCCTCAGTCCTTGGCAGCTCAGGGGGCAGGTCTCAAAAGTCCAGGGCAATTCAAAGTGGCCCCCAGCAATCCTTCTCAGTCTCTCTCTCTGCCTCCATGAGGTACTGCTTCCAAAAAGTTCTTCTGCCTCTCTCTTGTCTCTCCAAATCTATGTCACCAGCTCCTCCCAGTTCAGGACTTTCTTGTCACATTAACAAGTCCATCCCACAGGTGGGATTAACAAGCTCTGGGTTTTAACACAATCAATTTGAAAACCAAGCCAATACAGGGGAATCTTTAATTGCCTTTACTATCACATAGGGTGAAGAGGATGTAGGCAGTACCGAAGTATTAACAACCAAGAATGTCATATATTTTCATTCATTTTTTAAGCACCTCCTGTTTACAAGAGGTCATGCGGCATAGTTGATAGTTTTGAAACCAAGAATAGGTGTTTCGAGAGAGTACAAGTATTGTCTTCAACACTCATTTGCTGTGTGATCTTTAAAATATCACTTATATTCTCAGTGTTCTAGGCAACTCTCCAAGACTATAAGTTGTAAGAAGAAGGTGCTAACCTCAGCTGATCAAAATTCTCTAACCTGGGAGTCCTTTGCATCAAAGAAATTACAGGACTAGTCTCTTTCCCTACCTATATCCAAAGCAAAGCAATGATCATTTTTTTTCCTCCACAGACCTGGAGGCAGGCAGAACTGAGTTCAAATCTAGCCTCAGATACTTAATAGCTATATGATCCTAGGTAAGGGACTTACACTTCTCAGTTTCAATTTCCTCACCTGTAAAATGGGAATGATAATAGCACCTACCTCCCAGGGTGGTTGTGAGGATAAAGTGAGATAATACATATAAAGTGATTTGCAAATCTTAAAGTGCTATATAAATGCTATATATCTATCATTATCATCATCATCATTATATACACCTCACTTTAATCAGCAAATGCACCTTAATGTTTAGAGGAACTGATGATTTCATCAAGGTGGGTGGTAGGAGTCACACAGTCCATGCCTTCTTACCCTATGAGATTCCCATCCATATCCTTCCAGAGATCTACTTTAGGTCTTTCAATATTTTGTAGTAAATATACTAAATATAAAAAGCAGTACAACACTCCAACTATCTGTTGTATTTTGTACTAACTCCTGGGCCTCCAATTTATCTCTTTGTTTTGGGGGCCTGGTCTCCATCACAGCAGG
>NW_027185863.1:6706226-6918019 GCF_028583685.1 Petaurus breviceps papuanus
CTTTTGCCAATCCCTGTCTTTTCTTCCATGGATTGCCATGGATTCGTGACTCTGGAGTTACCTTCTCCTAACGAGGGGCACCAGGTTCCCAGTGCTCCAATTCTTCCCCCATCCTAGATTTCTAAGGGACAATTTTATTTTGGACTCTAGTCTAAGAAGTCCTTCCCAGCAGGAGAAAAGGAAGTAAAAAGGTATCCAGATTGTCAATATGAATCGGGTATATGATAATCAGGCACCCAGATAACCCATTTGAATCAGTTATATCTCCACACACACCGAAAGGGGAGAAAAAAATCAGCTTTTTAAAAATACAGGTAATTGTGATCAGGTTAAAAGCTAATATTAATTCAAGTCTCATTGGGACATTTGCAAACTTCTTTGTGAAAGCTGCTTATGAGCACTTTGCATTTCACATACACTAAGTACAGAACAATTAACACCAAATGGTTTCTCTCTGTGTAGGTGACTCCCCAAAGCAGATGTGTAATAGCAGCTGTTGCCATTAACGCTATGTGGATAGCCAATACCCTACTGTTCAGGTGTCTTAGAAGTGGGGAAGGTGCCAGCTGCTTTTTGAGATCACACATGGCTCTGTACCAAAGGAAAGAAAACACAAATATGAGGCAGCCCTGTCCTTGAAACAAGCTCACTTTTGTAGTTTGTTGTTCAGTCACATTAGAGTCTTCATGACCCCATTTGGGGTTTTATTGGCAAAGATCCTGGACTGTTTTGCCATTTCCTTCTCCAGTTCATTTTACAGATGAGGAACTGAGGCAAGCAGGGTTAAGTGACTTTCCCAGGGTCACACAGCTAGGAAGTGTTGAAGGTCCTATTTGAACTCAAGTCTTTCTGACTCCAGGCCCAGCACTCTAACCACTGTGCAACCTAGCTGCTCTCAAACTTACCTACAAAGTAATAAACTCATGGTTTGCATCCCAGTGAAGCAATGTAGACTACCTCAGAGAGTAGTCCTTAAGACGAAAAGGCAAGGATTGTCGTTTTATTATAGCCATGGTGTTTCAGTACAGCAAACAATCTAAATTATTCCTATGGCTAATAGGAAATAAAGATATCTGTGTCTATTCTGAAGCAGAGTGTAGGAGCACACCTATTTTTCATGTATCACCAAGGGGGTTCTGCGCTCATTAAATATCTATTTGCAAGGAAGGCTAAACTTGCTGGACATTGAACTAAATATTGATGGATAAAAAAATAAAAGACAAATAGAATTCACATAGCAAAAGGAAGTCCTAGAGAGGGAGGAGAGAGTAGAAAAATGTGCAGAGAAAAAGGATGTCTGAGAGAAACCCTTCAGGTACAGGTTACAGAGAGAAAGAGATCAAGTTATTTATAAAACATAAAGGAGCATCTTTCTTCAGTGACTAAGGGAAGTGAGAAAGGGGGCTCTAACTGGATAGAGAAACTTACTTCCTAAGTAAAACTGAAAAAGAAAATTAGATTTCTCAGAGAGACAGGCAAAAGGAAGATTTAGATTAGGAAAGGTTGAATTTTCTAACTAAATGAGAAACTCAGTGAGAAGGGAAGCCTCATCTATCAGCAGAGCCTTCCATGCTTGAGATTGATAGAGCAAATCAATCAAGTTATCCCTTTTCACTTAGAGTAAGTGGTAAGAAGCCTAGATACCTTATAAGTCTCAATCAAACAATTTAGATTAAGTGGAAAATGTCCTTCCAGGACCTAGAGTAACATTAATAGTAAGGGAGTTCAATCTGGTTGAGGAAACTTAGATGAGCTAAGAGTCATAGATAAAACAGAAAACCAGTTCAGAACCCAAGTTATTTGAGCAACTGGCAGAGAAAAGAGACACCAGTGAGAAGAGAATGAAGAGAAAAGAGTTCGAACTAACCCTCACCCCCCAAGAAGGATTTGCTTGGGGAAGAACAGACCACTTTATCCTGGCCTTGATCTCTCCCATCACCCACTGACTAAAAGAGAACCTTGTGAATGTCCTCTGATATCCAGAGGCCTTCCCATCAGTCTCCTGATGGCATCCCTAGAATAGCTGGCAGTCATGTCCACATCAGACACCAAGGACAGATTATAAAATATTCACAAATCTATAAAGATCCTTGCAAAAAAAAAAAGAGTCACAGCCTAAACAGACTTTTTGAGCACCCCCAAAAAAGAAAAAAAAAAAACTTCCAAGAACTAGAATCTGTGAGTTGCCTAATATCACAGTCTTTTGGGAAGGAAGCAGTGTACCAACAATACCACCTTAGTAAATTCTCCTTTCCTAAAAGCTATTTACATATGACTAACTAAACAATATCAACTGATAATCATGGAGGGAAACACATTAATGCAGGTTCATGACCTAGAGTACTAGAAAGACATTCCTCAGTACCTCAGGGATGCCTGGATGTAGTAGCCAAGCCGTGGGAACCCAGTTCCTTAGATCAAGTGGAGTTGGGATAGTAACTCCCAGTATGTATTACAGCCTGGTGAAGCCATGCCTGCAATCAATTCACAGCAATATTATCAGCTCAGGGAGAAAAGCAAAATAAGGTTCACTGCTGCTCAGCAAAACCCCCTGACAGAGAGGTAATGAATTCAGGGTGCAAACTAAGACTTTTTTTGGTACAAGGCCAATGCAGGGATTTGTTTTGCATGACTATGCACATTTATTATAAGGAACTTATTTTTCTTTCTTTTTCAAAAAAGATAGGGAAGGGGCGGCCAGGTAGCACAGCAAGTAAGAGCACCGGCTCCAGTGTCGGGATGACCTGGGGATCGAATCCGGGCTCAGACACTTAGCACCCACCCAGAAACACCTGGCCATGTAACCTTGAGCAAGTTACTTAACCCCAATTGCTTAGGGGTGGCCAGGTGGCTCAGTGAGTAAGAGCACGAGCCCCAGTGTCAGGATGACCTGGGGATCAAATCCGGGCTCAGATACTTAGCACCACACCCAGAAATAACTGGTCGTGTAACCTTGAGCAAGTTACTTAACCCTGATTGCTTTAAAAAAAAAAAGATAGGGAAGATAATAGGGAAAGAAAATAGATTTTTGTTCATTGAAAAAATAAAATTTATTTTTTAAATAAATTAATCAACAAGCATTTATTAAATGACTATGATTATTTATGTAGTACCTTAAAGTTTTCAAACACATATTATTTCATTTGATAACATATATGTTATCTCATTTGAACCTGAAAACAACCCTGTTAGATAACCATTATGGGTTTATTACCTCCCTTTATGGATACAGTAACTGAGGCTCCGAAAGGTTAAATGGCTTAGCCATGGACACAAACTTATTAAATATAAGACATGGGTTTCAAAACATTTCTTCCTGACTCCAAATCCAGCTCTCTATCACTAAAGTCATGCTGCCTTTCACATCAGATGAGAAACAACATGGAATAAGACTAAAGAGGTACATGGGAGTCAGATTGTAGAGGGCATTCAATGCCAAATTGAGGATTTTGCTTTTTATCCTAGAAGTAATAGCTATTTAAATTTTTTGAGAAGGGGACTGATGTAATCACATCTATGTTTTAGGATCAATTTGGCAGCACTGTGGAAGATTTTAACATACAGAAAATGGTTCATTTCTCAAAGAACAGGCATTCCTGACTCAACTGTTTACATATGGTCAGGCAACTATCTTGTTGGATCAAAGATCTAAATTAGTACAATACTAAAGTAAAGAATAAAAAATGATAAGATATGGCATGCAAATAAAGCAATGAAAACCAACAAATTTAAACTAGTTCTTGATGATGAAAAATGGGATATAGTCAGAAGAAATGAAGATACAATTATGATAATTTCATATTTAAATTCAACCAATACAAGCCAGTTGCCATAATAAGGGTATTAAGAGTCTAAAATGCACAATAATCAGCAAACACAACTTGCCAAGTGAAAATATATGGCAGTCAAAGGCAACACTGCTTTAGAACATAAACTCATTTGTAAAATGTTATAGAAAAGAATGATGGAAAGATTATTAACAGTATTTCCTTATAAAATAGAGAGAAAGCAGTTTAGAGTAAGTTTTGTGAGAGACTGAATTAAAGCAAAGTCATCCAAAGGGCACATAAGGATGAAGCCAGAGAAAGGAAAACAAACGGATGAAAGAGGGGAAAGCTCTATAACAAATTCATTTCATGTTAAGGACAGTAGAGCGATCCTACTTGGATTCTAATATCACAGCTCAGAATGTATTTATAGAAAAAATAGAAATGGCATTTTAAAAAAATGGGAAAAGTAATCGGATCCACTAGTAGGGAACCTGCGGCCTCCAGGCCACATGTGGCTTCTAGGTCCTTGGGTGAGGTCTTTTAAATGAGTCCAAGTTTTACAGAACAAAACCTTTTATTAAGGGTACTTGTTCTGTGAAGTTTGGATTCAGTCAAAGGGCCACACTTGAGGACCTAAAGGGCCACATGTGGCCTCAAGGCCACAGGTTCCCCAACCCTGGCTTAGACCAACTATATACAGAGCAGAACTGTGCTTGAAGTAACAAGTTAGTAATGTATTGAGAGGGGTGATTCACAAAATATCAGCATAGGAAAAAATCTTGGGCTTTATTTATAACCAAAAAAGGGAACAATTACTGTCAATTCATCCATTTGCTGGGTCTGCCCTGCAGTGTACTGATGGATAAGCTCCAGCACCCATTTAACTATACATCATAGTCTGAACAGTAGACATTTGCCATCTGCATGGTTTTTCCATGTGGATGGTAAGGTCAAACTTTTTAGAACAGTTAAACAAGTTGTGGTATAGGATTGTGATGGAATATTACTATGCTATAAGAAATGAACTCAATGATCTTAGAAAAATATGGAGAGACTTGCAGAAAAAAAATAATAAATGAAATGAACAGATACAAAAGAATGCTCTACAGTAACAAAATATTGTTCTTAGAATAAATTTGAACAAGTCATTCTGACTATTATAGTCTATCAAATTGAATACAAAGGAGTTGTAAAAGAATATGCTATCTGCATCCAGAGAAGGAACTGATAAATAGAATTATGTACAGAATGGTAGATTTGGGTCTAATGGTAGCTATCTCTGGGGGTCTGGAAGGGGTGGATGGAGGGAGAGAAGAAAAAAGGGGGAAAAAGAATGTTTCATAGGGGCAGCTAGGCAGCACAGTGAATAGAGCACTGGCCCTGGGGTCAGGAGGACCTGAGTTCAAATCCAGCTTCTGACACTTAACACTTACTAGCCATGTGACCTTGGGCAAGTCACTTAACCCCATTGCCCTGACTTCCCCCCTCCAAAAAAAAAGAATGTTACATAATAACTTTATTATATACTTAAAAGGAATAGAAAGTTGTACACATTTGATTTGAGGTTTCATGTACAATCATCTTTTTTTGCTATTCTATATTGTAGAAATGCTTGTTTTATTTCTTAAGTTTAGAATAAAATAAATAAGATTTTTAAAAATAAAATAGTTATGATATAGAAGGCTCTTCAGTGTTCTAGGACATTTCGAAACCTGCAATTCCATTAGCAAACTAGCATATGAAGGACCTTACCATCTATAGGAATATCCCTTCCAACAAATTTCCCAAAATTAATGAGATAACCTCCTTAAGGGAGAGAATTAGGATCACTGTCATGTTGGAGTTTGAGATGAGACTGTACAATATCTTATCTCTGCATGATGTTTGGGGGCACTTGGAGAGGAGTGAAGGAAGAGAGGAAGAGATAGTTCTTAGAAGACCAGAGGTCCACAGCAGTCACTTGAAGCACTGGCAACCAGAGCAGAGGAGTAGCAATGCATTTTTACCCTGTGGTTGGCCAAGCAATTACTGTATCTCTTTCCCCATTTCCTACCCCCTGAATACCCAAATCTCTTCACATTGATCTTTCACAGTACACTGATAAGTTTGGGAGGTTTCTTTTTCTTGTTTTTGTTGATGTTGTTAAGCTTTATTTGTTTAGATAAAGATTAGCTCTCCATTATTTTGCTTAGGAAAGAAGAAAGAGCCTAATCCTTCTATGATGATCTTCACTCTATCCCACTAAGGTCTCTTCTTAAGA
This sequence comes from Petaurus breviceps papuanus, assembly GCF_028583685.1. NCBI lineage: Eukaryota > Metazoa > Chordata > Mammalia > Diprotodontia > Petauridae > Petaurus > Petaurus breviceps. The sequence continues at coordinate 6,712,257 of NW_027185863.1, forward strand.
GTAAACACCTCTAATGCCTTCAACAGATCTTCACATGGTACAGTTTCTAGTTCTGTTGTCCTCCCATGAGTCAGTTAAGGGGAATCCAGGGGTGTCAACCCACAAAGAGATAGCTTTAACAAACTTTATTTGTACTCACAAGGAGTAGAACAGAATAGCTAACAGCAGGGACAGTCTTGGGGTGCAGCTTCCACCCCCACAAAAGAGGTAGCCATGCTCCAGTAGAAGGTCCTAAGTCCCTCAGGGCTGAAAGTTATATATCATTTAAGACCAAGATCCAATATTATACCAATGAGAGACTGCCCTATTTATTATTTATAGGACCAGGAAAGAGAGGGTATTTTCTAAATTACCAATAAGGAATGAGAAATGCAGATCCAATCGCCCTAAGCTAGTTATAAATATAACCAATGTTCTAATCCGGCAAAATTGTTCTCAGTTCCGATTCTGCCATCCAACTTAGCTATGCCAGACAGCTTTGTGGTATCTGGGTCAAAGGTGTTCTGAATAGGAAGATGAGTCTCTCAAACCTTCTTCACACCTCAATAACAAGCCTTAATAACAAGTCTCCCGACTCCGCCATCCCCTTGACCTTTGGACAGGATTAGAGATTCACCATCTGTGGGACTTTCCTTCATGCTACCAAACCCTCTTTCTGATCTATACCTCTTCCCCAGGGATTGTAAGCAGAAATTGTTCCTTCTTTTTACTTGTATCTGCAGCACCGTCAGTGCTTGGCATGGAGGAGATGCTTAAATAAACACTTATGGATTGATTGGTGATTGACTTCATTGAGACATCTGCAACTCCAGTTCTATTGTTTAAAAAACTGCCAATCATATTGTCTGTTTTCCCTCTTCAGATTTTACTCTGTATATGCTTTTATTTAATTTTTTTGTATATATTCTGTCCTTTACCACCCCTGCCCCCAAAAGATTGTGAGTTGCTTGAGAACAGTGACTTATTTCATTTTGGTATGTATTTATCTCCAGAGACTAGCACAGTTCCCAGCACACAGAAAGCACTTAATAAAATGCTTATTGAACTGAACTGAAACTGGAAATTTATGCATGCCTTCCATGCCTTCATCCAAGTGACTGATTAAAATGTCAAACAGAATGGAACCAAAAAAGTCCTTAACTAAACACACCTTTGGAGCTCTCCTTCCAAACTGACAAAATTTTTGAGAGGCCAACCATTTAATCAATTTCTAATCTATTTAAAAGAACTCTCATTAGCCTATATATCTCCATTTTGTTCACCAGGAGTCCAGTAATTAAATTACAAAATACCAAACAGAAGAAAGTTAAATGTGTTTAGATAGCAACAGACTATGAAAAAAAATTATTCTTTTCATACAATTAGGACTTGACAAGGCTGTGAGTGAGGAAGGGGAGTCTTTTTATTTGTTTTTGTTATAGTCTTTAATTTATTAAAAAAAAAACCTCTCATATGTTATATGAGAGAAATTGAGAAGAAAAGCATCAATGAGCTAAGGAATCTAAAGGGCAAAAGATATAATAAAAAAAATAGAAGGAAAGTATGTAGAATAATGATTTAATATTTCAAGGAGGTGGGGCCCAGGGATTTTATTTCTTCATTAAGACAATATTTCAGGTAGTGCGTTTATACAAAGGAATTCCTCTCTGGTGGGGAGAAGAGAGGAGGGAATGTTGGGTGAGGGGAGAAAAAGACTTTTGGGAGATTGGAACAGTAAGGATAGGTTGTGGGCAGAAGGGGGAGATATTAGATGAAGAAGTGGAAGATACTTACCACCAGTTAAGGAGAATGAACTGGCAATATCACAAAACAACTGAACAGAAGAAGGAGTGAGGCAAATGTCTTGAAATTGTCCTAGAGGTAAAGGGAAACTTTGGCCACTTCCCTATATCTGCTTCTCCACATCTTAATTCTTATCAGGGGGTTAGAAAGGAAGGAAGTGGTTGGGATGGACTGAGCATGTCTAGGTACTGTGTGGAAAGTGGAGAGGAGGTCAAAGGTTCAAAATGAAGATGGCATGAAATCTGCCCCCCTACCAATAGAACTACTTTATGATAAGTAAATACAGTCTAGCATAATATCAACACATTGCCCATGTCTAAAAACTTATGCTTAATTTTTCAGCCTTTGTCCACCACTGTCAAAATGGCAAGAGATTTGCTTCACCATTAAGATTTCTAAAGTCATGATTTGTCACTGCATTGATAATCAAATCTTTCAGTGTTTTTCCTTTACATTATTGTGGCCATCATGTAAACTGTTATCCTAGTTCAAATTACTTTGCATCAGTTCATACTAACCTTCAAGAAGGGAATTTTTATCAAACAAACAAGAAATTGTTAGAGACAAAAATTAATGGGTTTGACCATTTATTCATTGAACAAGCATGCATAAAAGCATCTTCTATATTCAAGACAAAGATATTTTGCACAATAAAAGGAAATAGCACTAAATGTAGAGAAAAGATATAGATTAGGAAAAATGATTATAGTAAACATATTAAATAAGGGTCTAACATCCAGAATTTATAAGGAACAGGTATGTATCTGCACTACAATAATCCTGATATCTATAAAACTAATACATACTATCCAGTAGAACGAGGGATGTGAACAGACAATTTACAAAAGGGAAAATACTCACTATTAATAATCACACATAATTATACTTTGAGCACATTTTCTATGTCTCTAACAATTAGAGAAATACCTGAAAATACCACCTTAGATACCCAAAAATGGCAAAATTAGCAAAAAAAATAAAAAGTATACAAGTCAAGTAATAAAGAATTTACAGAGAAACAGGTACTCAAAATCCCCAACAATACTGGAGGGAATTTAGAGTGTAGTGAACATTTTATAGAGCAGTATGGCAATCTATGGTATGTAAAACCTTGTGGCCAAGGTACCCTTACTCTGGGGTCAAACAGACTCTAGTACAATCCTGGGGGAGCCTGGTCTCTAAAGAAAGGGGTCAATCATTCTCTCATTTCCTCTGGGTAATTACACACACACACACACACACACACACTCACTCACCAGAGTAGAACTCTGATTCATTTAGAGGATCTCACCAAGAGGGATAAACATGATGATTGTTGATTGACATTACAGCCATTCATTTCCTTCACCACAAAAGAAATGGTCAAAACATGAAAGAAACATAAACACATATTGACCACTACTGTGAGCTTAATAGATGCTTGCTTGCTTGTTTGATTGGTACAACAACCCAATTACTCCTATAATGCTCTCCTAGGACGTTAAAATTTAAAACATTAAAACATGAAATATTTCACAGGACTGCTAAACAGTCATTTCACTTTCACCTCAGATCTTTACTATCCAAAAAATTCGTCCATTGTGTGTGTGTGTGTGTGTGTGTGTGTGTGTGTGTAGATAGATACAGATACAGAGATATATGCTCTGGCCATCCTGAGCAAAATTTGGTTTCATCATCCTATCAGTAGTCATCTTCTCTGAAAAGCATTGTAGTAACATAGTGTCCAAAGGACACCTAGCACCAACCGAGGAACCCAAGAACTTGCAAATTCTCAAAGAAGTCACTGAGCTCAAAAAGTACATTCTTATGAAAAGAAATATCAAGATTAAAAAAAAAGGAAAATTATAAATGTTGGAGAGAACATGGGAAACAGGTACACTGATGCACTGCTAGCCAACCTATGAATAAGTACAGTCATTCTGGAAAGCAACATAGAATTATATGGAAAATGTTATTAAATGGTATGTGCCCTTTGACCCTGCTATTGCCCCTGGTAGGCTTATGCCAAAATGTGATTTAAAAAAAAAAAAATAAGAAAAATTCCTATGTGTTCAAAATATCTACAGTTTGTTGCTGTTTTTTGTGGTGTCAAAAAACTAGAAAGTAAAGAGATGCCCATCACTTGAGGAATCACTGAATAAGCTGTGCTATATGGATCTGATGGAATCCCATTGCAATATATGAAATGAGGAAATGGAAGCTTTCAATGAGACATGGAATGACATACATGAAACCCAACAATGCCACTATACAGTCTGTTTCCTAAGGTAATCAGGAGAAAGGGGAAAGAACCTTCTAAAATATTTATAGCAGCTCTCTTAGTGGCGGCAAAGAACTGAATTTGAAAGGATATCCATCAGTTGGGGAATGGCTAAATAAGTTGTGATGTGTGATGGAATTGTGATGAATTACAACTGTGCTGTAAGAAATGATGAACAGACTGACTTTAGAAAAACATGGAAAGACTTGCATGAAATAATGAAAAATGAAATGAGAAGAACCAAGAGAACACTGTATACAGTAAACAGCAATTCTGTTCAAAGAGTAACTGTGAATGACTAAGTTATTCTAAGTAATATGAATATTCAAATCAACTACAAAAGACTTATGAAGGAAAATGCTATCCACTTCCAGAGAAAGAACTGATATATGGAAGTGTGTATTGTATGGTTCACATTTATATAGCTATAGATATACACACACGTATCTATATACATTTACACATACATACATGTGTTATATATAAATGCATACGTATCTATATATGTGTGTATCTTTGTGTTTCCTTTGGTCTTCCCTGGTGCAGAGGTTGGAGGGAAAAAGAGAGAGAGAGAAATAGCTCAGAACTGAAAATGCAAGAACAAAAGGAATGACATATTTTGTTTGTTCATTTGTTTGATTCTACCTTGTTAAAGCCTGGAGGTTTTGTGCAAAATTTTGCAAGTTGTTTGTTTTTGTAGATTCTTAATAAGTTTCTGATTTTGAAATTTTTTAATATGAGCAAGACAGTAAATAAACATTTCCATCTGAGTTCTTGGAATTTTTAAAGGCTTCTGCTGGAATATTTATATATCGATTCACAAATTTCCCTTAGTTTACTTAAGACTATTAAGCAAGGGACTGGTTGGTGTGAAGAATGTTATAATTTTTATAAGGGATATTAAAATTCCTCTTGCCAGCATAAGATTTTCTTCATTCAATGAAATGGTATTTTTTAAGGTTTCTAGTTAGATTCAGAAATGAAAAAAAAAATTCAAATCTTACAAAAGGGAAACAGCAGTCTGACTGCCTTCATTTTCTTGAAGAGATAATTCTTCCAGACATTGCTAATAAGATTGGCAAAGGAAAATCTAGGGGAAAAAAGTAGTGAAAGAATTTCTTAGGTGGCTCCAGAAAATAATAAGGGACCCCATACTCCCACCTATCTTATCTGTTCCACCTGCTACTCCAACCCTTCCTTCATCTATTCTTGGAACTACGAGGAACTAAGGGAGGCTGGCATAAGAAAAAATAGGAAGTAGGGCTGGCACAGCTTTCTTTGTATCCCACGCTTAGCACAGCTCTATTTTATTTATGGTAGATAAAAAATCTGTTCTCTCCTTGGGAAGTAATAAATATTCTAAAGCAACCCTCTTTCCCAATGTCTTTTTCTGGGAAACTTTTTAGGAGGCTAGGACGATCATAAGATCTTTTTTAAGCCTCATTATTATTTTAACAAGGTTATTATTTTGAAAACTATTGTCTTCCAAATTATTCACTGATAGGGATCTATGGTATGAATATAAGCCCTTTAAAATGGGCATTTCTTTGCTGTAGCATTAGCATAATGAAATTTACTATATTAAACAAGTATTCTCTTTGGAATTTGAGTTCTAACTTATTATTCCGAAACATGGAAAAAAATTAAAGCCATTTATAGTAATTTGTCTTAACCACTACAAATTCAGCTTTCAAGTTCTTGTTGATTTATTCTGTTATTCAGAGAATCGTAAAATGTACGGATCATCTCATCTAATCTCACTTTACAGATGAAGTATTACCGATGAAGTACAGATGGAGCTAAATGACCGGTAGAAGATGCTTCATTCAATAGGGAGCAGAAGCACACACTAGAAATAGAAAGGCAATCACATGAGGGAGGAAGCAGCTTCAAGAATCAGGATCTCTTACAGCAAAGAAGAGAACCCACTAGACTCAAGAGAAAATGAAACCTGGCAAATTAAGAGAAGAGCTGTGAAGAGGAACAAGCCCTGGGAACCTAGCTGAGCATCCCACTGAGCAGATATGCTGGGGGAGAAAGGGTGGAGGGTGGAGGGCAGCATGAAGACTCCACAAAGAGAGAGAGGACATTAAAGTCCTATAATACCAGAGATATGGGTTTCCCTGCGACATGTGTTCCCTGAACAAGTGCCTCATTAACACTGTACTAGAAGCAAGTGCTCAGTCTTGCCACAGACAATGTGTGTATATGCAGGAGAATGAACCTCAGGTTTCTGAAGGGAATGTTTTGTACCTATTGTTCTTACTGTGTCATTGCTTTGAACTGTGTCTAGTTGCCTTACCGCCAGAGATAAATTAGTGGGCAATCATGAACTATAATTTGGTTGGTCTGGAGCCCAGACTATCCTTTGAACCTCTGAGAATCCTTGAACCAGTTGGGATTCAACCTACAAACTTGTCTGTGCCTCAGAGGGGGGGCAAGTTCCTCTCTCCACATTCCAACTGGTTGTCATGGCACTCCACTAAACCAGACAGGAAGTCCCAAGCTCTCTATGTCATCCATCAGCCCAGTCCTTACTTATGGCCCTGCTCTACAATAAACAATAATATAGCTACCATTAAAAAAAAAAGTCATAAGTCTCTGCCAGGCTCAAAGTATGTTTGGAAACAGCACCAGCAATAAGACCCTCAGTCTTTATCCAATCTCAGTGGCCTGTGATCAAGGATGAGGACTGTCTTAAGTCCAGAGTAACCAAGACTTCATTTAATAACTGGCACTACTACAAGGCATGAGTCAAATATCTTCTGGGAACCGTGTTTCACTGTCTCTAGTCTATTCCTTTACTTCCTCAATGGAGCAACTAGGGAAAGTAAACAAACCAAAAAAGTGACTTTCAAACAATTGCATGATTCAAATTGAACTAGGTGATGGGCAGGGGAAGGGACTGTCTGGACCTAGGAGAAGCTACAGGTCTATAGCTTTGTGGTATACATGCATACATATAAGCACATATATACCACATATACATGGGTATGTGCATATACTTATAGTCATAAACATAAATATATAGGTATATATACACACACATATATACACATATATTTCATTTCAAATTCACTTGTTTCATTTCATATATACATAAAACAAAACTTTCATTTATTTATATGTACACATATACCATTGAAACAAATGTAAATTTCATTTCACATACACATATACATGAAATGAAACAGAAACGAAATACACATGCACAATTATGGAGCATAAATGTGTGTATATACGCATATATTACATATACATATATTATACATGTAGATATACATATTCTTTTTGCCAAGAATAAGATACTATTTACTGATAGGTATGTTCTATCTCCTCCTAAATGGAAGGCCTCCATTATGCCACATTAGTGTGACTTGGGCTCAGTAAAATATAACAAGTCCAAAGATGAGGTCAAGTTTTGCCAGTAGGATGGGAGCTTGAGAGTTATTTTAATTCAGCAAATCTATATTAACCACATTTCCTATTCTGGTGAGTTGGCAAGGCCAACCGGAAAGAGCTGGGTACTTCCACCCAGAACAATGAAGTGCCATAACAGCCAAGCTGAGCATGAGACTTGCCCAGATTCTGATCATTCCTGTTGGATAGGAACAAGTAATAGGGCGCAGCAGCACCTACTGGTTAACCATCTATTTGCTTAAATATCAGAGAAATGTAGGATTGGAAAAGCAGACAGGCTGGTTAGGAAGCAAGAATGAGGGTTAACCACCTTCACAGTACATAGCACAGACCTCTTGTGGTGAACAATCACATGGAAGAAGCATGGAGGAACACAAACTGATGAGACCAAAGGTCTGTTGGAGCATTTTTTCATAGCAATATTAACATCCTTAGAAACAGATCATAGATTTAGAGTTGGAAGGGGTGGTGGTAGACTCAAAACCCAGCATTCTTTCTTTCCACCAGGTTACAGTTATCAAAGTTTCAAAGGGGTATGCAGGTTTACCAGTCTAATTCCGTAGAAAAGTCACAAACTGTACAGAGTCCAGATTGATGGGTGACCACCAGCTGTTGGTCCATTATCCAGATGTAAATATTGCAGCCCACTCTTTGTATTTTTTCTGATTCTTCTTCCCAGTTTGATGCACCGTGTTCTATCTCTAATTTCAAATATCCTTCACTAGGAGCAAAGTAATGTTAACTTTCCCCTCAGATGCTTAGGGAAATGGGGTTCATGCTGAGATATTTGTTGGCAGTTTGAAGATTCATCTGTTTTGGGGGGGGAAGGGGGGGTAAGACTCTACTACAAGACCCATCTTCCATTACCCCTTCCGAGTGCGCAGGAAAAGTTCTGCTTTGACACTGAATGTCCCCAAATGTGTGTTTTTGTCATTTTGGAATCCTTCAACAAGCTGCCCCTGACTCACCCTGGAGTAACCTTTGTGGGCTATTGTAAGACTCTCTCTTCTTTCTACTAGGGGACTCTAGGTGCCTCTGGTTTTAGGCACGCTTAGCCCGGAGAGAGACAGAGAGGGAGGGGTGCGTATTGGGGTTACCTCCCTTACCCTCCCGTTCCACTTTTTGTCCCTTCTCCCCAGGATTCGCTGAGCGAGGAGGAAAGGAGAGAGGAAGAGCCCAAACCCACGCCGGGGCCTCCTCCCGGATCCGGAAGCAGGAAGCGCCAGCTCAACCAACAGGACGTGGGGGAGGGGCGCACCGGGGAGGAGGTGCCGCGGTTACCGAGGTAACACTGGGGGCGGGGCGGGGCGGGGCGGGGCGGGGCTGTGGTGAAACGTCACCCTTGACCCGCGGATGGATCCTACGTCATCAGCGGCTCCTGCCCGAGCAGCTGCTGGAGACGGAAGTGAGGAGACTGCGGCGGTGGCGGCAGCGGCAGCTACTGCGACCGGCTAGTCCGGGCCCCGGTGGGGGGGGTTGTGCTTGCGTGTGGGTGTGGGTGATGCCGGCGTGGACATGGAGGTAACCCGCTTCTCGGGCTGTGGGGTTGGGGAGGAACGGGGGTGCCTGCGGCGTAGGCGTCCCTCCCCTTTGCCCTGCCTTCCCGAAGTCTTCCTGGCCTCGAAGGCCTCCTCAGCTGCCTCTGGCCCCCCTCGGTGACTGCCCGTACCCCGCCCCCCATCCCCGCTCCGGGCCCGAGTCCTTCCTGCCCCCCAGCCCCGACGCTGGAAGTTCCCGGGTAGTGACACCTTATACCTGCCTGAAGCATCTCGTCCCGCATCCCACCTGCCGCCCGTCCTCCTGCCCGCTGCATCCCCTAGCCCACCGCGTTGTCCTTGAAGGTGCACAGGTGTCCCCAAAGGCCTGGTGCACCCCCGAGTTATTACAGCGTTAGGACGCCGAGAGAGGCGTGTGTGTGTGTGTGTGTGTGTGTGTGTGTGTGTGTGTGTGTGTGTCGGAGAGGTGGGAGTGTGTGTTTGCGTGTTTGTGTTTGTGTGTTTAAACTTTCCCGATCTACACAGCTCATTCACAGGTTTGAGTCTGCCTCTCTTGCAGGATCCCGGGCAAGACGTGGTGGCCTCACCAGCCACACCTGGGGCTGGCAAATCTAAGGTAAATAAAATGCTCATGAGGGCTGTATACAGGATAACTTAGCAGATTCTAGGAATAGTTCCTCACCTTTGCTTCTTAGAATTTATAGCTTCCTTTACCGTCTAACTCCAGTCTTGTTGGAAGCCTTTCCTTATCTGCGACTAGGGCCCTCTGGACCTACCCAGATGACTTTGATTTTATTTGCCATATAGTTGCTATTCCTCATATTTGCAGTTTTCCCTCCAGTAAATTCCTTGAGAAGCATGTTTTTTGTCATTGTATTTCCTGGGCCTAACACATTGTCTGTAATGTAGTAAATGCTTGTTGAGTATCTGAAATTTTAATAGAACCCTAAAATTGAGAACTGAAAAGGACCTTAGAGGCCAATCCCCATTATTTTACATCCTAAAAGTCAGAAAGCCCTTTAGAGGATACTTCTTAGGAACACCTTAGTTTCTTTATAAATTTAACATAGAAATTTTATTTCTTACTTGGCAGAGATGTTATAACTACTGAAAGAACCTGCAGTCCAAAAAATTAAGCACTTTGTGCATAGTTCTGTAGTGAAACAAAAAAAACCCAGTAAATCAAGTCAAAATAGTTTTTCCTCAACTGGCTTAAAAGTTTTAAGAAAAGCAAAGATTTAAACATCAGCATAGAACTGCTTTTAGCAAAACATTGAAGTATTTTCTTTGTATTGTAGTAGGAATATAAGTTATAACCAATTTGATAATATCTTTGTACGTTTCAGTTGGAAACATTACCCAAGGAAGATCTCATCAAGTTTGCCAAAAAGCAGATGATGTTGATGCAAAAAGCTAAATCAAGATGCACAGGTAATTGGATTGACAAAGTGTTCACTTTAACTACCCAAAGCTTCATTTTCTTTTTAGAAAAATTATGTAATTGCTCATATTACACCAAGTTGGCTTTGGTCCTTGATGATACCATGTTAAACATCTAGTTCTTCCCAGACTGTCTTATGGAACCCAACACTATTTAAGATCCCACCCACTCTCCCCAGCCTTTGATGTTTTCATTATCTTACCACACTAAAGAGCAGTTGCCTTTGTCTGATTGAGCTGAAAGGATAGAACAAAGCGTGTTTGAGGTGAGGAAATAAGAAGGTGAAAGGTAGAAAAAAAAGCTTCTAATGACATAATTTAAAACTATCAATTTTTAGAACTGGTTTATAGAGTGTCAAAAAAAATAGAGAGTGAGGATCAAATGAGATACTAATAAAGCACTTAGTGTGCCTGGCACATAGTAATTGCTATATAATTGTTAGTAGTAGTTGTTGTTATTATTATTCACTGATATTAATTGAGTGCCATCTTCAGTTTATCTTTTCCTCTTAAAAAGAAAACTCAATTTTCTTTTATGTAAATACTTATATGTGTTACCTTTGAATTTCCTGAATTTTTAATTACTTAAAAATGCCACCCTAAAACTTAAGTTCTTACTAGAAAATTACCAGTTTTGGTTTCAGTTATATTTGGATCAAGTTGAAAAGGGCAGTATTTTAGTTAGAAAGAAGTCCTGCTCCAGAAGAGGATATATGTAGTTATGTTTAGGTCTGTATATAACCTGTTGTGTTGTGTGCTGATCTTAAAGCATAATGTAGATTTTACCTTGATAGTTAATATATTGTTTGGGGGGGGGGAGAAGGTAGGAGTGTTGCTTTGCCACTTTTTAAATCATAGATGTAACTATTATGTGCTTTACAAAATGCTCTTATAGAATCTTTATGCAGTTATTTTACTGATTTCTGAATTGTTCAAAATGTAATGACAAATTTTTTAACTTTTTTTAGAATTAGAGAAGGAGATTGAAGAATTCAGATCAAAACCTGTTGCTGAGGGAACTAATGATGTAATTCAGGTAATAGCACATTTCTGAATAGCTCTGGTGAGATTGGTTGTTTTTATACATGTATACTTTCATGGGAAATATCTGATAAGTATATCTCCTTGCAAGTTGGCAGCTTAGCACATTGGAAAAAATACTACTCTAAATCAGGAGACTTGAGTTCTAATCCTGTCTCTTCTATCTCTTTGACCTAGGGAAAGTCACTTAGACTTTTAACACCTCATTTTCCTCATCTGCAAAATGAGGAGAGTGGACTCTTAAGATCAGGAATTCTTAGCCTTTTTTTTGTCTTAGATCCCTTTGGTGGTCTGGTGAAATCAATAGACCCCTACTTAGAATAATGTTTTTAAATGCATAAAATAAAACGTAGAATTACAAAGGAAAGCAAAGGTTAGGAAAATAAAGATGTAATTTTTTTTTTTCTGACCAAGTTCACAGACTCCCTGAAACCTATCCACAGACCCTAGGTTAAGAACCTCTGGACCAGGTCTTTAAGATCATTTGTAGCTCTAAAAATTGCTGTGTGATTCTTTGACTTTCTCTCACTTAATGTTGGTTGCAATCCTTCTTCTCTTCTAACTTCTATCTATATTCCCTTTGAGACCTAAACCACTTTTATATAGGCTTCAGCTTAAAAGTTTTGTGCTTTTAGCTAACAGGGCCGTGTATATTGGTCTTGCTTCTCCATTTGAGTGTTTTGTTGTCTTTTTTTTTTTATATCACTACCACTACCCACTGACTTTCCTCCCCACCTTCTACTGATTCCATGTAAATAAAATCAAGCAAAGCAAATAACATGGCCAATTCTTAAAGCATAGGCCTCGTTCTGCACTTATAGTCCACAACATCTCTGCCAAGAAAAGGGGGTTATGTTTGGCCTTCAGTCTTCTGAAATTGTGATTTATCACTTAATTTGTTAGACTTCTAAAGTCTTTCAGTACCGTTTTCTTTTACATTATGGTGACCATCATATATATTGTTTTTGGATGTCTTTCCATCACCTCAAACCCAACAAGACCAAATCCAAATATTCTTTCCTCTTCCCCTCAACCCTGCCTTTTCCCAAACCAGATTCTTTTTCCAGCTACCTTAGTTTTCTCAAAGCTATCACCATTACTCTGATCTTTTAGCCTTTGTGAGGATAAATCAAATTCAAAATAATTCTTTTGAAATATTAGCTGTTCTACCATTGGATTATCCTCAGAGATTACCATTTCTAGATAGCAGGCCATAGAGAGTTCCTAAAAGTAAGTGTCTTGTCATCCATTTCCCTGATAAAAAGCAGAAAATGTTTCAAAACTATAATAATGTTCTGTGTTTGAACTATAACCTGTTTTTTGATTAGTACTTTACAAACACATTGTCTTGTTCAAAAATAGGCTCTTACAGAACGGCTGGATGCTATTCTTCTGGAAAAAGCAGAGGTTGAACAACACTGTTTAGCTTTGAAGAAAGAAAATGTCAAAATGAAGCAAGAAACTGAAGTATGGATACAGCTTTTTCTCATGAATGTTTTTTATATATTCTCAATTAGTATCTCAAGCTTTATTGTTACATTGTTTAATCATGGTAGCAGTATTGAGAAAAATCGTTTTGGAGAGAAAAAAGTAATTTTTTTAATCATTTATTATTTATGTTTTATTTATATAATTTTTAAGTGTTGGGGTTTTTTTTTTTACATAAACACATACTCTGATATTTTTTAAATATCAAAGTAAGTAATACTACATTACAATGCTATTTGGAGTAAAGCAAGATCTAGGCCAGGGATGATGGCACAGAGGTAGGGCAAGAAGTCAGTGAGAATTAGAAATAGACACTGGATTCCCCGGTATGAGTCATAGTATAGGGATATGGAAAGAAAGGGCTAAGGGTCAAGGGAAGGGATAGAAGAAAGACCAACTTCCTTTACCAGTCAAAAGTAATTTTCCTTTCCAGGCTAATCTCAATGATTTATGATTTCAAGGTGCTAGGAGGGAGTTCCCTTGCCCTACAAATTCTGATTAAACTGCCTTTCATTTGACATTTATGGAGAAAAAAACATGCAAGTAACCAAAATAGTTCATATTGTTGTAAATGAGTTTTAGCCGAAGTTTTTATTGTGTTGAAGAAAGGTTTAGAAAGCCAGACATTGAGCAGCTAATGGGGGAGGAGAGTCAGAGGAAGGGAAAGGAATACTGTTGAGGAAAAAACGAACAGAAAATGGAAGCTAAAGCCACTATAGAAAGTTTTCTTCCCAGATTTGCCACAGATAGGCAATTTTTATCTTCAGCTGTAATCAGATAATAACAATTTGGCAGTGCTAAAATGACTTATAAATTCATCTTCTCCAAGGTTGATAGGAACTATGGGAGTTCAAATGGTTTATTTTTTTCCTTGGGTTGGCTATATGGAGTATATGAAATATAGGGTGCAGGATGAGATGAAACATAAGTAATGTTTATTATATAAGGACGTGGAATAATATTACTTAAATTTTATGATTAATCATTTAAATACAGTTAATAGGAGCATAGATTTTTGAGCTAGAAGTACTCTTCTCAAGTTCATCCCATAATGATAAATTAGTTTTCTTCATGTTTCTATACATAAGCAGCACAAACTACAACCTTCCCTCATTTACCATTATAAAAGTTGTAATACATCTGATGACCCTAAGTATCCCTGGTCTTAAAAAGTGCAATGCTAATCCTGTCATCCATTTCTGTCATAATTCTGGCTATAAAAGTCCTTTTTCTTTTAAACAAAGTCTGATTATATTTTACCATATTTGAATAAGAGAAAGTTTACTTTTTAAAGTTAAAAATTATGTTCAGTAGCTTTTTAAAGGAAAGTCAGATTCAGAGTCTTTATCTGCTTTTTGTCCATGCATTGTCTGTAGTATTTTTGGTATCTTTTACAGTGGTGTTCATTAAATGTTAGCTGTGGTCATAATTTCTAAAACATCTTTATCTATCTTGCTTTTTCATTCAGGCTGGCTGAGCCTTATGGGAGAGTGTAAAAGGCTTTTTCTTGGTCCTTGTTATTTTTATGATAGGGCAGAAATTAAGCTAAATTCTTCAGCCTTCCTAGGATAATTGTTCTCTGCTATCTCTGCTTGGTTCCTCTTCTGTCTGGTTAGACTATAGCTAAAAAGATGCAGAGAAAACTGGAAGTTAAGGTTAATTGTATCTTTTCAGAAGATTAATCTGTTTTGTTTTGTTTTGTTTTTAACTAGCATTCCAGAACTAAAATGGAAGATCTACAGAAGGAGTTTGAACAGTCAAGTAGAAGTTACTTGAAGGAAATTGAAAATTGGAAAACTGAATTGACTCAAGTACAGTCAAAATACAGTGAAGAGAGAGCTGCCTTAGAAAAGGAGCTGGAGGAAGCAGTGAAAAAACAAATAGGACTTTCAGAGCAGCTTAAATTTAATAATGAGTCCCAAGATGATGTCAAAAAGTTGCAAGAAGAGATTCAAAGAATAAAGCCAGCTTATGAAGAACAAATTTTATATCTGAAAAAGCAGTTGGAAGCTGTTGCTGAGAAAAAGAACCAAGAAATTAATGATCTCCAAAATATTATCACAGCTAATTCTCAGCATTACCAAAGTGAAATCAGTACCTTGCAGGAGGAACTTTTGCAACTGAAGACTACACACAAAGAAGAAATGGCAACATTGATGCATCCGCTTGAAGCTTCTGGTAAAGAACATGAAGAAGAAAGAAGCAAATTTGTACAACTAATGGAGAATATGGGAGATGAAGAAAACATTCAAGAGAAGTCAAAGCATGAATTTGAAAACCTTAAAGAAGCACTGAATCCAGTTAAAGAAAATTCGGTATGTGACAGGGAGATCCAAGAAGATACAGCTGTAAAACAGATAGTTAATGAAAAAGTCAAACACTTAGAAGATTCCTTGAAAGAACTGGAGTCACAGCATAGTATGTTAAAAGATGAAGTAACCTATATGAATAATCTTAAATTAAAACTAGAGATGGATGCCCAGAATATAAAGGATGAGTTTTTTCATGAACGGGAAGATTTAGAATTTAAAGTGAATGAATTACTACTTGTTAAAGAAGATCACTGTTGTGTAATTGAAAAATTAAAGTCTGAGCTAGAAGTTTCAAGAAATCAATTTAGTAATACTGTGAAACAGCATAACATGGAAGTACAGAGTCTTAAAGAAGAGTACCAAAAAGAAATATCAGAACTGAAGCAAACTTTATTGTCAGATTCAGAAAAAGAAAAATTAACCATAATGTTTGAAATGCAAGATCTTAGGGAACAGTATGAAAACTTACAGCAAGAAAAGCAAGAAGCAGTTTTAAATTATGAGAGTTTACGAGAAACAATGGAAATTTTACAGAGAGAATTGGGTGAGTCAGCTGGAAAGATCAGCCAGGAATTTGAATCCATGAAACAACAACAAGCTTCTGATGTTCATGAATTGCAGCAAAAACTCAGAGCTGCTTTTAATGAAAAAGATAGTCTCATTGAGACTGTGAATCGTCTCAAAGGAGAAAAGGAAGTATTGTTATCTAAGCAAGATGAGGCACAAGAACATGAAAATGTAATCAAGGACCTTCAAAAGAAAAATGAAGAAATACTGATTTGTCTTAATCAGAAAGATGATATGATACAAGAACTACAAGCAAAAACATGTCTTCTTAGTGATGAAAAAGATCAATTCTTAAGTAAAATTCAAAATGCTCAGGAGGAATTGGACAACCTCCATGAAAAGTGTAAAAGGAAAGAAGAAGAGATTGTAGAACTTAAGGAAAAAGTAGATCAAACTACTCAATGTAACAATGAACTAGAACAGAAGATGAAAGCATTAACAGAAGCATGGGAAGACACTTTAAAAGAAAAAAAGCATAACAACCAAGATGTGGAAAAACTTGAGGTTCAAGTTAAAGTTCTATCTGAAGAACAGGAAATTTTGTCATCTCAAGTGAAGACCCTTCAGGAAGAAAATGAGAGACTAAGTAAAGAAAAGGACCAAATGAGTAAAGATTTGGACACTTTTATATCTAAACAAAAAGGAGACTTTAGCTTTAAAGAGCAAACTGCAGAATTGGAAAATAAACTTCACTTGGCAATTGAAGAAAAAGATAATTTAGATAAGTTATTTGTAAAGGAGCAAACACAGAATTCAGTTGTTAGGTCTCGGCTATGTGATTTTCTGAAAGAGATGGGATCCAGAATTCCAGAAATAAATGAGGAAGAAGATATCATGATTATCCTACAAGCTGTAAGTGACTCTTTAGGAAGAATGAAGGAAGAAAAACAGAGCTTGGTTTTTCAGAATAATGAAACAGTGCTACTACTGCAGAAAGAAAATGAACATATCAAAGCAGAAAATGTGGCTCATTGTGAAGAACTTAGATCTTTACTTGAAGACTATGAAAAAGAGAGATTTCTCCTAAAGGAAGAATTGGAAGAATGTCTGTCAGAAAAAGCAGCACTGCAACTCGACCTTCAAGAGATGAATAATGTAAATGAAAAGACTAGGCTTGAAAACCAGAATCTTTTAGCTCAGATAAAAGAACTTTCTGAGAACCTTTTATGTAGCAAAAATGAAATTCAGGATCAAGGAGAGTCATCTGGAGAAGAGCAAGAAAATATAAGACTGTTGCTAGAACAAAGAGAGGCAGAACTACATGATGTGAAAGCAGAATTGACATCTTTAAAGGTTGCAAATTATTTTATTAATAAAATTAATCCTTTTTATAGAGTGTTCATTTAGAATACTAGCTTTTAATCATAAAACCCTGGGGAGAATAAATTTAGAGAAATTCAAAAGAAAATTCAGCATTTTTTAGTTCTATTTCTAACTGGTAAACTATCTCAAAAGTGTTGAAGATGTAGCACTAAACTTCTTGGTTTTTAGATTTTAATTATTTTGATATTACTAAAAGGAATAGTGGGATTAAATGATTTGTTCATTTTTTATATAGCAGGTCACTAAGGTCCAGATAATTTTGCCTACAGACTTGTTCCTCAGTAAGGTACAGTTTGAAAACAAAAATAGAACTGTATGGATACTTCCCTCTAATTAAAACGTGGGATTCTCCCACAAAAAAATTTTTTTAATAGTAGTACGGTAAGCTGGAAGAACTATTTGATCTCTATAATTATGATGACTCCATGTTACAGATTATGTACCTTATTCATGGATGCTACATTTTTCTACATTAAACTTTATTGATTTTTATTTACAGAAGTTTTGGTAACACTAGAATGAGTTCAATATTAGTTATGTTGTTACTTAAGAAAAAGCTGTCCCAAAAAATATTTTTATGTAAATCACTTGTGAGTTTAGCTTTCTTTTTTTCAAGACAATGATATTCTTGCTAACTCTTCATTACAAAAAAAATGGTCTAATTACATAATTTTGCTTTTGTTTTTACTTTGTTTAAAATGTAGGATTCCTTAGAGAACTCACACTCTGTAAAAAGTGATCAACATTCAGTAATGGAACTAGAAGATAAAATTGGTAACTATTTTTTATTTAACCTATCTTTTTATAAAGACAGTTGTTTTCTTTTGATGTCACTTAATTGTTATGGAATAAGAATTCATGCTACTATTAGATTTTTATGGCAAATATTTTCCCACTAGCCTTACTATTTATTCCTGTATGATTTCTTTTTCTAAGTATTTGTCTGTAGGAAAGGATGTTTGATTTGGTAGGGAGGAAGGGAATTTAAAGATTTGAGGTGCTAAGTCTGGTTTAGTTAAACATATGAGACATTAGAATTTATTACCCAAGGTAGTTACAAAATCTTTGAAAGTTTTAAAGAACTAAATTTGAAAGAGTTAAGATTCAGAAGGAGGTTAAACCCTTGATTTCTACAAATTTAATGTTTTCTAGTGTTTTCTGTGTATCATTTTTAATTTGACTGTTTCTTCCTGTAGGTTTTTTTTAAGTATTGTGACATCATTTAAGTAATTATATATTTTATAATGCATGACTTCACTAACAAATCATTCCCAAAACATTTTTAGATTACCAACTAATAATTATCATGTAATATTATAGTTGTCACAAGGTTATTATTTCTCAATTACTTACTAGTCACTTGAATTGCTGCATTTAATTAAAAAACATGAATAATGCTGTAGAAATTGGAGCTGATGGTAATAAAAATAAAATCAGCCTTAAGACAACCTTATTTCGCATGTAACTTTCTACATTAAAACATACTACATTCACATACATTTGTTCACTAAACAATAGGTACTTGGGCTGCCAGGTGGCTCAGTGAATAAGAGCACCGGCCCTAGAGTCAGGATGACCTGGGATCGAATCTGGGCTCTGATACTTGGCACCACACCCAGAAATAACTGGCCATGTAACCTTAAGCAAGTTACCCCCAATTGCTTTAAAAAAAAAAAATGGGTACTTAAAATTTACAGTATTCAGTCCTTAAGAAGTTGACTTTTTAATAGGGGATATAAGATACATAGAAATAACATGGAATATAAACATAAAATATTTACAAAGTGTCATGAAAGTTTTCAAGAGGAAGAAATTGTTTTCCAATTAGGAAGGTTAGGGCAACTTTAGAAGATGTGACATCTCAGCTAAGTCTTTTTTTTCTGGTCTTTTTGGAGGGGAGAAGGCAAGGCAGTTGAGGTTAAGTGACTTACCCAAGGTCACACAGCTAGTAGTATTTCTGGATTTGAACTCAGGTCCTCCTGACTCCAGAGCTGGTGCTCTACTCACTTCATCACCTAGCTACCCCCAAATTTCATATATTCTTTTTTTTTTTTTTGATGAGGGAGAAAAGGCAATTGGGGTTAAGTGACTTGCCCCCACAGTCACACAGCCAGTAAGTGTCAAGTGTCTGAGGCTGGATTTGAATCAGCAAAATTTAAAGAATGGTTAGAATTTCAGCAGGTAGAAAAGAGGAGAGACAGAGAAATTCCAGGCATGGAGAAATGGAATAAGCAGAGACTCCAAGGCAAGGAAATGTGGTATCTGTTTATTACATATGGAATAGTCCAGTTTGACTTGAGTGCCAGTTATGTGAATATGAGTATTACATTGAGAAGTCTGTGAGAGGTAAATTGGTGCCAAGACTATAAAGGCTCTTGAATGATAATCTTTGAAATTTGGACTTTTTTTTTTTGTAGATAGTAAGGAGGCATAAAGGTTTCTGAGTAGTAGTTTCTTAGACCTCAAATTTAAAAGACTACTTTTAGTTAGTGAACTTGTTAAAAGTCACTTATATAAATGAGTTTCGGGGAGTCAATTTGGCAATACTGTGAAATAACATAAAATGGAAGTACAGAGTCCTAAAAAGGAACATGTATTTTTTTTCCAATTTATTCTTAGTTTTCAACATTCATTTCCACAAGATTGGAGTTACAAATTTTTCTCTCCATCTTTACCCTACCCCCCACCCCAAAATAGCAAGCTTCCCCCAGTCTGTTCTCTCTTATATCCTCCCCCATACAGCCCCAAACTTTCTAGTAGGGCAAGATGGATTTCTATACCCCATTGCCTGTATCTTATTTCCCAGTTGCATGTAAAAAACAGTTTTTTTAAACAAATGTTTTTAAAACTTTGAGTTCCAGAATTTTTCCCTTCTTCCTTCCTCACTCTCCCCCACTGGGAAGATAAGCAATTCAATATAGATTGTACATGTGTAGTTACGCAAAACATTTTCATAGTAGGTATATTGTGAAAGACTAACTATATTTTCCTCCATCCTATCCCAACCCCCACTTATTCTATTTTCTCCTTTGACCCTGTCCCTTTTCAAAAATGTTTGCTTCTAACTATCCTCACTCCCAATCCCCTCTTATTCCCTTCCCCCCTATTTTCCTGTAGGGTAAGATACCCAGTTGAGCGTGCATGTTATTCCCTCCTTAAGCCAAATTCAGTAAGAGTAAGGTTGTCCCATTCCCTTTCACCTTCCTGTTCTTCCCCTCCATTGTAACAGTTTTCTCTTGCCTCTTTTATCTGAGATAATTTGCCCTATTCTATCACTCCCTTTCTCCTTCTCCCAACAAATTCCTCTCTCACCTCTTAATTTTATTTTTTAGATATCATCCCTTCATATTCAACTTATCCTGTGCCCTCTGTCTATGTATACATGCACATACTTATGCAGGCATTCACATATATATTTATACAACACATATGCCGTCCTATACATACATATGTATGTCTACATATACATAAATGTATATATGTGTGTGTGTATATTCCCTTCAACTATCTTCATACTGAGAAAAGTCTCATGAATTAAAATTATCATTTTTCCATGTAGGAATGTAAATAGTTCCATTTAAATAAGTTCCTTATGATTTTTTTTCCCTTTTTACTTTCTCCTGCTTCTCCTGCTTCTTGTATTTGAAAGTTGGATTTTCTTTTTTTTTATTAATTTTTTAAAATTAATTTGTTTGTTTACTTTTCGTTTACAGGATTCAATTCCACAATTCCTTGAGTTTCACATTTTGTCCCCCTCCCTTTCCTCCGCCCCAAGGCAGCATATAGTCAAGTATAGGATCTGTAAATACTTTCACGTTATACATTAGTCAGGTTATAAAGACAGATTGTATCAGATGGAATGAAAGATGGTAAAGAGGACATAAAACCAAACAAGAAAAGGAAAAAGATCAGGTATTTTGCTTCCATCTGGATATAAACTCAGTTCTTTCTAGTTCAAAAGTCGGATTTTCTGTTCAGCTCTGGTTTTTTCATCATGAAAGCTTGAAAATCCTCTATTTCATTGAATGACCATATTCTCCCCTGTAGCATTATACTCAGTTTTGCTGGGTAGGTGATTCTTGGTTTTAGTCCTAGCTCCTTTGCTCCGGAATATCATATTCCAAGCCCTTCGATCCCTTAATGTAGAAGCTTCTAGGTTTTGTGTTATCCTGATTGTGTTTCCACAATACTTAAATTGTTTCTTCCTGACTGCTTGCAGTATTTTCTCCTTGACTTGGGAACTCTGGAATTTGGCTATAATATTCCTAGGAGTTTTCTTTTTGGCATCTTTTTCAAGAGATGATCAGTGAATTCTTTCAGTTTTTATTTTGCCCTCCGGTTCTAGAATATCAGGACAATTTTGCTTGATAATTGGAAGATGGTGTCTAGGCTCTTTTTTTGATCATGGCTTTCAGGTAGTCCAATAATTTTTAAATGATCTCTCCTGGATCTATTTTCCAGGTCAGTGGTTTTTCCAATGAGATATTTCACATTGCCTTCTATTTTTTCATTTGTTTGGATCTGTTTTATAGTATCTTGATTTCCCATGAAGTCATTAGCTTCCATTTGCTCCAATCTAATTTTGAAGGAATTATTCTCTTCAGTCAGTTTTTGAAATTCCTTTTCCATCTGGCAAATTCAGCTTTTTAAGGCATTTTTCTCCTCGATGGCTTTTTCTTGGAAGCTTTTGATGCAGGAGTTCTGACTTCATTGTCTTCCTTCCATTCCATGCTTTGATCCTTTTTGTCCCCAAAAAAGGAAGCTATGGTCTGATTGCATTTCCTCTGCTTGCTCATCTTGCCAGTCATTTACTTGACGTTTGAGCTCTTTGCCATGGTAGAACTCTGTTTCCAGAGTGGAGAGAGCTTTGTCCCAAATGACTGAGGTTTTCGTAGCTGCTGGAGCTATTAGGAGGGCACCCTCTCTACAGCCCCCACAAGCTCTGGCACACTGCCACACACCCCAGGACCCGCCCAAGACCGCGATCCAGATCCAGGCAGGTTAAAGCAAGAGCAATTACCCTCTGAATGGTTGCTTGTGCCCCCTATCATCTGCAGGCCAGGAGTTCTGGAGGCAGCCACACAGTAGCAGCAGCAGGCGCTGTGCCTCTGCCACTTCTTACCCCAGGAGCAGGGGCCAGACCACGCTCTTTCGTCCCCCTGTTCCAACAGAGTTCCACACTGATCTTTTACTTTCTCTTAGGCGTTTATGGGTTGAGAAGTCTGAAAACCACCACAGATGCTGGTGATTCTCTCTCCTGAAGTCTGCTCAGGCCACTGCTGGTTGGGGCCACCCTGGGGCTAGAACCATGCACTCACTCACACTGTGCTCAGCTCCCAGCCCCATACAATAGACCCTTCCTGTTGGCCTGCTGGGCTGCCTTCAGCAGGAGATTTGTTTCTCTCTGTCACTTTGTGGGTTCTGTAGCTCTAAAATTTGTTCAGTCATTTTTTTACATGTATTGGAAATTATTGGAGCAGGAGCTCACACCAAGTTTGTGCCTCTACTGCACCATCTTGGCTGTGCCACAAGGAGCATGTATTATAGTTGGAAGAGTGCTAGCTTTAGAGTCAGACAACTAGATTATGAATCTGCTACTTAGCCACTTGTGTGACCATAGACAAAGCAGTCCTCATTTCTGAGCCTCAGTTTCTTCATTTGTAAAATGAGGAAATTATGTTAACCTCTGAGGTCCATTCTCCTTCTAAATCTATGATCCTGTGAACTCTTAGTAGGAGCGCTTTATATTTATGCAGACAGCCACACACATTCATGCAGCCTGCTCTGATTATATTGCATCTGTCTTAATCTGGTTTCCTGATTGTAGGAAAGGTTAGTAAAGTAATCAGGGCAAATAAACTTCTATATCGTTCTGCATGGATGAGTTGTTATGAAAACTAAGCAGTGCTGTGTCTAGTCACCAAGTTTGTGTGTCCAGATGAGATGAAACTCCAGAGGATTAGATTGGTAACCATGCAGCAAGTTCCAACATAGTGAGAACTAAAAGGCACTTTAGATTTCTACTTGGGAAACTAACTAGTGCTTAACCAGTTCTTGGCTTTTCGCCACTCATTTAGCCAGTCATTTAGTACTACCTAAAAGAAAAAGTCCACCTTTATTTTGTTTTCTGCCACGTTTACATGACCATTTGGCAGTTTCCCTGGTCTCTAAATGTAGTGAGACTTACTGAGGCATTAGCACCATCTAGTAGTGAGAAAAGTCTAGCTGTAACCTTTATAAACCAGTATTTTTGTGGATAAATATAATAACTACCTTTTCTTTCAATTCATTTCAATACTTGTTCTCTGTGAGGCTCCGTGTTAGTCTCCTGAGATATACACAGATTTTTAGATACCAGACAGGTTGCAGCTATCTATATAATTGTGTGTGTTCAGGTATTTTCAGTTATGTACTATTCTTTGTGACCACATTTGGGGTTTTCTTGGCAAAGATTTGGGAGTGTTTTGCCATTTCTTTCTCGAACTCATTTTACATATGAGGACACTGGCAGTTAAGTAACTTCCCCAGGGTTAGTAAGGGTCTGAGGTCAGATTTGAACTCAGAAAGAAGGGTCTTCCTTAGTCCAGGCCTGGCACACTATCCAGTGTGCCACCTAGCTTCCTAATTACTGTGATTAAATGGGATTTGGGGAGAAATCCTAAAAGGATTTATAAGGGAAGGAGGATCCAGAAGCTTCATTCAGTATTAGTTTTTGAACAATATATATTTTATACTTGGTGGTTTGAAATAGCTCTCTCTGAATATTATCTTTTTGAATAGGAAGTTAAAACCATTTGAAAAGAAAGTCTGATTAAACAGATCTAAACAAAATGGTTTTAAAGTATTCTAGGGTCATATTTACTGACTTTTGTGGCTACATATAAACAATTTAGCAGAAATTTATTTTTAAGTCAATTGTTCCTTAAATCTCAATCATTTTTAATGATCAGGATAAATCCACATTATAAGATTAGTGCCTTGAAAAAAAATTTATAGAAAATAATATAATAATTATTATTATTATTATTATAAAAATAATAAGAAGAAAACAAAATAATATAGTTCTTAAAAAGAGTAGTGTGGTAAATTTTATTTAGCATTTTGTTACATAAGTCGATCTTCTCAGTAGCTGCTCAACTAATTTTATCTATTTTCATTTTTGTGTAACTCCCCTCTGAAGTGCACTGATGACATCTAAAAAATCCCTTCATTAAAGACGTACTTATATATAACTGTGGCTTATATAACTGTGGCTTATCCAGTTAATTAATGAAAAGAAGCAATTTCTTTAATTAAAAACATCTTCTGCAATAGAAAGCATTTGGAAATTTCTCATTCGAAAATACACAGAAATTCCAAATTAATACTATGTTTACTAAACATGAAGCAAAAAAATAAAATCATCCCTTCAGTCCTTCCATTTAAATTTTAGAGATTCCCAATGAAAACATCAATTCAGTTGACATTTAATTTATAAATGTGGAGCAGCTAGGTGGTGCAGTGATTAGAACACCGGCCCTGGAGTCAGGAGGACCGGAGTTCAAATCCAGCCTCAGACAAGTAACTTAACACTAGCCGTGTGACTTTCGGCAAGTCACTTAACCCCAACTGCCCTACTTTCCCCGCTCCAAAAAAAAGCAATAAGATTTGTGATCAAGAAGGGCCTCTAATAATAGATCTATGTTCTCAATCATTTTTCCCCTCTTTATCCTCATTATTTTACCTCACATCACCATCCTCATCAATATTTTCTCTAAAATATTCTTCCCAGAACCAAAACACTTGTTCTTATTAAACTTCATCTCACTGAGTTTGTATTATAATAACCTGTTGAGTTCATTTTTGGATCCTACTTCGGGCGCGCCATATGTATTATCTGTTTCTCCTAGATTCAGATCTTCCACGGGTCTTATGAACACATCCTCTCTGACTTCCCGTCAAATCACTGATAAAAATACTGAATTGAATAGGGTTGTGAACAAGAGCATTTCACTAAGGAGTTTCTTGTAGGTTCAATTCAGTTCAATAAACGTAATTCTTTTTGTCCTTGTTTTTAGCAAATTTAGAAAAAGAATCCAAAGAAAAAGAAGAGAAATTAAGTAAGATAAAAGTTGTTGCCTTGAAAGCAAGGAAAGAGCTTGATTCCAGCAGAAAAGAGGTAAGATACCTTCTAACAGACTCTGTGGAGTTTTATAGTTTAAGCAAATTTGCATTTTTCAGTGCTGAATAAATTCATAAATTGATATGTATGTAAAATAGGCACAGTCTCTGAGGGAAGAACTTGAATTGGTTCGATCTGAAAGAGATAATTTGTCCACTTCCATGAAAGACCTCATTCAAGGAGCAGAAGGCTACAAGGTAAAAGCAGTTATTGTCTTCATAATTTTTTAAAATTTCATTTATAGCTTCAAAATGAACATTTCTCAAAATATATTTTTGCCTATACTAGGATAATCCTCTAAATTCAAACTGACCTTTTTTTATCATATATATATATATATATATTCTATCCTTAATTCTGTCTTCAATTTATTAAACACCTACTATGTATAAGGCATTGTGCTAGGCAATGGGGATGTAATTGCAAAAAAAAATTTATTTTCAAGGAACATATTTTCTACTGAGGATAACAGATTTTACACATATAAATAAATGCAAAATGCTTAAAGAATAATTTGGGGATAAATGAGGAGAGATCTAATACAAGACATCATGAAGGAAGTAGCATCTGAGCAGAGTCTCAAAGACACCTGGAAATTCTAAGAATTAGAGATGAGGAGGGAAAGCATTCCACTCATGAATGCTTATGCAAAAGCTTAGAGGTGAGAGAGCAACAAAATGTTGCTTGAGGAATATCAAGTATGGTACAGTTTAGCTCATCTGGTTATTAAGTTTTGAGTAATGGAATTCAGCAGAAAAGGTAGGAGGCTTAATTTTAATAGAGGATTTAAGCCCTTCGTTTTGTCATTGAAAATGCCACTTTTTGGGGCGGCTAGGTGGCACAGTGAATAGAGCACCAGCCCTGGAGTCAGGAGGACCTGAGTTCAAATATGACCTCAGACACGTAACACAAAAACTAGCCATGTGACCTTGGGCAAGTCACTTAATCCCAATTGCCCTCCAAAAAGCAAAAAAAAATGCCACTTTTTAAAATTTATATTTAAATCTGCTGAGGAATATTTGCAAAGGTTTCATTGAATTTCTCCCAATTCATCAGAAACTTGTTAAGTACTTATAATTTTTCAAGATACTTTTGATAAGCAATGCAGGTTATATACAAAGAAAATTTATTTTTACTTTACAGGAGCTTGTAACTCCTAAAACAATACATATGATTTTAATTTATCCTTTTCCTAGTTTTTTAGTTGCATACCCAGTTTATTAATGTGTACTTTCTTTCTTAAATTGTTGTAAATTTTTAGAGGTGGATGAATTAGAAACCAAAATCTTAGCAATATGCTGTTTACAAGAGACACACTTGTAACAGAAAGATGTACATAAAATTAAATTAGGGAGCTGGAGCAGAAACTATTATGCTGGGGCAGCCAGGTGGCACAGTGAGTAAGAGTGCCAGCCCCAGAGTTGGGAGGACCCGGGATTGGTTCCAGCCTCAGATACTTAACACTCACACAAAATAACTGGCCATGTAACTTTGAGCAAGTTACTTAACCCCAATTGCCTTAAAAAAAAGAAAGAAAGAAACTATTATGCTTCATCTGAAGTTTAAAAAAAAAAGGCAGTGGTAGCATTTATGAACTCAGAGCAAAAGCAAAAATAGACCTAATTAAAAGAGATAATTAGGGAAGCTGCATTTTGGTAAAAGGACAATGAAGTAGTATCAATACTGAAAATACATTTACCAGCAATTATAGCATCCAAATTCTTTTTTTTTTTTTTTTTGAGCAATCGGGGTTAAGTAACTTGCTCAAGGTTACACGGCCAGTCATTTCTGGGTGTGGTGCTGAATGTCTGAGCCTGGGATTCGATCTCCAGGTCGTCCCAACACTGGAGCCGGTACTCTTACTCGCTGAGCCACTTGGCCGCCCCTAAGCATCCAAATTCTTGAAGGAAAAGTTAAATGAGTTACAAAAGGAAAAAGATAGTAGAACTTTACTAGTGAGGAACCTCAATTTGTCCCTCTCAGATAATGAAGAAATAAGTTAAGGAGATAGTAGAATGTTAGAAAACTTAGCTATGATAAGTCTCCTGGAGACTGTTGAATGGGAATAGGAAGTATGTATTTTTTCTCAGCTATAAATGGCACCTTCACAAAAAATGACCATGTATTTGGATGTAAAAACCTCCCAGTTACAAATGCAGAGAAGCAGAAATGTTAAATGCACCCCTTTGGACCACAAGGCAATAAAAATTATTTTTAATAAAAGGTCTTTGAATCATAGATTAAAAATTAATTGGAAATTAAATAACCTAATACTAAAGAATGAGTGGGTCAAATAACAAATCATAAAAATAATGAATAATTTCATTAAAGATAATGACAACAGGGGTGGCCAGGTAGCACAGCGAGTAAGAGCACCAGCTCCAGTGTCGTGATGACCTGGGGATCGAATCCCGGGCTCAGACACTTAGCACCCACTCAGAAACACCTGGCCTTGTAACCTGGAGCAAGTTACTTAACCCCGATTGCTGAAAAAAAAAAAGATAATGACAACAATGAGAAAGCATACCATAATTTGTGGGATCAAGCTAAAGCAGTGCTTAGAAGAGAAAAATTATGTTTCTGAAAGCTTACATCAGTAAAAGAGAAAAAGAACAGATGGATGAATTGGGTGTGCCACTAAAAAAAAACAAAAAAGAACAAATTAAAAATCCTCAGTTAAACAGAAAAATAGAAATCCTGAAAATCGAAGGAGAGAGACTACTAGAATTTAAAGTTAAAACCATTGAACTGATAAAACTACAGGCTAGTTTTATGGCAAAATAAAGTAGGTAAACCATTGGTTGATTTGATTTTTAAAAAAGGAAGAAGAGAAACAAAATACAAGTTCAAAAATGAAACGGGTAAATGTATAACTAATGAAGATGAAATTTTAGAAATTATATGACAGTATAATTATATGACAATAAAATTGATGACCTAAATGAAATGAATGTTTACAAAATTAAAATTGCCCAGATTAATAAAAAAAGAAATAGAATACTTAAATAGCCTCATCTTAGAAAAAGAAATTGAATAAGTTATAAATGAGCCTCCTTAAGGAAAAAAAAAGACCAGATGGATTGACAAGTGAATTCTGCCAAACATTTAAAGACCAATTAATTCCATTAGTATGTAAACTATTTTAAAAATTTGATAAAGGGGGTGGCTAGGTGGTGCAGCAAATAGAGCACCTCTAATAGAGCTGGAGTCAGGAGGACCTGAGTTCAAATCCGGCCTCAGACATTTAACACAAAAAAGCTAGCTGTGTGACCTTGGGCAAGTCACTTAACTCCAAATGCCCTCCAAAAAAGCAAAAAAATATATTTTTTTAAATAGATAAAGGAGTCTTGCCAAATTCGTTCTATGACACAATATGGTTTTGATACATAAACCAGAGAGAACAAAAACTATATAACAATTTCACCTAATGAATATTGATATAAAAATTTCATATAAAATACTAGCAAGGAGATTACAGTAGCATACCGCAAAGATTACAACACTCTGACCAGGTAAGATTTATACCAGAAATGCACATCTGGTTCAATATTAGGAAACTATAA
Source organism: Petaurus breviceps papuanus (assembly GCF_028583685.1). Classification (NCBI taxonomy): domain Eukaryota; kingdom Metazoa; phylum Chordata; class Mammalia; order Diprotodontia; family Petauridae; genus Petaurus; species Petaurus breviceps. The sequence goes on from NW_027185863.1 coordinate 6,741,110, forward strand.
GCATTTTAAAAATCATGTTTATATTAGCAGATGCAGAAAAAGCTTTTGACAAAGTATAACATCTATTCCTATTAAAAACACCACAAAGCATAGGAATCAATGGAGCTTATATTAAAATGATAAGTAATATGCATCTAAATTAAGACCAAGCATTATGTGTAGTGGGGACAAACTAGAAGCCTTCCCAGTACAATTAAGGATGCAGCAAGGGTATCTGTTATCACTATTATTGTTTAATATTGTATTAAAAATGCTAGCTATAGCAGTAAGACAAGAAAAAGAAATTTAAGGGATAAAGAATAGGGATTAAGGGGATGTAGTGCCAACGCAGTATTCACAGTGCCTATGGCCACAGTAAATATGCTGGCATAGTGCTCAGTCACAACTTTAACAGACTCTCTATAGAAGACAGAAGCAAAACATTTATTTAGACATTAGAACACCAAATCCCAAAACCAGTAAGCCTATTCTATTATAGTAGCAAAGAAGTTAATAAACTATAACAGCACAGAGAGCCGCAGCATCCTTTAGCCTTCCCACAAACCAACATTTACTCATAAGCCTAACTGTCTTCCTCTGGCATGTCCTCTCCTACCTCCAGTCTCTTAACTGCTCTGACTTCCAGCTTCCTGTGGGCTCTGCTCCACTTCAGCACACTCCTCCCACCACAGTCTCTATGTGATTATATTCAACCTCTTAGGGGGCAAGGTATATTTTCAAAGCAGGGAAGGTCTTCAAATTCCCCTAGGCTTATTAAGGGGCAGAGAAGATCTTCAAATTCCCATTACCATTACAGGGGGTAAAAATCATTTTTTACAGATGATATGGTGGTATACTTAGAGAATCAACTAAAACACTAGTCGAAACAGTTAACAACTAGAGCAAAGTTCTGAGATTTAAAATAAATCCAAATAAATCATTTGCATTTCTACATATTACCAACAAAACCTGGCAGGAAAAATTAGAGAAATTTCATTTAAAAAGTGCAAAAATACTTGGGAATTTTTCTTTCAATTCACACCCAGGAACTGTGTGAACACAATTACAAATTACTTGTTTAGACAGATCTAAATAATTGGAGAAATATTAATTGCTTGTGAGTAGGCCAAGCCAATATGATAAAAATGGCAATGTTGCCTAAATTAATTTTCTTATTAGGTGCCATAACAGTTAACCAAAGAATTATTTTATAAAACTAAAAAAAAAAAATCATCTGGAGGCAAAAAGGTCAGGAATGTCAAGGAAATCAGTGGGGAAAAAAAAAAGGTGAAGGAAGGCAGCCTAGCAGTATCAGATCTTAAACTGTACTATAAAGAGGTAATCAAAACAATCAAGTACTAGCTGATTGGTATATACAAATAAATGACCACAGTGGCCTTGTATTTAATGAACACAAAGAATCAAGCTTATTGGGGCAAGAACTCACTGTTTAACAAATTCTACTGGGGAAACTGGAAAACAGTCTGGCAGAAACTAGGAATAGAGCAAACTCTCACACCATTTACCATGACAAGATTAAAATGAGTACCTGGTTTAGACATAAAGGGTGATATGATATAAACAAAATAGAGGACCATGTTAAAAATTACTTTTTCAGTCTATGAATGAGGGAAATTTTATGCTCAAACCAGAGATAGAGATAATCATGGGAAATACAATGGATAATTTTGACTTCATAAAATTAAAAAGGGGTTGCACAAAATCACCACAGCCACAGTTAGAAAGACTCAGGAAACTTGAGGAAAGAATTTACAGCAAGTTTTTCTCAGATAAACGTCTCATTTCTCAAATGTATAGGAAACTGAGCCAAATTTATAAAAATACAAACCATTCCCCAGTTGATAAATGGCCAAAGGATGTGAACAAGAAGTTCTCAGAATGAGAAATGAAAGCTATCAGCAGTTCTATGAAAAGATATCTGTGTAAAAGTGGTGACCTTTGTGTCTCCTGACTTTTCGTGTATGACTGAACTCAAAGTTAATGCACGGGATGAAGAACATGACATTTGCCTAAAAGAAAATTGTTCCCATGGACCACTAAGGTCCAACTAAGATTTTGACTTATTAAATGAATATTTATATTTATAGATTCTAGGTTTCCAATCCCTATCTTGAAATTAGTGTGGGAATTTATATTGTATGTCCATGTAGGATTTGTAGTAGTGATAACTTTAGTCTCTTATGCTTAAAGTATTTGGAGTGAAATACGTAACAAGTCTTTTCATGATTTCTTAGAAAATTTCTAAAACTAAAAAATTTATTTTCCTTTAATCATGTTAGCCATCTTCCATATTAATGGCAAAATTTATTTAATTGTGGCAGAGGTGTTTTTCATTGCCTAGTTTTGATGTGAATTAAGTATTCCAGTAGAATAATATACCCTGATAAAAAAGAATTTCTATCCAGTGGCTATTTATAAATATTAGAATTTAGCACGTGATATTGTGGTGTGTTTCACTTATGGTATTGTTTTGTCTCTTCTTAAAGAATCTTTTTTTAGAATATGATAAGCAAGCAGAGCAATTGGACTTGGAAAAGGAGCGTGCAAATAATTTTGAGCATCAGATAGAAGACCTTACAAAACAATTAAAGAATATAGGTTCTCAGGTAATTGAAATTTATTACTTGTAGATATGCTAATTAACACATGCCTATTGATTTTAATAAAGAAGGCATATTACCAAAAATATTAATGTGTAACTTTTTTTAAATTCTGAATTTTTTCTAAGGAGAAAGCTTAAAACACAACAATAATTATTAATGAGATTATCAATTAAATTTTCCAAATGCCAACAACTCTAATTCACAGGATAGATTTATAGATTTCTTTGCCAGGTCTGGGTGTTTTTTTAATATAACTTAGAAACTCATGGAGTAAAATTGAGTATGTATTTTTCCTTTTCTTCCAACAGAAATCAGCTAGATAAGGAAAATCACTGTGCTTTCATTTTGATAGACAAATAACTAAAAGAAATAAATGTATAATAATGGATTTTTGTGTGTCTTTAGTTTATATATGCTCTGTTTGTTACATCTTCAAGATGAGAATTTCTTTTTAGTAGTTTTTTTTCTAATTGAGGGGAATGGGTATGAAACATAGCAACAGTTGGTAAATATTTTTAAACAAAGCCTTTTATAAAAAAAAAAAAAACTTCCAAATGTGAATAGCTGCATAGGTGAGGGATAAATTCACTTTAGTGAATTGAATAAATATTTTTATAGTTGGTTGAATGAGATTTCTTTTGTAAAACCTATATTTATTGTCCACTAAATTGGCCACCAGTTATGTTGGATTTCATTTAATCTATATATGCTATTACAGATACAGGTTACTTTTTCCTTCACTGTGTTGAATGCTCTGAGTTATCAATACTTAATCCTGGAGAATGTATTCAGTTCTTTCTTTAAGAAAACTTCTTTCATTAGATATAGATCAGATTAAATGCCAGTAGAACATAAAAATTTCAGTTACTAATCAATAAAAGGCTTTTTTTAATTTCCTGCTGTGTGCAGGCACTACGCTAACAAGAAAATGAGGGTGGTAGGTGGAATACACAGATTGTAAGACAGAATTCATGCCTTTAAGTAGTTTATAATTATTTGGAAATGTAACCGTGACTTCATCATTACTAAATTAGAAAAAAGATGAGATGAAGATAGGGAACACAATTAAGGCAACTCTATTTTGACCTATTTTTAAAATTGTTGATGGTGAAAAATGGGAAATGGATTAAAGAATAGACGTTCACACAGCCTGTGGTAGTTTCATAAGTTTAACAGTATAACTCAGTAGCCATGAGGGGGAAACCCAAAGGCCATAGAAGCCACCTCAGTCAGGAAACAATTTGTCTCTTTTCCAAGCAAGGAGAGATGCCAGCCAAAGGTAACAATGGTTTGGAAGAATATAAACTTGTAAAATATTGTAGAAGAAGATAAAAAAATTCTTGGCAAAATAGTTAAATAAGTTGGGTCATCCCAAGGGCATTTCTGAAAAGATGGCAAACAAACAACAAAAAAGATCTAGATTTTTGTAGCAGTTTTGTCAGGGACAATGCAGCTGCCATATTTAGATTCTGACACAGCTCTTTATTTTCTACATAACGAAATATAAATAGCACCAAAGATGAGAATAGCAGCTATACCAGACCCAATATGAAGAGATGGTCCATGAGGGAACACAGTTTTTGAGAGATTAATTCTCAGTCTGAAAGAGAGGAGAGATACCAAGTACTTGGGGAAGAAATCAGACCTCAAAGAAAGTGACCAAGAAAAACATACCAGCTATTAACTTACATACCATTTTTTCCATCTCCACAAAACCTTAATGGAAATTAAGATTTTACATTATGCATCAAAGATATCCTTAATTTAGGTGTGACAAGGAAACAAGCTTTCACAAACAGTATTCTTCATTTTTACAGGGAAAAAACTTAAATTAGGTAAAAGGTGGAGAGAACAGAAAGCCCCAGTTTGTTTATTTATTGACTATAATAAAAGCATTGAATTAGAGCACATTTCTCTTTAGAAATTCTTTCAACAAACTCTCTCCTGTGCATGTGTCTGAATCATACAAGATTCCTTGAAATGAATAATAGAAATTTTTATTTGACCCTCTGATTATTTACATCAAACAAGGCATAAAACAGTGAGACTTACTTACTAAAGGTGTTTGCCAGTGTTTGTGGAAGATGTTCATATCTAGCACAAAAACTAAAAGAGGTCTTCCACTTAACAGTGTGAATTGTATCAAGTGATTGTATCAAGTCCAAAATCCTGCAGTGCCTCCTAACTCCTTAAGAGTTCACCCTTTGTTGTCTTGCTGGGTAGACAACCTGTAGATAGAACTGGCTCACCACTGCAAATATCTTAAGAAAGGCACATCGAATATACCATGACCTGGCCCCAGAATTGAACAGGAGAAAGACTGAGTTGAATTCATTTGGAAAATTATAACATGCTTTTAGTGACCTCAAAATTTCACCCTGAAACAAAGACCCAGATTTTTTTTCATCGATATTCTTCCAGTGATGTGACATGGCTACAAGTCAGAACAGTGTCATCTCTGAAGAATCAAAGGTCTTGCTCACCAAGAGGGCATGAAGTACACAGTGGGCATAAGTAGGTGACAACACTTAACTAACAAGAGTGCACAAGAGAAACTGCTTAAAGGATGTCATCAAAGAGATGTATGACTGGAAATGGAAGAGGACTGGTCATGCTCTTGGATGAATCAAGCTCTTGGGCAGCCTGTTGGCTCCACTGGGATGAGATCAGAAGTTCACAGAATGTTGGGTAGATGTCTCCTTAGATGATTTATGGTAGGACAAGAACAGGAGTCACACAGGATGAGAAGGCAAGAGTGGGTTTCACTGCTAAAAAGAGGGCCCAAATGCTTAAGATTACAAGTGCATCAGAATATCAAAGTTGGTGGCATAGAAAGAGCCTAGGCCCAAAGCCAGCATTAGATGTCTATCAGCTGTGTGTGATCCTAGACAAGTCATTTAACTTGCCAGAACTTCAGGGTCTGTTTATCTGTTTAAAACAGAGGAAGGGGAAATATTTACTTCACTACTCAACTCTTAAGGGAATGTTGTGAAGGAAATTCTTTACAAATTTTAAAGCACTATATAAATGAGTGACTTTTCTAAATTAATAATTTACATAACCCTTGACTACAGTTTACAGAGTACTTTTACATCTGTTTTCCTTATGACAGCCCTGTGAGATAGGGTAGGTACATGTTCCAGGTGAAGAAACAGGCTCAGAAGTAAGCAACATGAACAAGGCAGGAAATTTGCATGAGTAGGGTTCAATTAAAAATGAGATGTTTTCTTTTCCTTTTTTTTTGTTGCCAGAAGAGCTAAAAGAGTTCTATAAGAACCATTATTCTTACTCTAAAATTTCTTCATTCCCTTCTTTATTCCTTTTAAGAGGCACCAAACTGGAGGCAGCTAGGTGGCGCAGTGAATAAAGCACCAGCCCCAGAGTCAGGAGGACCTGAGTTCAAATGCGGCCTCATACACTTGACACACTTACTAGCCGTGTGACTTTGGGCAAGTCACTTAACACCAATTGCCCTACCAAAAAAAAAGAGGCACCAGACTGCCACAGTGGATAGAGCACTGGGCCTGGATTCGGAAAGACCTGAGTTCAGATGTGATCCGAAACATATAGTAGCTGTGTGACCCTGGGCAAATCACTTGCCCTCTGCCTCCTTCAGTTTCCTCTACTGTAAAATGAAGATAATAGTCACCTCCCTCTCAGGGTTTCTGTGAGGATAAAATGAAGTAATATTTATAAAGCACCTGGCACAATCCCTGGTGCTAAATAATGCTTATTTCCTTCATCTTTTTGTAATTTTTTCATAGGATCATAGATTAAAACTAGAAGGAAATGTAAAAAATCATCTGATCCTCCCCCTCATTTTGCAGATGAGGAAACTGAAGTCCAGACAGATTAAGTGACTTACTTAACCAAGGTTGGAAGGTCGGGCAGGTAGTGACAGAGGTCAGATTTGATCCAAGTTCCTCTAATTCCAGATCCAGTTCTCTTTTCATTGTACCATGCTAAGTCCTCTGGCATACTTACTCCCTTGTATGATTTATAGTAGCCCTCACTCTCTTCCTGATATAAGGTTAAAAAAAATTGATTTATATCAATATCAACAGTAATTATACTTTATTATATTTTATATTTTAGAATTGGTAATGAAATTTTGACCTTAAAGAAAGTGGGATGGTTTTACTTCTCAAACTTCTAATCATTTTCCTCGCCCTCCTACTTCTAATGTCACTTCTGGGGAGTAGGTGTTCCAAGGTTACCCAAGCTTGAAGTACTGGAATCATTCATAAGCCTGTTGCTACTGCTGTTCAGCAAAGAAGCTTTGGCCTGCTCCATGTCCAATTTAGGCCACTTTGTCTTTCCTTAAGCAATATCACATTTTAAAGAAACACTTCTTGATCAACAGTACAAAATAATTTGTCATTTTAGTGTGACAAGCTGAGCTCTGATAATGAAGATCTCCTAGCTTGTATTGAAACTCTACAGTCTAATGCCAAGTTGTTAGAAGCCCAAATTTTGGAAGTCCAGAAAGCCAAGGTTGTAGTGGACAAAGAATTGGAAACTGAGAGACTTCAGAAAGAGCAAAAGATAAAGGTAATTGTGCATTTATATTTTGTTATTCCCATTTTATTTAATTTGTAAATTAAGTGAATTCTATAGACACAATATCCTTGGATTTCAGTAAGATATTTGACAGTCTCTTATTATATCCCTTTTAATTCAACAAACACTAGCTATTAAGATGTGCAATTAATCAACATTTATTAAGCACCTACTATATGCCAAGTACTGAGGATACAAAGACACTAATTAAGTGGATCTTACTCCCAAAGGGCATATATAATATAAGCACTCACAGAGCTTATTTTTTATTGAGGAAATATAAATATGTGTGTATAGGTATATAAAGGAATAAATTTAAGATAACTTGAGAATATGGAAGGCTTTTAGCAGCTGTGTAGGATCAAGAAAGTCCTCGTATAGAATATAAGTGATACTTAACCTGAGCTTTGAAGGAAACTAGGAATTATAAGAAGTGATGGTGAGACAATATTGAATTTGGGGGGACAGCCTGTGCAAAGGCACAGAGAAGGGAAATGGAATAGCTTGGATGAGGAATAGAAGAAGGCTAGTCAATTGGATTATAAAGTTCATGAAGAAGAGTAACGTAAAATAAGCCTAGAAAGGTAACGTATTGTATCCTTGTGCACGAGATGAAGAATTATGGGATTAATAATAATTGGTTAAACAACCTTACTCACATAATAGTGATAATGGATCACTACATAATATCCTGGAAGTCTCTAGTGGCATGCTACGGGTCCTGTCCTTCACCCTTTTTGTTTAGTATTTTTATCAGTGATTTTAAATGGCATTAATTGGCATATATCTTCAAAAAATGTTACAGTGACACAGAAGTATGGAAGGAAAGCTGCATGACAGAACTGAAATCCAGCAAATGTCTTGACAAGCTGGAACAATTGACCAAATCAAGTAATAAAAATTATTAGTAATAAATGTAAAGTCCACTCAGGTTCAAAAACTTAGCTGCACTAATGCAAGATTGGGGGAGATTTGGAAAGATAACAGTTCATGAGAAAAAAAAATGAATTGCAAGACAAATTTGAGTCAGCCATAAAAATCTAATGCAGCCTATAAAATTACAGAGTATAGGTTAAGTGAGAAGGGAGATTAGACCTGACAGTTGAAAGTTTATTTAAATATTTAAAGATCTGTCATGTCTCCAAGAGACAGTCTACATTCTTTAAAGCTCCAGAGTGAGAGAACTAGATAGAAGTTAATGGGCTACACATTTCAGCTTACTATAAGGAAGAACTTGGTAATAATTAGAGGTATCCAAAATGGAACGGGCTTCTTAAAATATTATGGTCCCCATTACTAGAGTCATTCAAATTTGTCAGTGATATTGTTAAAGAGAATAATGTGTAGTTTAAGCTTTGGATTAGGTGACCTGTGAGCTTGTTCTCTTCTAGTATTATTTATTTAAGTGAAAGAAAGGCTTTCTGAGAAAATGATCTGCATGTGTAAAATGGCACTCTCCAAATCTTGAATATTTACCAACTCTTGATTTTCATGTAAGGTATCTGATTTTATATTGTTGAGGGTAAGAAATTAAGAAACTGGCTATAATATTCACCAAATCCAGATTAGTTTAAGCATAAATTAGAAGATTTGTGTCGAGTGTCATAAGATAAAAGAGGCAGCACGTGGTATAGTGGGTAGAGAACTGGCCTTGGAGCCCGGACATACTGGCTGTGTGACCCTTATGCAGTCACTTAAATTCTTAGTGTCCTAAGTAACTCTCCAAGGCTACAAGTTACAGAAAAGTCTTGCCTTGCATTGGTAGGGAGTCTGGTAGTCCTATATCCCACTGAAATCACAGGTCCTAACTACCATAAGGTAACTTCATTTGTGTAACTTCGTTGCAAATGCTTTTTTAATGTTTTGTTCTAATTTTTAGGAGCATACTAATACTTTAAAGGAACTTGAAGAGCTTCAAGTACAACTTCAGAAAGAGAAGAAACATCATCAGAAAACCATGCAAGAGTTAGAGATGGTTAGGAAGGTAAATTGTTTAGTTAAGTTTTGTAAGCCAGTTATTCACAGTACTACCAAATTGCTGCCAGTAGTTTGAGAAGAAACATTTTAGAAACTCTTTTAAGTTTTTAAATTACTATGTTGTGTAAAATTAATAATTTCTAAAATAGTACCCTCATAAAAATGTAAGGATTAATGTACACTTTGAAAGTCTCTACCCTTCTGTAAGAATCCTACCCCTTTTATAATTTTCCCTATTTTGATATATAACTTTACACATTTGTTAGAATGCACAGAAATATTTTTTTCTTTTGTGAACAGTTATAATAAAAGGGAAAACATTTTTATTATCAGTTTTCAAATTGCAAACATTAAACTTACTATATTTGAAAAATATAAATGACGATGGAAAACCCAATAAGAGTCACAGAATTTAATAATAATTAAGAGAAATATTATGGGTAGAATTATTTTGTGCATGTAAAAGAACAAAAGAAGTAATCTAAAACTAGAATAAATCTAAGAAAAGCAATGTTAAAATTAAAACTAGATAAATAAGAACTAGCATTTAGTTTTGAGGTATCAGTATATAAAATAATTCCTCTCTTATTGAAGGGGTTTTATGTTCTCTACTGATAATTTTTTAATAATTAAAACAATTTTAAACTGATTTGGAATTTTGTCTGGATCTTCTATATACAAAATATACAGGATGCTCAGCAAACTACGTTGATGGACATGGAAATAGCTGATTATGAACGTTTAGTGAAAGACCTGAATCAGAAAATCACTGATAAAAACAGCAGAATTGAAGATTTAGAACAAGAAATTAAAATTTATAAACAAAAACAAGAAACTCTACAGGAGGAAATGAGTGAGTAAAATGTAAACTCACTCTTCTCTTTACTTATAACTTGAAAGCTCACCATGCAGGAATTGGCTGAAGGAAACAGGCAATATTGGGAAGACATGTCAAACCTGGAGAAAGCCTGAGGGGAACTGGGCTGCTGTCTCCAAATATTTGAAGACTGTCAAGTGGGAGAAATATTAAACTGTTGATCCAAGTTCTGTCCTTGGTAGCCAATGGGTGGAAACGAAACCGGTTTTATCTCTTTGTAAGGCAGAGCTTCCTAATACTTAAAGCTACCCCAGAATGCACTGGACTGCCTTGGGATCCCCATCATTAGAATCAGGTGGAGGCTAGGTGCCTGCTTGTCAGGATTTTAAAAATTAGATTCATTCTTAAGGTAATAGTTGACACAAATTTCTTGAATTTCTTTTTTGCTCTGCAGTTCAATGATTTTATCATTTGGTGTTTTCAGTTTTCAGAATTTCAGCTTGCTTCACGTAGTATGAAAGATGCAAGAAATGATACGTGTGAGTTTAAGGAACTTACGGTACAGCTAGAGACACAAGACCTGCATTAGTGAAAAAGTAAATTGCAGTGCAGAGTAGAATATGATCAAAGCTAAACTGAGAAATGCTGAAAATATATGATGTAGGAGCCCAAAGAATTGGAGAGAGAAGAATGTATTAGAAAGTTTCAGACCTTCACTCATAGAAGGTGTATCTTGAACTGAAAAGTAAAAAGAATATGGTGTAAGTAAAGGTTTGGAGGAAGAAATAAATCCTGTGTTTGAAAGACATTGCTGAAACATACTGAGTTCTTGCTAAAAAGTAGTATTGAGAAATGAGATGAAGTAAGTATGAGAAATAAGAGTGTGAAAGTATTTAGTTAAGCCAGACTGTAGAGGGCCTTGAATGCCAACATGAGGAATTTAATTTTCATTTTCTAGGTAATTGGGATTTTTTAAACCTTTGTAGGTTTTGAGCAGAAAAAAAGTGGTATAATTAGTAGTAGAGTTTGAGAGAAATGAGACCTTAGAAATCATCTACTCCAGAAATTAAATCACTTTTAGGAATCTGATGGCAGATAATAGGCAAAGAGAAAAGAGTGAAGACAGAAAAGAAGCTTGAAAAAAACTATTACACTAAATCAAACTTGAGATGATGAAGTCCTGTACTTAAAGTGGTAGAAGTGGGAAAAGGAAGGGGATGAAAGATTTAGGATTGGAAAACAGCAGTAAATCTTAAGTTACAACTGCATAACCTAGAATCTGAATTGGAGCAGAGGAATGAATATACACTTATAAATTCATGTTTATTAGATATTTGCATTGCCATTGCATAATCTTTCACATGTTTGGGGGGAGTATAAGCCATTCTAATCATGTTAATACTGCTTTATAAAGTTAATTATACCAAAGATATTTTCACACAACAGTTACAGCAATAAAATGTAAAAACTACAAAAGAGAGGCATCAGATAAGTATTGTAACCTCTGCTTAACTCATTAGTCACAGTTTAATTTTTAAGGTTCTTATTAGCCTTTCAGAATATAAAAAGATATTTTTGTCTTTGAAAAGTTGTAATTGGTTTTATAGTGAATTATCCCTTTAATTTTAAACTAAAGTTCAACTTGAAGGAACTCACAAAATACTCTTTATTTTTTATTTCTAAAATTTAATTTTCTTACACTAGGCTCCCTTCAGTCTTCAATGCAACAAGCTGAGGATAAAAACACCAAAATCAAGCAACTACTAGTAAAAACCAAAAAAGAACTAGCTGATTCAAAACAAGCAGTACGTTAATTTCTCGACTTTATACTTTAATAGTCTTCATAATCCATTTGTTAACTCTTTGCTAATTCACCAAAATTTTCATTTTTTAGGAAACCAACCAACTAATACTTCAGTCATCTTTAAAAGGTGAACTAGAAGCAAGCCAGCAGCAAATTGAAGTCTATAAAGTAAGGTTCAATTAAATAATAATTTTTTTTATTGGAAAGTAAGGTGAGTTGTGCATGTTCCTAAGTAGTCACATTTTATTAAGCAAGATTCTTCAATCTGTAGTCTGTATTAAATGTCTTGAAATAGTGGGGGGCAGAGGAGGGAGTGAAGTCAAGATGTCGGAGTAGAAACAGGACTTCTGCGCATCTCCAGCTTCCACCTCCTCCAATTCATGTAAAAAAATGACTAGACAAACTTTGGAGCTACAGAACCCACAAATTGACAGAGAGAAGCTAACCTCCTGCTGCAGACATTCCAGCAGGCTGGCAGGAAGGGGCCAGCGCAGCACTGTGGGAGCCGAGGCCAGCCCCTCGCAAGCCCAAGGTTTTAGCCTCAGGGCGGCCACAACTAGCTGCTACCTGGAGGGACTAAAGATCACCAGCAGCTGTGGTGGTTTCTAGAATTATCAACACATAGATGCTAAGGACAAAAGTGCAGTGTGGACTTTGGTATCAGGTATTTCGGGAGTGGGGTCCAGCCTTTACCCCCTGGAGGGAGAAGCCACTGAGGCGCCATGACCCTGCAGCCGCCACCCCATGGCAGCTTCAGCTCCTGGCTTGCAGATTGTAGGGGGACCAAGTGATGAATCTGAGGGATAATCGCTCTTGTTTTAACCTGCTTGGATCTGGATTGCAATCTAGGGTGGAGGTCCTAAGGTACATAACCAGCTTGCCAGAGTGTGTGGAGGCTAAGAGAGGGAACCCAATTAACAGCTCCAGCAGCTGAGAAAACCCCAGGGATTTTGATAAAGCTTCCCCCTCTGGTGGAAAAAAGTGGCAAAAAGCTCAGAACTCAAGTAACTGAGTGGCAGCATGAGCAAGCAAAGGAAGCAAAACAAGCACAGCAATCCAACTTTATACTCCTATTTTGAGGACAAAAAGGATCAAAGCATGGAACAGGAGGAAGATAGCTAAGTCAGAACTCCTGCACCAAAAGCTTCCAAGAAAAATACGAGCTGGTTACAGGCCATAGAGGACCTTAAGAAGGATTTTGAAAACTAAATAAGAGAAGTGGAGGAAAAATTAGGAAGAGAAATGAGAATGATGCAAGAAAATTATGAAATGAGAGTCAACAGCCTGGCTGATGAAAACAACACCTTAAAAAATAGACTAACTCAAATGGCAAAAGAGGCTCAAAAAGGCAATGAGGAGAAGAATGCCTTAAAAAGCCTAATTTGCCAGATGGAAAAAGAATCCCAAAAGCTCACTGAGGAGAATCATTCCTTCAGAATTAGTTTGGAGCAACTGGAAACTAGTGACTTTATAAGAAATCAAGATACTGTTAAACAGATCCGAAAAAATAAAAGGCAATGTGAAATATCTCATTGGAAAAACCACCGACCTGGAAAATAGATCCAGGAGAGATCATTTAAAAATTATTGGACTACCTGAAAGCCATGATCAAAAAAAGAACCTAGAAATCAACCTTCAAGAAATTCTCAAGGCAAATTGCCCTGATGTTTTAGAACCAGAGGTCAAAATAGAGATTGAAAGAATCCACTGATTACCTCCTGAAAAAGATCCCAAAAAGAAAACTCCTGCAACTGTGTAGCTTTAACATTTATTCATTATTTTGGTGCTTAGTAGCAAAATTCTTTAAAATGCCTAAAGCAAGGGATAAACAGTTTTCAGTAGCAGAGCATGAGTGGAAAGGAAAATCATATCCCTTATTACGTAAAGTTTAAGCTCAAATGTGAAGCTACAGCCCAGACAAGAGGGAGGTGGTAGCAGTAGTAAACCACAAGAGGGCACCATAGAGCCCAGTCCACTGTATTGCAGCTGGAGTCTCGGACACTGAACCTCCACAGACTATAATTTGTAATCGTAAGTTTTAAAAGCAAACTGACAGTTTTTTGGTGTTTGATGTAAATGTTAAAATGTATCATCCATACCTAGGTAGCTAGTTTTTATCTGTATTAACTAGCAGTTACTCTCCGAGGAAGTTTATTTCTTCTTGACCTAGGTTCCTTATTAGTAATGAATAGCTAATTTTTACTTTACATTTTGTTCACTTTTTAAATGAAGTATTTAAATGGTGTCGTCTGTTTTGAGATGCATCTTTTTTAATCTGTAGCTTGTTTTAAAAAAAAGTTTTCCAAATGCTTTGGTGACTGAATCAGTCAGTTTAATCAATGAGAAATTGATTTACTGCTAGTAGTTTGAAACAAGAATATTTTTTCAGATTCAGTTAGCAGAAATAACATCAGAGAAACACAAAATCCAGGAACATCTGAGGACCTCTGTAGAGCAGCATCAGCGCACTCTGAGTTCTTGCCATCAGAAAATCACAATTCTGCAAGAAGAATGCAATACGGCCAAGGTACTTTATACAAAATAAAATTGACTTGCTACACAATATTTGTTCTCTGTTGTTTCACAGTTGTTCAAATGAATTCCTTACCTTTTAGTGTAGAACCAAGTTACCTAAAGAAAACTTAGAATAACCCTAAATGAAATCTATAAACACATTAATTTTTGTCCTTCAAAACTTATTTTCTTTTATTAGTAATCATAGTTATTATTCTAAATGGTACACCACTTAACATTCTATAGCAAAAATGTATGAAAGAGAAATCCTTCATTGTATCCTTGGTGTAGCTATCATTAACCCTGTGGACTTACCATTTCATTCTATTAACCCCTAAAAAGTAAAGGATCATTCTGCCCTAGTTGACAGAAGTGGACATTATTTTAAGTTTAAAAAGGAAAGTCAGAAGGCATGAAGAATAAGAATAATTTTGCATTGAACCCTAGCTGTGGTGCAAAATTGTTGAATCCCAAAAGATTAAAACATTTAAGTAGGAGAAGTGAATTTGTTTTGCTTGATCCTTTCAAATAAAGGATCATCATATCTGGCACAGAGTAAATACTAAATAAATGCTTAAGAGTGCATTGATTTCTTCTCATTCTTAAATTCTTGCTGATTGCCAAATATTTATATGAAAATCACTTCAAGTGCTGTGAGACTCTTATTTAAAATACTTAATTTTCATGTTCCATGTAGCTGTGTGGAAAAAAAAATTGTAATTTTTTTTAAGGGGGGAAGGCACACAATTGGGGTTAAGTGATTTGCATGAGGTCACACAACTAGTAAGTGTTAAGTGTCTGAGGCCAAATTTGAACTTAGGTCCTCCTGACTCCAGGGCCAGTGCTCTATTCACTGCACCACCTAGCTACCCACAAAAAGACTATAATTTCGAGAGCTATATTAGTCAAAGAAGTTTCCACATTCATTTTTTAGTCTAGGGAGTTCTCCATCCTGATTAGGTCACAAGTCTGGACCAAAAAGAAAAAAAAATTAGTCTTGTTAGTGCCAGTAATTTGAAAGAAATACGTTTCCTTTATAGTGATTCCTAACAAGCAGAAAATAAAACCAAGTCACTTTCTGTTATGTTTGTTGTTTTTCATCTCTTTCCTTCCTTTATAATATCTTTTTTCAGGAGCAAAAAAAGCCCTTTATGAGCAGACACCCTGTAATCTCTTTTTGTTGAAAAAAATAGGTAAACCCAATTACATTTCATGCCAACAGTTTATTTAGAAGAAGCGTATTCAAAACACAGAAGGTCTAATGTGAATGCTGTTTTTTTTTTAAGTGATAACTAGTGAATAAGGTTTTCCCGTCATCTTTGGGCCATTTTGGAAAATACCAAATGACTCAAATGCAGCCCAATTATGAACTAACATTTGAATAATAGGTCCATGTAAGTGACTGAAGAATCAGTTTGTTTAAGTAGAAAACTATAAACACATCTATGCTGTTTTCTACTTAAGCCTTGTTTTGCTATTTCCATTTTTAATAGTTTTACCAGTTTTATTTGCAGAATAGGTATTGGAGTGGGTCTCATAAAAGTTGTAGTAGTTCGTTACTTGTTTGGGTGAAAGTAGAACATGTTAAGGTGTTCTCTCTTTTAGTTCAAAAACTGATTCTGTTCTGTTCAGGTATAGATACAACTACTGCTCAAACAGTACCCAAAACAGTAAGTTGTCGTTAATTCCATAAAAAAAGTTATATCTGTGGACTAAAAGTTTGCAAAGTTTCTCTTGGGAGCCACTATCGATTTCTGTTATGTAATCACAGCTGGGCCCTCACTGGCAAGGCAGTCCAGACTCATTTACTCTCCTCCTTAATGAAGCAGCTTTTCCAAAGATCTGTCCTCAAACCTTCTGTTGTTACCCCTCCCCCCCACCCTCTTAACTGAGATCCTTGCCTCATATTTCACTGAAAAATGGAACCATTTGCTAAGGGATCCCTTTTATCCCCTCTTCTTCATCTCCCTTCATTCAGATGTCTTCCTTCAGTAATATCCTTCACTTCTGTCTCACATGGAAAAAAAAGTCCTTTTCCTTACCACAAACCCCTCTATATCCATTCCATTTTCTCTAATATATCTCTATGTCTATTATCCCCACTCTCACTTATTTTCATTCTCTCCCTAATAGCTGGTTCCCGGATTCGAACAAGCACAGTCATATCTTCCTCATCTTCAAGAAAGTGTCACATAATCTATCCATCCCCAGTAGCTATTCTCCTGTATATCACCTCCTTTTCGAGACTAAAGTCCTTGAGAAGGCCATCTACAATCCATCTCTACATTTCCTTTACTTTCACTTTCTAAACAGTCTGTTTCTGACCTCTTCATGTAACTGAAATTGTTTTCTCCAGAGTTCCCAATGATCACTTAATTGACAAATTTAATTAACAAATTGACAGGTAGCATTTTCTCATCTTTTGACCTAAACACACCATTGACTGTGGATTAACCTCTTTTCTTTGATGCTCTTATTCTAATTTAACATAATCCTGCTCTCTCCTCATTCTCCTTCCGTCTATCTGATCACTCCTCCAGATCCTCCAAGCCTCTGTTCTGGGGCCTTTTCTTTTCTCCCTTTGTAGGATCTTGCTTGGTAATGTCATCAGCTCTCTTTTCAATTTATCATCTCTGTGAGATGGTCCTCAGACCTATTTTCCCAGCCCTAACCTCTCTCCTCATTTCTAGTCTCACATCTTCAGCTGCCTATTGGACATTTCGAATGGGATGTCACCTGGACATCTTAAACTCAGCATATTCAAAACCGAATTCATTATTTTTCCTCCAAAAGTCTCCCCTTTACATAATTTCCCTATTACTGTCAGAGGTACCGCCATCCTCCCAGTCCCTTGGGCTTTCAGCCTAGGCTTCTCCTTGACTCCTTACTCTCCGCATTCCCCACCAATATCTATTACCAAGTCCTGGCCATTCTCTCATTTACCTTTACACCTTCTCTCTTCTGACACTGCTGCCAGCCTGGCGCTGCAGGCCCTTGTCACCTCAAACCCACACCATTTCAGTAGCCTCCTGACTGATTTCACTGTATCAAGTCTTTGCCCTTCTTTCTGTTCCATTCTTCCACTCAGCTATCAGAGTCATCTTCCTAAAGCATAGATCTGACCATGTCTTCTCTCCCTAACATTCAGGAAACTCCAGTAGCTACTTCTTATTTCCAAGATCAAATAAAAAATCTTCTCTTTGGCTCTTAACATCCTTTGTTACCAGGCCCCTTGCTTCCTTTTCAGTTTCTTACACTTTAGTCCCCTCCATGTACTCTGTAATCCGGTGACACTGGCCTCCATGCTCTCCCTTTCCCAGAATACTTGATCACTTAATTTCTGCAAGAAGGCTTTCTCTGTCATCTTTAACACTAGTGCATTCTCTCTGAGATTTTCTCCAGGTTACATTTGTATATTTCATTTGTACATGGTCCTTTGCATGTTGTCTCCCCCATTAGATTGTGAATTACTTGAGGAAATTTTTCCCTTCTTTTTATGTCCAAAACACCTAATCCTTCTTGACTTAAACTTAAGCCACTGTGTTCCGGGAATTAAATTATTATTGTGACTATTTCTCATCTACCCATTATCCTCTCTGTATTCTATAAAAAATTGCTTAATTTCTCAGTATTCTAATTTATTTCTGTGGAAAAGAAGCACAATAACAACACTAAATTGTTTGGACTAGGCCTGTGATTTCATTGGTAGGAACTCCTGGTGAGGAAGCTCCCTCTACTAATGCAGGTCAATACCAGCTCTGTAATTGATAATCTTAGAAAGCTTCCTAACTTAGAGATCATTCAGTTTGTCATCAGTAAGACTTGAACCTAGGACTTTTCAAAGCTGGCTCTCTGTCTGCTGCACTACTCTGCCTCTCAAATTAGCATTGTGACAACATTGAATAATCTCAATAAAATCCTGAAGACTGAAAAATAATGTAGTAAGCCTACATATATTAAATTAAGTTACCAGTGTGTGAAACATAGAATGTTAGCACTGGAAGGAACCTTAGAAATCACCTCCATCATAGGGGCGGCCAGGTGGCTCAGCGAGTAAGAGCACCGGCTCCAGTGTTGGGATGACCTGCAGATCGAATCCCAGGCTCAGACACTCAGCACCACACACAGAAATAACTGGCCGTGTAACCTTGAGCAAGTTACTTAACCCCAATTGCTTAAAAAAAAAAAAAATCACCTCCATCAACCCCTTTATGTTATAGATGGTGAAACTGAAGCCCAAAGAGGTTAAGTGATAGCAGTCAGGGGCATTATAAGAAGACACAAACCCCTTTCAGAGAACGTGTGTCTTTTATTAGCTTAAAAAAACTAAAGCCTGCCATAAATCTTGCATTAGAACTTAATAAAAATTGATTCATAGGATAAGAGTATTTCTTTCCCTGTCTACACCCTTCCTTATATAAGTTTTTCTTCTCTGTATAGAAATCTCTTCAATACAAAAGGAGCTGATATGTTGTATTTGAGACTAAAATGTGTTTCTTTTCATTTTAAATGTTAGGCAGAGCAAGCTGCCATTGCTTCTGAATTCGAGAGCTATAAAGTCCGAGTTCACAATGTTTTAAAACAACAAAAAAATAAATCTTTGTCTCAGAGTGAAACAGAAGGAGCTAAGCAAGAAAGGTAATTATTTTTTCATTTTTGCTATGAAAGTAATTACTATCAACAAAGACAAACAAAATAAGAAATGAATTGTTACATAAAATCCTTCCAATTTAAGAAAGTATGACCAAATGAATTAACAGTTAACAAAAAATCCATTTCTTCTTACTTTCCAAGTATGCAAGTCTAATTCTAAAATAAAGGGGATGAACGAGTTTCTTTTGAACAGTATAACATTTATTTTTATTTTGAAGTTTTACATGTGTACATTTTGGATGAATCAAGGGCATCCTCAGTGAGTATTTATAAGCAACAATCTGGCTTTCATAAGTGGTCCTCACCGTGGCCCACATTTTTACCATCTCACAATTAAATGAAAAATATAGAGAATATAAGAGTCTGTTGTGTTCATTATTTTGTGATAATGAAAAAAAATTGAGTCATTGGTAGGATGTAACACATCCTTACGGTAAGGTGTCCTCCTGTCCATACATCAAGATCATTCAGAAGTTGTTGGAAGACATAAACAAAACTTACCCTCTTCAATGACCCTCTGATCATTAGCATCAGGCAAGATATAAAACAAGACAATATATGCTCACCGAAGGTATTCGCTGCATTGGAAGAGATCCGTGGCAAAGTTCAGGTTGAGGAAAGATTCCCTGTGGATGGTGAGGTTTTCTTGATGTTCCTTGTTAGAGATGACATTGTACTGATTTTCTTCAAAGCCCAAAACATTGCAGAGTCTACTGAAATTACAAAGAATTTTTACTAACTCCAAGCTTCCCATGAAAGCAAAGGGGCCTGTCTTTTCAATACTAACATTTTAGTCAGGGAGACATGGAATACCACGACCTTCAAAGATGAGTTTCACACAGAGGACAATATAGTGGGTGTGAGCAATCTGCTGCATAGAGCCAGTGAAGAACTTTGAAGGAGAATAGAAGTAAAGAATGTCATCAGGGATTGTGTAACAAGGAAAAAGAAAGGGGCGGCCAGGTAGCACAGCAAGTAAGAGCACCGGCTCCAGTGTTGAGAAGACCTGGAGATCGAATCCCGGGCTCAGACACTTAGCACCCACCCAGAAACACCTGGCCATGTAACCTTGAGCAAGTTACTTAACCCCGATTGCTTAGGGGCAGCCAGGTGGCTCAGCGAGTAAGAGCACCGGCTCCAGTGTTGGGACGACCTGGAGATCGAATCCCGGGCTCACTCAGCACCACACCCAGAAATAACTGGCCGTGTAACCTTGAGCAAGTTACTTAACCCCGATTGCTTAAAATAAATAAATAAATTATTTTAAAAAAAAAAAAGGAAAAAGTCAAGTGAAATAGCAAGAGCAAGAATTGACAGATTGACATACATGTGGCCCACTAGTGTGTTCAGAGTGTCAGGAGAAAGCAGGAAAATTTAGGGACCCCATCCCACCTACCCACTCACCCCCAGGCCTGCCCTGTGGCAATTATTGGGCAAACATGGATAAGAGCAAGATAGGCATGGATAGTTTTCACTCTCCATCCTTGGAGGGAACTCCTAATCAAAGAGATCACAAGTATATTTGAGAATGATATTATAAGATAGCTATCTGAGAGACAGATTGCCCAGCTCACACACCTACTAAAGCAAAACCCTAAAGTTCATACCAGACTTAATAATGATCAAGAAATCCAATAAGGAGCTAGTTTTTTTTTTATAAAAATTTTTTGTTTTTATTTTCAAATTACAAATAATTTTAAATTAATCTTTTGTCCTACTAACCCCACTACCCTCTTGCCCCCTTTGGATAAACTTTAAAAAAGAAACAAAACCTGAATAACACATCCCTCTAAACATATCTACATATTCTGGTAAAAAATTCTCACATTAGCCATGTCCAAAAATGTATTTTTATTTCTCCTTTTTTAATTCATCACCTCTGTGTCAAGTGGTGAATGACATGATCTGTATTCAGTTCTTTCAGAATCATGGTGTATTATTGTGATCAGAGTTCTAAAGTCTTTCATAGTTTGTTTTTCTCTATAATGTTATCAGTATATTTTTTTCCAAGTTCTGTTCCCTTCACTTTGTATCTGTTGATAAAGGTCTTCCGAGTTTATTTGTTTTTTTTCTGAAATTGTCCATTTCATAATTTCCTCCAGCACAATATTTTTGTTTAGCCTTTCCTCAATAAGAGGAAATCACTTTTATTTCCAATTTGTATCTGCCATGAAAAGAGTTGTAATAAATATTTTTGTATCTAGGGATACTTTTTCTCTATTTCTTTGGGTCATTGACATACTAGTTGTGATATAGCTGGGTAAAAAGTTTAGTAACTTTCTTAGTATAGTTCCAAATTCCTTTCCAAAATGTCTGAACCAGTTTGTTAAATTTCTTATGTCAGGTCTGTATACCTTGCAGCCTACAGGCAGCTTACAGCTCGTGCTGCTTGCAGCATGCTAAAGTATTTTCAGGTAGCCCTCGAAAAATGTAGAAAACATCCTTTATAGGGGCGGCTAGGTGGCACAGTGAGTAAAGCGCCAGCCTGGAGTCAGGAGGACCCGCATTTGGTTCCGGCCTCAGACACTTAACACCTGCACAAAACAACTAGCCCTGTGACCTTGGGCAAGTTACTTAACCCCAATTGCCCTCCAAAAGGAAAAGGAAAAAAAAACATCCTTTATATGTAGAAGAAATCCTTTGGCCTGCCACAAGCAGCCTGAGGGCCATAAGCTGCCTGCCCTCAAGTTGTGCAGGCCTGCAGTTTATGTTAAATTTGTTGCATGTGTTTTTATTAAAAATACAAACACTGAAATTTCTCTGGGACTGGTCTTTCTAATTTTGAATGTTTAAAAACTTTTTATGCAGATTGAGAAATGATTGAGTCTAGTTTCCATAAATATTTGAAATCATTTAAAATTGAAAACTGAATTTTGGTCAAGAAATACTTTTTCACGTATAAGTATTGCTCTTTTATGTGCCTCTCAATTACCATATTGAAATAGTATGTGGTTTAAATACTTACAGATCACTTTTTGTGGATTACCAAAAAAAATTGGAGCAAAAGATGATTCAGGAATTCTTTTGATGCATTTGTTTTTGTTTTTATAACTAGAGATTCAGCATTCAAAAAGAATTTTCCCATCAGGATCTCACTATTCTAAGTAAGATCCAATATCCTGGAATGTTTGTGTATTTATAACTCCGGAGCTTCTTATTTTGAAATCTGTTGACAGAGAATGCAGGCTGTTAAATGATAGCAACTAGTCTGTCACTTGTAAAAATTGTGGAATATGATTGTTTAAGAATTTAAGTAACTGAGTTTTCATCTGGCTCTAAAAATACTTGGGTTTGGGGCTTTTTTTGTTTGTTTCATTCCTAAATATCTCTGAATTCTGAGGTCAGATAATGAGCCATAGTTGTGTTGAATTTGTTCTTACTTTCTTCTCCATGTTCTTATTTATTATTTTTCTTGCTTTTTTTATACATAGCCTTTTCTGAAGGCAGAATTTCACAAGGAAGAAGCTATTTTTGCTCACTCTTTCACTTGTGCCCTACCTTAACATCCCATTCTTTCTTCTGTTGGAGAGTCCAGTTGTCCTCCACAAACTTCAGAGGCATGTCGTATTTCGCTTACAGCACAATCGTGTTACTTCAGATAAGTTCTTTGGGGCTATTAAATTGTCAAATTCCATTCTGATGTAGAATGTGTTTACTCAGGGATATCTTGTATGCCCCAAATTGCCTAGTATGTGGAGACTGAAGTGTCAACAAATATTATGACTTCTTCATTGTGACATCTCTCTCTGACAGTGTACTGTCTCCTGATGACATAGCTGAACAGCTTACCTATTAGGGGTTGAATTGTGGAAATTAAAATGTATTTCAAAGTCAGAATTCCTCCCTTTTTTCCCTCCAGACAACATCTAGAAATGATGATAGACCAACTAAAAATGAAACTGCAAGACACCCAGAATAATTTACAGACCAGTGCATCTGAACTTCAAGTATTACAGTCTGAACATGATACTTTACTGGAAAGGCACAACAAGATGCTGCAGGAGACAGTGGCAAAAGAGGCAAAACTCCGAGAAAAGTATGTTTGGGGGTGCCCGCGTGTTCTTCTGGCTTTATATGTCTTGTGTTCAGTCACACCCAGCTCTTCGTGACCCCGTCTGGGGTGTCCGTGGCAAAGATACCAGAATGTTTTGCCAGTTCCTTCTCCAGTTTATTTTACAGATGAGGAAACTGAAGCAAACAGGGCTAAGTGACTTCTATATATATAAGCTATACCGAGCTCAGGAAAAATCCCCTCCGTGTAATCCTAGTTCATATAGCCTTTTTAGTGACCTCCAGCGAGGGAAGCCCGTTGTTTCTCATTCTGCTTTGGCACAGCTTTAAAATCGTTGCCAAGTTGTTACTGACGTCAAGCCTGTATTTGCTTTTTGGCAGCATCCGTTCTGTGCTCTTCTCCTTTTCGGGCTAAATCTCCCCAATTCATAGGATCATAGATTTAGAGGTAACAGGAACCTTATATGATGAGTTCAGCTCTCTCTCCTCTTACAGATGAGGAAAAATGAGGCCCAAAGAGGTTTAATGATTTTTCTAGGGTCACACATCTATTAAGTCTTAAAGCAGGACTGGTACCCAAGATTCCCTAAGTCCAGCTCTCTGTCGACTGCACCATGCTGTCTCCCAATTATAAAATGGCATCATCTTGAGACCCTTCAACATTGTGGTTTCTTTACCATTGTCCTTCAAAAATGTGCTCAGAAGTGAATACAGTGTTCCAGATGCGGCCTGACTGGGACAGAGTGGAATCATTTATCACTTTGATCACTAGTTTGGGAATATTACACCTCTTAATGTAACCAAAGATTACTTTAGCTTTCTTGACTACCATTTTACACTTTTGACTCATAAAGACAAATCAGGCAATATTTTGAAGTCAAATGTACTAAGACTTTATAGTATTCCTACTAGATTTCATCCTATTCTTAGGCCCAGCATTCTAAGGCCTTTTTGCATCCTGATTCAATAATCCAATGTTAGCTATCCTTTCCAGCGTCATATTAACTGCAGTTTTGATAAACCCATCCTATATTTACCTGTTTGACAACATTGAGCCAAGCACAGATCTAGAGCACTCTATGAGAGGCCTCCATCCAAGGGGACAGTGAAGCATCAATGAAGACTATTTTGGTCTGGTCATTCAGGCAGTTCCAAACCTACCTAATTATAGTACCAAGTCCAGAGATTCTTAACCAGGGTTTCATGAACTAGTTTTAAATATTTTGATGACTGTACTTCAGTCTAATTGATTTCCTTTACCTCATGTATTTTATTGTATGCATTTAGAAATAATATTCTGAGATTGAGTCCATAGGCTTCACCAGACTGCCAGAAGGGTCCATGACAAACAGTAGTTAAACCTCTGATCTAATTCCTTTATCTCCCTCCTTTACACAAGATAGACTTTTTCAATTGCTTTGCTAAACCATAGTTACTACATTTCTCTCTTCTATCAGTATAGTGATCCTGTTCAAAAAAAAGAAAAGAAATGTTAAGTCTGGCAAGTATATTTTTCTTTCAGGAGAAAGAGACTCAGATATTTTCCAAATATAAAAAAAAAAATTCATTTTTATAACCTCAGCTTGTCACATTAATACATTTTTTTAATCAGACCTATGATTTCTTGGTACAGAACTTTTTCAATAAGGAAACTCCCTCAATCAATGCAGAATCACCACCTATTCTGTAACAGTCTTTCTTGTAATATTATTTTAATTTTATTACAACTATAATATTTCATATAAAAGATTTTGTGAAAATAAGTAGAATTGTTTAAATAGTTTTAAGATGTTATAAGGAAGCTAACAATAGCTTATGTTTGTAAAATACCTTGTCTATTTTACATTCTTTGAGCCTTGTAACAACCCTTGAAGAAATTATATTCTAGTTGTACAAATGGCAAAATTAAAGTCAAGAAATATGAAGTTACCCATGGTTACCCAGCTACTAAATAGTGAGTCTTGGTTTAAAACCTGGTCTTTAAGGCCCCCAATGCAAACTCTCCACTATCCTACTGCCAGTGACAGTGTAGTACATCAGGTTAAGGAGAAGAATGAACTATTCTTCATTAAGCAGTTTTTATTAATAAGCATGTGAGCACAATTTAATTTGACTCCAGTAATATGAATATTTAGAGAAATTCTGTCAGTTTTAATCTTCTCAATTAGTCAGTTTTCATCAAGTTTCACCATATGGTTAATTGTAGGAAGAGCTATTTGATCAACTCTTAGTAAATGTTAGAACTGTAGTAACAGCTACCATTTATATATCAAAGAGTTTAACATGTGTCATTTCATTTGATCTTCACAACAGCCCAGGAGGGAAGTAGCTGTTGTTGTGCCCATTTCAGAGATGAGGCAGACAGAGATTAAGTGATCTAGCCAAAGCTCCGCAGCTGAAAGGGTCGGAGACAGGATTTGAACTTGGTTTTCCTGACTCCAAGTCCAGTGCTCCACGCATTGTGTCACCTGGAGTTCCCTTTAGAAATGTTAAATGCAAAATACACAAATAATGAGAAAAAAAAAAGCACTGCTGCTCTTATAGAATTATTGATGTGATTACAAAACAATATGAGAAAGCTTGCCCTCAGTATTTTTGAGTTATATGTTGGGAATTTGGTTTTGTTTTAAGTGAGATTGGAAAGTGATATTAATACAGCCATGCCCTAGGAAGAAGAAATAAAATGGTACAAAAATATCTTCTATATTTTTAAACATTTTAAGACTTACTCAGAGAAGCAAGTGTCTAACATTTCAAACTGGGAGCGACAACATGAGGCGATGACAGATTTCAAAGAAATGTAGAATTGAGATGGTAGAAAGGCTTTTGTCATACTGACATAGGGTATACCCTAATTTCCAAAGAGGAACAGATTTTTTTTTTTGTTCTCCCACCCAGTCTGTAGAAAAGCAGCAAACAAAGTTACGTAGTTTTAGAAAATAAATTTTATTCATCCTTCAGGCTCTGTTCAGTACAGTCAGAGAACATGATGATGAAGTCAGAGCATGTACAGACTGTGAGTCAGCTAACCTCCCAGAATGAAACCCTCCGAAATAACTTCCGGGATCAAGTGAGGCATTTGCAGGAAGAGCACAGGAAGACCATGGAGACACTGCAGCAGCAACTTTCCAAAGTGGAAGCTCAGTATTTCCAACTTAAGAGCGACCCTACTGCCAGAAGTATGTATGCATTTGTGAAGGTGTAACTTTTTTATGATCTCAATTTTTGTAACTTTCAGACTTTCACCACTTTCCATATGACTATAAGAAATGCCATGCTTCAGCATCTTCCTGTTCATAAATGTTTGCAGTGGTTACCCTTCATTTAAATCAATCAGAAATTTTAAGATATACCATAAATATCTTTAACTTTTCCTAAATTATCCATTAATATATCTAAATCTTTAAGGTCACATTTTCAGCCAACATAACCTTTTAGAGTAATATTTCCTTTTCTTTGACATTAAACTTGCTCATAAATCTTAAGGGACTGTACAGCATTCTTTTTTGCTGTTCATTAAATAGACTGATTTAAATATTTTATGATCAGAAGAATGACAAAACAACTCATTTCCCAAAGCATTAGCTTCACAGATAATTTCCTTTGATTACAAAAAAGTTAAAGCCTAAGCTTTAGAAGTGACATCTTCGGGATAGTTTTTAAAGATGTTTCCTGGTTCGCTTTTAATGCTACTCCTAGCTTCAGCATAGCTCTATAAACTAGAAGAAGTTGCTATGGCTTCAGCCCTACCAAGATGACTAGTTAGATTTAGATCCTGCTGCCCAAAAGAGATGACTGGACTCCCAACAAAGCCTCTGACTCAAGTAAAAACTATTGCTGCTTCTTAGAAGCAGCCAAGCAGCACACCTTGGGGCTAGGTTTGCCTACCAAAAAACATTATTGTTAAAAATGTTTTATTTTCCTTCAACACCAATCGTACAGAATTTAGTTATCCCCTTGTTCTTCTCCCATCACCTCACATGTAACTCTTCTCCACTACTTTATTGCTGGGAGCAGGAGGAGAGGAATAGAGAAATTAAGACTCATGCATGTGTTTAGTAGCATAATAACCATCCACCTAGAGTTACCAAAAAGTTCGTGTTAGAAGCTGCCCATTCTAAGAATTTTGTGGAGATCATTTTACCTCATCCAGCTGTTTAGAAAGCAATAACTTTCAGTTCTTGTAGAAATGGATTGAATGATAAAAGATTCCATGTCATTAGGAAATAATATTCATTACTGGTTTTTAAGAGTAAGCTAGGAATTCCTTCTTTGTGCTACTTGGCCTGTTCAGTTAAATAATTTTCCCTCCTTTGAATTTGTCCCGATTAGGAGTTCATTTTCATTGCTAGTTTTTTACTTAGGCATGTACAAACTTATTTGGAGTTGCTTTCATAAGATCATGAAGAGTATTTTGATTTTTTTTCTTATTTTATTTTATCTAATTAGATTCAGCTTCTTCACATCAGCCATTGAAGAATCTTCGTGAAAGGAGAAACACAGACCTACCCCTCCTTGAAATGCACACTGTAACCAGGGAGGAGGGAGAGGGAATGGAAACAACTGACACTGAGTCTGTATCTTCTACCAGCATCCATACACCATCTCTGGAGCAGCTTCTTAATTCTCCTGAAACGAAACTTGGTATGTTCATTTTTTAAAACATAATTTTCCTTATTTAGGCATTCTGTAGAATTACTGCTACTAGTTGAGTGCCCCATTGAATCATGATGATACTTTTTTGAATACCTGCTTCCTGAATTGCAAATGGTAAACCTTACTTAGAGTGCGGTTTGCAATTTTTCTTTTGGTCTTTTTGGAGGTGAGAAAGGCAGGGCAGTTGGGGTTAAGTGACTTGCCTAAGATCACTGAACAACTAATAAGTGTTAAGTGTCTGAGGTCACATTTGAACCCAGGTCCTCCTGGAGATTTTGTTTAAATAAGCTCTGGTTCTCTCCTAAATCTGAACCAGATGGATGCATCAGAATTCAGTGGCAATATTAAAAAGTAAAAAGAGGCAGCAGGGCCTATTGGATAGAGAGCTGACTTTGGAGTTATTAAGATTTGCATATAAGCCCTTCTCTGACACTAACTGGGTGATCCTTGTCAAATCACGATCTCTTAGAGCCCTGGGTCTTCTCTGCATTGATTAAAGGAGTTTCCTCTATCAATGAAATCACAGTTCTAGTCCAAAAAAAAAAATTAAAAGTAATTCGTTTTTTAATTGTCCCCATTTATAAACTAAAAATGTTATTGTTTTCATGTGATTCCATAATTGCCTACTGAATTCAGAATTAATGGCATGCTTCCTTTATTTAACAGTAAACTTTTCTCCTTTAAAATTTTAATAAATATTTGCCTTCACGTTGAATCCATGAATTGAATTCATGTTGACTCTGTAGTAGACTACATAAACATTTCCAAAGGAGTATATAGTTTGGGTTTCTTCCTAGTCTTATGATCACAGTCTGAGGGTGTTCTGACATTTCATTGAGCAGGAAGTCAAAGATGGTCAATCAGAAGGTCCACTGGGAGGGTGTGGGCAGTAGCTGCTGGTCACTTAGTTGCCCTATTGCATCTCCCTTCGTAGAATATAAGTAACATGATATTTTCAGTTCTTAGGAAGACAGATAAATGGCCAGAAGATGAATGAGAGTTTTGATAAAAAGTTGTAAAGGTGAAAGTTTACCAGACTGCAGAGCAGAGACTAATAAAACTCATAATTACCTGGAAGACATTTAAGTTTCTTGAAGGCAGACACCTATTTTACCTTGATTTTTTTTTTCCTTTTTTTCACTGCAAGGTAATCTTTCAATTAAAGACCCGTTGAATAAATGAATGGTAGACCATTGGGTTAAAGGTGCAAAGAGGAGAAAGTACTTAATCCATGAATGTTTGAAATAAGAGCGAAAAAGACTAGGGTTGGGGGGTTTGGAAATTTAGGAATTCCTAAAGCAGTTCTTCAATTTGTGAACCTAATTATAAAATCTTATAGTTAGAGAGAGTATTTAAAAAGTTAAAGGGACCTCAGATATACTCATTTTATAGATGAGATCTAGAGAAGTAAAGTGACTTAGCAAAGACAAATACAAAATTTTGTTTTGGAAATTAATCTTTATTTAATAGATAAGGACTTAACATGAATACTGCAAGTCTCATAGAATGTGTCTTTGAATCCTTTGTTACTTTTGGACTCAAAAAATTGGGATGGGGCAAGAGAAACATTTATTAGAGTCAAAAATTAATCTCATACACAAAGCAATGGAAAATAATATAGTGGGTGTCAATAGCCTGTAACGCGTAAGCCATGAGGAACTTCCAAAAAAAATAAAAGGAGCAGAAGACGTCCTCTAGGAGATGTGTGATAGAGAAAATGGGCTGGCCGCGCAGCAGAGCTCGTGATGACAAGTCGATGGACATTCAGAGTGCCCTCGTGGTACCCGGGTAGTGTCAGCAGAGACTGAAGTAGGCTTCCAGCATGTTGAACATAAGAGAGAACATAGCCAAGAGTCTCGCAGGATGAGCAGCTTTGTCATTGGAGGGAGCTCCTAACCTGATACGATGAT
This sequence comes from Petaurus breviceps papuanus, assembly GCF_028583685.1. Taxonomy (NCBI): domain Eukaryota; kingdom Metazoa; phylum Chordata; class Mammalia; order Diprotodontia; family Petauridae; genus Petaurus; species Petaurus breviceps. The sequence goes on from NW_027185863.1 coordinate 6,770,615, forward strand.
ACATCACTCCTTAGAGTCTGGACTACGCGGGGAATGAAATGCATTCAGTCCATATCTGTCATGATGACCTAGGTCATTAAAATTGGTCCTGGGCATATTTCTGTAGCGTAGCAGGTAGAGCTGAATTTTTCCCTCTCCTCTGCACCCTTTTCTGAAGACAATCCTCTTTTTTATATCATCTGTCCTTTTCCAGAATTCCTTTGACCTGAATCAGTAACTGCCAGGTAAATAGTATGAGAAACCTTCTGAGTAGCCTTAGAAAACCCTGCCAGAATATCAGAATTTGTCTGGAGATCCTACCCCAGGATTTCAGTTGAGTAAGGGAACCCACTGTCTATTCCAGACTTTGTATAGTACAAAGATAACTGGAGTCAGAGTATCACGGTTCAAAATCCTGACTTTGTAACACATTAGTTCTTTGAACTTAGAAAAGTGAAACTCTCTGTTCTTCAGTTTACTCATTGGCAAAATAAATACATTGGTATTTAAGATGATCCCAAAGGGCCTGTCTAGCTCCAAATCCCGTGATATAAGTTCTATTATGGAGAGACTCTGTGACTTCACCTTTCTAGGCCTCAGTTTCCTTATACATGATAAGAGTGTTGGATTAGAAAATTTATTTCACTTTCAATGAATAACATTATCTAATCCTGTTTCCTTTAAGTCTCTGTTTATTTTGTAACCCCTCTTTGGTGCTTTGTGCACAGCTGGTCTTCACAAATATTAATTGCCTAGGATTTGTCTGGAGTGGATACTAAAACTTCTAGAGTCTTTTACTGTCAACCAAGTCAGCTTGAATCTCTCTTCCCTAAACTTTGTATGCTAATAACCAAGAGCCCATAAATGGTGTTCAGTGCAGATGTGACCATATCACTCCCCTATTTCCTAAACTATAGTGTTCCCCATCACCTCCAAGATCAAATACAAGATCTGTTTGGCATTTAAAGCCCTTCACACCTGGCCCTCACCTGCCTTTCCTGTGTTCTTAACAAGAACCTTCCCTTCCCCCTGCCCACTTTCTGTGATCCAGTGACACTGGCCCCATTGCCTCTCCTCACTTAAGATGCTCCATTTCCTGATTCAGATTATTTTCACTTGGAAATTAATCTTCAAAAAATAAAATTTCAGAGCCTCCTTTGTGGCATGAAGAACTCAGCAAAGAAGAATTGGTTCAGAAGCTCAATTCTACCGCAAAGAGTGCTGACCACCTGAATGGCCTCCTGAGGGAGACTGAAGCAACCAACGCCATTCTCATGGAGCAAATCAAGGTGAGTCCGACCATTGAGACTCTGTAAGTGTTTGTGAGCATTCTTGCTGTATGACACACCCGTGAAGCATCTCTTCAACAAAAAGTTATACTGTATATTTTATGGATAAAAGAGCTATAAAGCATGAACTACTTGAAATTCAAGAAACATTCGTCCATCAGGCCACTGGGCCTCTGCTGTGTGCAGAACACTGTTCTAGACCCTTAGGAGAAAATGTAGCCCTTCCCCCCACGGTGCTTACTGCCTAACAGAGGGACAAAAACAAGCATATGTTTTTTATTACACATTACATGGCATGTTCATTGGAGAGCTGTAAAACCAAGTACCGCTGTGTAAAGTCCAAGGTGGGATATTTTTATCCACCCACAGATCAGAGAAGGCTTAAGGATGAGATGGCACTGGGGTCAGGTTTTAAAGCATAGATAAGAGTTCTCACACACAAGAGGGAAAGAGAGAAGTTGTTCTAGGCATAGGTGACATCGTGACCCAAGAGATGGAAGGACAGAAGAAATATGGTGACCTCAGAGTAATGAACCTGAAAGAGAGCATGCTCTCAAATTGTGGAAAGCATTGAATGCCAGGTAGGAGCATTTGAACGTTAGCCAGTAGAAAGGCATGGAAAGATTTTGAACAGAATGACGACTTAAGCAGATTTAAGTCTAAAAGAAATCAGTTAGATTGTGGAATGCTTAAAAGACTGTTCAATTCATATAGGAGCTTTACTGCCGAACAGAGATGGGCTGGGGGGTGGAGAGCCCCACAGGACAGTACTCCTGCACACAGGAATTCTGGAAACCTTTCAGAACAATTGTGGGTGAGGCACATTTACCTACTGTGCCGATACAGGACTATTCATCTGTTTTCCTTGATAACTCAGATCCCAGAATGGGGGGGGAGGGGTTTCCACGGGGGAATTTGACTGACGTTTATGAAATTACACAAATGACCATTTGAGACCTCTGAAAAAAAGATGAGATTAGTGCCTCTGTACGTGTTTTCAAATCTGTTTTTCTTTATTAGCTTCTCAAAAGTGAAGTAAGAAGATTGGAAAGGAACCAGGAGCGGGAGAAGTCAGTAGCTAACCTGGAATACTTGAAGAATGTTCTACTACAGTTCATATTTCTAAAAGCAGGGAGTGAAAGAGAGAGGCTTCTTCCTGTCATAGACACAATGTTGCAGCTCAGTCCTGAAGAGAAAGGAAAGCTTGTTGCAATTGCTCAAGGTTGGTGAGATTAAATTTTTCCCTAATTGTCAGACTTAGAGAGGGATTGGTCTTTGTACATGTTTGCATGTAGACATATGATGGACAGACAGACATAGATAGACAGACAGACAGATATATATATGTGTGTATATGTATATATAATGTATATCACATATTTCTGCATGTATCTTCATAAATTTCTTCAAGGTTTAACTCAAGTTGTCTTTTCAGTTTTTTTTTTAGTCTATTGTAGGTATAAAATAAATTTTGTGTTATTCAGTGACAAGCTTATCTACGTTTTTAGGACACTAAAAATATAGTTATATTTCAACATAACTACCACATTTTCATTTATTTCATAATAAAATGTACAGTTTAACCTTTTAGCTGCTTTAAAACATTGTGTTGGTGATCCATAATCCTAAATTCCACCAAAAATATGGTTTTATTGCTTTTTTTTTTATTAAAGCACATGCCCATAAAAATTAGGAAGACAGTCCCTAGCAGTTTCATGGGCACTTACTGTACCACTTAGAGCATGAATGTTACTCCCCAATGCTGAATTGTATTCTTCAGCTAAAGGATAGAATTATCCTTTCTAAAATTTTCTTCTTGAAGGAAGATTGGTGCAAATGTTTCTATTTTGAAATATTTTTTTTTAATTCTGCAGAACACCCAATTACACCCAAAGGGCTGTAATACCATGCATACCCTTTGATCCAGCAATACCACTGGCTAGGTCTACATCACAAAGACTTCCAAAAAAAAGGGGAAAGAACCTATTTGCACAAAAATGTTTGTAGCAGTTCTTTTTGTGGGGGCTAAGAATTGGGAAATCAAAGGGATGCCCATCATTTGGGGAATAACTGATTAAGTTGTATTATATGATTGTAATGGAATATTATTGTGCTATAAGAAATGATAAGCAGGATGGTTTCAGAAAAATCTGGAAAGACTTATATGAACTGATGCATAATGAAGTGAATAGAACCAGGAATGCATTGTACACAGCAACAGCAATATTATTCAGTAAATAACTGTGAATAACTTAGCTATTCTCAACAATACAATGATCCAAGATGGTCCTAAAGGACTAATGATGAAGCATACTATCCACCTCCAGAGAAAGAACTGATATTCCCTTGAGCATGCTATTTACTTTTTTCTTTTGAGTCTTATACAAAATGACTAACATGAAAATGTTTTACTTAATTGCATATGTAAAACCTATATCTGATTGCTTATTGTCTCAGGGAGTGGGGAGAGGAAAACAGGGGAATAGGATTTGAGTCTCTAAACTTTAAATAACAGTGGGGGGGTTAATCTCTCCAGTTTAGACATAAATGTACTGAGCATTTCATGCATTTTTTTTTAATCTTCACAAGGGCAGTCAATAAATTGTCAATTATGGGGAAAACAGAAGTATATAATACAAGAGAATTGATCTTCGAAATAATAGTTCTTGTAGTCATGTACTACTTACCATGTTTGTTTTTTAAAGACTCAGTTCTTAATTTCTTTTTTTTTTTTCTTTTGAGGCAGTCAGTGTTAAGTGACATGCTTGCCCAGGCTCACACAGCTAGTAAGTAGCTGATGCTGAATTTGAACTCAGGTCCTCCTGACTCCAGGGCTAGTGCTCTAACCACGGTGCCACCTGGATACCTTCAGTACTTAATTTCTACAGCTGCATTTTTAGATTATGCCTTTTTAAATTTTCACGTTTATTTTGATTCAACAAAATTGTTTGGAAACAGAACTCTCATGAATTAATCAATTTGGTAACTACTGCTATTCTCCCAGAAGAAAATAAGTATAGTGTTATACCCCTCCCCCCCAAAAAAAAAAATAATTTTAACACATAACTAATTAATCCACTTGGGATGGAATATAAAGTTACAGAAGCCCTTTGGGAGTAACTAGTTATAGCAAATTTTTGATTGCTTGATTTTTATTTCATATGTGTATATCTTTGATATTGGAGAATTTAAATAGTTATTTTGGTTTTTTTCTCTGCAAAGGTGAAGAAGAAAGTACATCTCGACCTTCTGGATGGGCATCCTACCTACACAGTTGGTCAGGCCTTCGATAGCATGTGATAAGAAAATGTTTTTCGAGCTTGTAACCAAATAGAATATGTGACGAAAATAACCCAGACACGTGGAGTCCTTCTGTTTCTTTTGTGAATTTGTGTGTGTATGCACAAACAGGATTTATGTAGGCAAAAAATATATCAGGAGCAGCTTTTAGGGCTGATGTCGGATGTCAGTCCTTCAGAGATCGGATGCTGCCAAGACCATCTTTTTTGTGATCTTTAACTTATGCTGCCAGTAGGAATGGGAAGGGGGTACCTGTCTTCTCACTCTTTAGTGCCTCTGGATCCTATTCTTGCTTAGGAATACCATAAGTCCTGAGCCCAAATTTTGATCCCGTAACAGAACTGGAATTTAGAGCATTTAGTGTTAATTATACTTTGCCAAGATATGATTTGCAGGAAGTGTTGTTACTAGAAATTAATTGGCAGCAAAACTGATAGGACTTAAATTTGAAGATATGGAGAAAAATGTATAATTGGAATTTACAGTTGGCAAGGTGTCCATGAACTTAAGTGACTGGATAAAAATACTACAAATGAATTCTGAAGCTAGGTTACCAAATTCCACACAAATGTTTTAGAATGTTCAGAATATGGACATGCTCTTTCAGTCTTTTTGTGTGGCTACAGGAATAAGATGGTTAGATGGAATTAGATTAGGAATAAGATAAGATTAGATGATAGAACCCTGAATCAAAGCAGAAACTTTTTATTGCATGATAACCTTTTCCATTCTGTCAAGCTATTTGTAAGCCATCATTGTGTGTTGAAAGTTTGGCTAAATTATTGCGAACTTGTTCTCTGTAGCTCTTTTCCATTCCCCTTTGCTGTCCTACCTACACCCCCATACCACCCCACTCCAAGTCAGTGAGCATGTGGATCCTAGAGCCATAGAATTCAGCATTGTGTTTGAAGGAAACACCACCAGGGAACTTCTGTATTCACGCAGAGTGTATAGCCCCAAAGGCTTTCCAGTAATAAGGAACAAAAAAAGCACTGGTTCATTAGGGGTGTCTTCTTGGAGGATTATTGGATAATCCACAATCTCTCTAACTAATGGAGTGTTATTGGGGTTGCTTTCTTCTGACTCTTTCGAGTTTGTACAATTGGCTAGTAAAATCAATGTTGTGTTATTAAATCTTAAAATTTGAGAGCAATCTGATTAAAAATTGCATACTATTTAGTGATGTCAACATACAACCAGTTTGATGAAGTTCTTTAAACCTGTTGATTTGTACTTTTAACTTTAAAAATCTCAGCTGGAGAACTGACTTTGCACTTTGTTTACTAGAACATTAACTTCCAAACAAGTTTAAGTGAAATTATGCTGCTGACTTGTTGAGTTTGTTCTTTTAAGAAATTTCTCCTAAGTGACTTTTGTCATGTTTTAGAAGAACAGACCAAAACTAGTGAATGTCATATTATATGCATTTGTCTTAGAACTGAAGTTAAATTAAACATTTGTTTTTCTTACTTTGAAAACTGTGAATATAAGTATGCCAATAGCATACAATGTAAAACTTTGATAGTATTTAAAGAAATTTTAATTTCTCACTGACCTTCAGATTTGTGAATCATATACATAATTGTATTGAAATATTGAGTCTGTATTCATGAATGTAATAAAAATACTTTTGCATGATATAAAATGGTTACTTTAATTACAGGGGGGAAATTCTTTTTGATTTTCAGTAATGAAAACCATTTATGATTATTTTAATAATCACTTATTAAACATATATCACTGTGTAATATATTTTTATGGCTAAATCTTTTATTAACATCATCTCTTTGGGAGTTTTGAATCAACTCATAGGTTACAGCTGCTACTTTCCTTATTTAATAAAAACTGGAACTTTAGGTATATTGAAATTGCAATATTAGAATATTAGGAAAGAGCAGTGATTGTTCCTTTGATGGCATTGGTTTAGACAAGATGATGTGTCTAGTTTGAGAGCATCCAAGTATATAAAGCATATTTATATGTTTTTTATATGTATATACTCAAAATATTGAAAGACCAATTCAAAAGTTATTTAAATGGACTTTGATAAAAATAGTTACCAAACTATCCATATAGCCAAAACTACCCTATAGTAAGACTACATGAAGTTGTCATTCAGAAGGCTTCAAAATTACCTTTTAAGGATGACATACTTGAAGACTGTTCAGTCATTGAACGAGACATCCAAAAGTAGGATGAAAGAAAAACTTTAAGTAAGAATTATTTGCCATCTCAGCTCTCCGCATGTTTTTGAATTTTTGAAAGGCAATCAAAGCCTTTTTTCCTGATTTTCATTTTGTTTTGATACAGGCAACAAAGAAAACTGAGAGATTTTCATTGCACTTTACAGGTAGCCCTCCCTTCGATATTCTGCTGCTTAGACAGGTCCATTACAAATGATTGGCCACAAAGGAGCAGCTGACCCAAAGAGGTAGCCACAGGAATTCCACTAACTTCCTAGGTGGAGTTTCCAGTATTAACTGTAAGCTAGATGGCACTGTGAATAGAGCACAGGACTTGAAGTCAGGAAGAGCCAAATTCAGATCCTGTCTCGGATACTTATCTGTGTGACTGTAGGCAAGTAACTTACCCTCTCTGTGTCCCAGTTTCCTCATCTGTAAAATGGGGCTAATATTGAGGATAGAATAAGTTAAATAACCTCTTATAATAATTCCAGAGAGGCTGAATACCTTAGTGAGTGGTGTTCAACTTGGAGTCAGGAAAACAATGCCATCTCAGACACACGTAGGCAAGTCACAACTTCTCTGATCAATCAATAAACATTTATTAAGTGCCTACTACATTCTGGCCACTGCTCCAAGACTCAGTTACTTCATCTGTAAAGCAAGAATAACAATGGCACCTACCCAATAGAACTGAGATGATGTATTCGGTTTTGCAAACCTTAAAAGGGTATGTTATTAGAAGTGAGGAGAAGTGTTAGCATTTGTATTATCCTTTGTGGTTTATAAATTATATTGCATACAGTACTTTAATCCCCACAACAACACTGGTAGATGGTGCAAGTATGAGCTCCATTTTACAATGAGGAAATTGAGAACATGAGAAGTTATGATTTGCCCAAAGTCTTCCCATTATTATTGCATGATAAACCTGCATCTTTCTATAAAGAGTCTTAAGTGGAAGAAAAAAGTAGAAAGGCCAGCATAGGGGAGAGTATGCCATCTCTTTTACCAGCTTTAAAAAAATAAGGAACCTTTATGTTTTAAAAAAAAAAAAAAAGTGGCCTCTTTCAGAGACAGGAGAGAATTTATAAGATTATTCTGTTCTGTGACTTTACTGGAATTTTGTACCTAATGGGACCTCAGAAATAATTATAAGGCAGAGAGAACACCAATCTGGGTGTCCCCAAATAGAGCAGTTTAATTCAGTAAATAATTAATGTACATTCTGCTCTAGGCCCTGAGCTAGATGCTAGGGATATAAAAATAAAGAAAAATATGATGTTCCTCTGCTCTCAAGGAATTTGCCCCAGTGTGGTTCTGGCCCTTTGTTCTTCAGCAGGCAAAAGAAGAAAAGAAATCCTGACCTAAGGAATGAGTATTGGTGAAGGAAAGCAAGCTACACCTTTCAGAAAACAAATGGAGGGACCAGCTAACCCACTGTAATTAACCAAGCAGTGTCCCTGGAGAGCCCCACCCTCTCCCACTGCCCATCCCCCTTCCTCTGCGGACACTCTTACCCCACACTATGGGCTCCTCTACTGATGACAGACTGCTCCGTATTCTCACTCAGCTGTTGGAGGGGGCTAGGCAAAGGTTAGTTTCTGATCATAAAGGGGTTTCTGGCATCCCGAGTTTGAATCTCAGAGAAACACCATTAATACATTTTTATTAGATTCTACAGTAATGTTCTTAAAGTACCTTGTGGTTTAAATATGCTTTTGTTAATAGCATGGGAGTCTATCCACTATGGTTCCATGATACAGATTTCCATCCAAACCATCAATACTGAAAACCTGTTCCTGAGTATAGAACTTCGTGTTCTCTACCAAAGATTGCTAATGAGGATACTGACCCAGACCGCTGACTCACTGGTTTTGCATTGTGTTTTTGTTTCATTTTTGTTAGTGAGGTGACACAGTGGGTAGACCACTAGGCCCGGGGTCAGTAAGACCCAGGTTCAAATCCTGTTGGATTTTGGACAAGTCACTTCACTTTGGTCTGTTTCCTCGTCTGTAAAATGGGGATGATAATATCTCCTACCTCCTAAGATTGTTTAATAAGATAATAATGTAAGGCATTTAGCACAGTGCCCAGCTTATAGTGAGTGCTATATAAAAGTTGGCCTTTTTTTTTCAAGCTCAGTTAGCTACTCACTTTTTTACCAAGAAAAATAATTATGGACCTTTCCATAATTTCTGGACCTTTCAATGCCTTCTGCTCTAAATAAACTGGGATGGAGTGGGTGAATTCAGCTTAACAAACATGAAGTGGTTCCTGTGTAAAGAATAATTGGGAAAGATACAAACTTGAAATAGGATATGGTTCCTGCTGTGGATCTTAACATTCTCAAACAAGTACACAGACACCTACAATAGCCCATAATTATTTGAAAAATGCATGAAAAGGTACAAAGTATTATGTGAGTTTGAGGAGGGGAAAGTTGTCAAGGAAAAAAAGGCTTCATGAAAAAAGTTTCACTGAGTTCAGCTTTAAAGGACAAGCAGAAATTCAACTGGTGATGAAGTATGTCTCAATGGAACAAGGTTAAATCTTTGGGAACACAGCACACTTGTGGTAGGTCAATAAAATGTGGTTTTAGATGGAGAATACATTTATTCTTAAATGGCTTAGGCTTTTTCTATCCCCTTCATTAGAAATGAAATTAACATGAGCTGATTTTGTTAATGAATATAGTGGAAATAAAATCTTTAAGCAAGCTTTCAGAGTTTTTTTCCCTTGTACTTTCAACTATTCTTACCATTAATATTTTACCTACAGTGAATAGAGCACCAGCCGTGGAGTCGGGAGGACCTGAGTTCAAATCCAGCCTCAGACACTTGACACACTAGCCATGTGACCTTGGGCAAGTCACTTAGCCCCAATCGCCCTCCAAAAAAGCAAAAAAAAGAACTATAAGTTCCACCTTCTATACTAGTGATCCTTAAAGGCTGTTAGGCAGTGATTCTTATTCTACAACAGACCTGCACAACTTGGCAGTGGGTATGGGCCAAAATTAAAATAGGCTAAACTTTTTCAGGCCAGAGTAGGTTTTTAATGGTTTACTTTCCAGATAAAGGTATAATTAATGATTAAACTATTTTGCAAATAAGCATCTTTTAAAAGGGAACTTTCAATTAATATCAATTACTTACACTTATTACTTAAGATTTTTAGTGATCATGAAATTGTTCCTCTTAGACTAGAGACAGACTGGTTGGTTGTCTTGGGTCACATGACAAACAGGATGGAGGGAACAGTGAGTGATAACCCACCCACTGACTCGATAGCGAGCGGTGGAAGGCGGGTGAAGCAGCACACAGACAAAGCACTTGCTACATCTCTACTTTCTTTTCACATCTTCTACATTTTTCTTGGGCTGCCTGAAATGTTGTACAGGCCTGTTCTACAGTTATACTCAAAGGAAGGAGTATAAAATGGCAAGTTTTAACTAGAAAGGTGGCTCTCTGTGATGTCACATGTTAAGATTTGGAGGCTACTTCTTGGGTTTTTCCTCTGGAAGTTAGAAATGAGACTTGGATATTCTTTTTTTTTTTAAGCAATTGGGGTAAAGTAACTTGCTCAAGGTTACATGGCCAGGTGTTTTGGGTGTGGTGCTAAGTATCAGAGCTCAGATTCGATCCCAAGTCATCCCAACTTTGGGGCCAGTACTCTTACTGTGCCACCTGGCCGCCCCTTGAGACTTGGATATTCTCAATGGATTAGTTGTACGTTACCAAGGATTCCAAAAACAAGATTCCACCAAGGTTCCTTCATTCCAACTATATATGAAGATGCCTCCAATTGGAACAGCTGGTTGGAGAGCTACAGCATTATCATCAAACCAACTCTCTGTATATAAACACCTGACCAAGACCACCATGAGAAGATAACAAACCTAAAGCTTCAAGTAATCTAACAAGCAAGTCTAAATAACATTGGAGCCAAAATAGATTAGAGATGCTTTCAATATTTGAATGTTGAGGAAGCTGTACCCACAAAACAGGTGGCACCTAGTAATTTGGAGAAGCCAGTTTTCCAATATTGACTGAAAATGTTTATTCAAACACAATTGGCTGAGAAGTGACACAACACAGTGCCTGCCAAACATTTCATTTGGTTGCTTCACTGATTGCTCTTATAAGTTCAAAGACTATAAAACTTTCCCAGGAGTGAGATCAGAAATAAATATATAGCTTATGGTTTTAAGGGCCCTTTTTAACACAAACGCTTCAAACTGATGAAGATCAAATTAAGTATAAAAAAAATGCCTACTTTGCTGCTAGGGCAGAGTACTACAGCAACAGAGAAGAGAGTAGAGAAGAAAGTCAGGTCAAAGTTGGCATGCCACTTGGTTAACATTAGAGGAAATTATTTAAAATTATGTAGCTTTAGCAATAATCCTAGCTATTTTTTGACTCACTTTTTCCCTCTTTTCTCTCTAACTGGGTTGCTGAAGAGTTGAGTCTGTTTAATTTTTTTAGCTTATGAATTATACATAAGAAGAAAAGAGGCCCTGAATTTTTTTCCCTCTCTGCTCAGCCTTGAAAGCATGTACAAATATGGGATTTTAAACAAAACAAAAAAATCCAAACAGTCTTAATCTAAACATGTTTTTAGCATGCCTATGTGGAGGGAGAGAGACAGGGTGTTGTTTGGGGGCTGCTTTTATTCAAACAGGATTTTTCTAATGATCTAGATATTTGGATTAGGATAAAGACGACATCTTTTTTTATTATGAGCTTGCCAAGGAAAACAACAGAGAAAATGGAGTTTAAAAAAAAAAAGCTCACAGTCTCTTGCTACCAAGAGATGCCAAGAGAATGTACTAATTGTTGGATAAGAAAGTAACTTTTTTTTTTAATATACATGGTTTAACTTTTGAGATCCAAACACATTTCTTTTTTTTCTTTTTTTTTACTTTTTGGAGGGGGAGGGCAGGGCGTTTGGGGTTAAGTGACTTGCTCAAGGTCACACGGCTAGTAAGTGCTAAGTGTCTGAGGTCACATTTGAACTCACGTCCTCCTGACCCAGGGTCAGTGCTCTATTCACTGCGCCACCTAGCCGCCCCCAAACACATTTCTTAAAAATAAAAACTCAGCAGAGCACAAATCCTGTGATGACATAGCATTTCTAACTTACGTTCAGTGCTCTAAGCTTGGTCCAAGGCTATTCCAGTACACATCAGCAACTGAGAATCAGCTGCAGCATCAATTTTTAATTCACACCAAGGAAGCGGAATTTAATTCCCCACAGCTAATGTCTTTCAGCTGAGCTTTCTCCGCAGGGATTAGTAAAATGGAGCTTCTGTAGCTGTATTACAAAGCAAGCCAAAATATGTGTGTACTGTACATACTCATAAAACAAACTAGGAGAGAAAAGTTTCTGGTCTCAGAAGTAAGTGACTTCAAAGAGTTACCCATTCTTCCTTTTAATTTTCATAATTATCATTAAGTTAAACATCGATAAAAACATTTCAATATACAGAGAAAAAAAGGATCACATGTGAAACTTCTGTTACAAAGTATGTCTTAAGTGTATATTAAATGTAATGCAATAGTAACAAAATTGTCACTTAAGCTTCCTGAACTTCTTTAAAATTTTTTCTACCATTTTATTTTAATGCTGTATTGATGTTTTTTCTTCTTCTTTCTTCCTTTCCTTTTTCCTTTCTTCCTCCTTCCTTTCTCCCTTTCTTCCTCCCTTCCTTCCTCTTCCTTTCTTCATTTTTCCTTCCTTCCTACTTTCCTCCCTTTTTCTTTCTTCCATCTTTCCTCTTTCCTTCCTTCCTCTTTCTTCTTTCCTTTCTCTTGTTCTTCCTCCTTTCTTTCTTCCTTCTCTCTTCCTCACTCCCTCCCTTCCTTCTTCCCTTCCTTTCTTGTTATTTATTTTTCAATGGAAAGATTGTAGGAACCAGCAAACCAAGTTTAGTCCTGAATTAGCACGGTAATTCTGGTTTAGACAAATTATATAGGCATCTTACCTTTCTTCCTTCTCAGGATGTTTATATATATATATATATATATATATATATATATATATATCCCTAGGGTGTTGTAAAGAATAACTATGAATGTTCATTATATCCCATCACTGAAAGAGGTTCAGGAAATCTTGTCAGCCTGCAATATTTTTTTTTTACTAGACTACCACATTTTCTCTAGATCTTGAAAAAACTGTAGTCATGACAGATGTTTCATGATAGGAGCCTAAATCATAATCATACTATATACATGCATAATATATGTCAACATATATTTTTTATTTGTATTATCTCACTTCATCCCACCAACACTGTGAAGCAAATAGAGCAAATGTTACCTCATCTTTATAAATGCAGAAACTAAGACATAAAGTCATTGGGGAATATTTTAAGATCATACATACTTGGGGCAGCTACGTAGCGGCACAGTGAATAGAGCACCAGCCCTGAAGTTAGGAGGACCTGAGTTCAAATTCGGCCTCAGCCACTTAACACACACACACACAAAAAACTAGCCATGTGACCTTGGGCAAGTCACTTAACCCCAATTGCCCTACCTTCCCCCTCACAAAAAAAAAAACGATCACACATACTGTTAATGATTACAGGTGGGATGAGAACCAGGTTTCCAGTACTCTTAGAAATGCTATGCGTGGTTTACTTTTGTTTTGTTTACAATTTTTATTCATGTCTTTTGTCACCTTTTTAAGTCCCACAGCTGTGCCTACCAAAATTTCCATGACTGAGTTAAATAATTATTAAAAGACCTTTGTTGATTATATTTTGTGTGTCCCAGATGTGATACTCTCAGAACTTTATAATTAGAAAGGACCTTCCACATTGACTAGTTCTAAGCCCTCATTTTATAGGTGAGAAAACTGATATCTGGCTAGAGACTTGCGCAGGATCACTGAGCTAGTTAGTTGTAGAGGAAGGACTGAAACCCAAGCCTCTTGATTCTCATTCCACCATAATAAAGCCCAACAGAGAGAGTCAGTCAATTAAAATTTTTTGAAGAACTTCCTATATGCTAGGCATTACACTAAGTGCTGGAGATACAGAGAAAGGCGAAAAGAGACCTTGCTGTCACAGAGCTCACATTCTAATGGGAAGGACAACACGCAAATCATTATGTACGTATGAAAAAGAGCATGGACCCTCATAGAGCCAAGCTTCCATATAAACACAGCAGAAACATAGAATATTAGAAATGAAGAGAACCTTAAAGGTCACCGTTCCCACTTAATGAATCTTGAAAATGTCACCCCATTTAACTTAGAAACATGCTAGCTCTTCATGATATGCCCTCATCTAATCATGGGACACATTATTATTTACTAATATCAGGAATCATCAGACTTGGTTTTGTGGGCTTGGTTGTTTTTTTTTTTTCCCAACAATATTTGTAGGTTGGAGAAATTATTGCATAGAATATATTTTTGTTGAGTGCTCTAAAAATGTAGTAGACCTACTGACACTATTAATGATTATATTATTAATTATTAATAATAATAACAACATAATGCACGTACTCTGTTCCAGGCACTGTGCTAAGCACTTTATAATTATTACTTGGGAGGTAGGTGCTATTATCCTCATTTTACACTTGAGGAAACTGAGGCAAACAGGGGGTAAGTAACTTGGTCAGGATCACACAGCTAGATTTGAACTTAGATCTTCCTGACTACAGGCCAAAGGTTCTATCCACTGCATCATTCAGCTGCCTCTAATGACTGTGACTTTCTGGACATTAAATCACATTTCTTTGGTCCTGGTCAGTTCTATGTTAAACTAATTGTAATAATGAGGCTTTACAGCTGTTTCTTTTCTTTGCTTTTACGAAATTTACTGTTAGTGTAGATACCTAACACCTGGGGAATGGCTGACCAAGCTCATTTATGAGCTACCTAAAGCAAATGTTTACGTATAGGCTGCTTTTGCCTTCATCCTCTCTGTCTCCCATCATTCTTCATGAGGTCAGTCATTATCATTACCACCACCAACACACATACAGACACAAGAGTAATTGTAATATTAACAAAAGCAAAATATGATTACAGTGGTAAATATGTTAAATATACATTCAGCATATTTGCATATATAGATATATATAACCAAGTATAAATGACTTATTTGTTTAAAAGGTGGGGGAAGGACAGACTAGATCACATATAAGGTCACTTCCAGTTCTAACACTGTACTCAATTATACGATTCCATGACTTTACTGACAGTGGCTTTGGGGGATTGCTGCCCTCTCTCCTTTAATATAAGTAATTAAGAATTCATTATATCTGGAATTTTTGGTATTTCTGGTTGAGTGCTTTCCTGAAATCATAGGCAAAGAAATCTTTTTTTTTCCTTCTCTCCTTTAAGACCCAATTCTCATGGCTCCTGTGATATGTTTTTACTCTAGCTGATATTTGATATACGCTTTCCTGTTGAGAGAGCTGGAATTCTCTAGCCCTCTCCCCCCCTTTAACCTCCACTCATGTTCGGTCTACACTGGACTTTATATTTCATGTTATAGTTGCCACATTTCCCTAATGCAGTCTTGTGATTCTTAAAAAACAAAAAGTAATTCTCAAGATTCAACGTCAGGCTTCACTTTTATTAAACTCTCAAAGAAATACAACTTGTTAGGAAAATCTGGTCTGCTCTCACAAAACCTGTACCAATTTTGGGTAAAAGGAAAAAGGAAGGGAAGTTTTAGATTATTCCTTCCTCAATATAAATATAAACACAATGTGTAGTGGTCTATGTGGTTGCGAAGAATCATAGCCTGGTCTGAGCATAACATCAGTTTTGGGAACCAGTTCATTACTAGATTCTCTCCTGCTTAAGTCAGGGAAAACTCAGTCTAGGCACTGTTTTCCTTCCTATAATCTATAAATAAGTGAAATCCTGAGCTCAGCACCATTGTAACCTCTGTCCATTTAACCACTCAAAAAACTAGAATTAAGAGGGTTTTTCCCACACGTTGATCTCTAGTCCTGAAACCTACTTCTCCCTCCTAAACCACAGTGAGATGCTTGTCACTAAGGACCTACCTATCCTTTCTTTTCTTCTTACCTGGTATACACATTTCAGATACCTGATTTTCTCTTTCTAGGGGTTTACTTATTCACAGGAGTTTGCCAAGGTAATTAAAAGTACATAAAAAAAGAACCCACCCAGGTCAAACTGGGTGACTATAAATCCAATTAGGTCAAATGATTTTGCCCTAATTCTCAAGGTCCCAGAATTACCAATAGGCTTCTAGATCCATGTAATGGGAATGTAAATTTTAAAGATCTTCCCTGCCCCTAGGCTAAAGTGCACCTGGAGCCTGGGGTGGGAGGCTTGTTTTTCAGTAGATACTTCTTGATTGGCCAGTGAGTCAATAAGGTTGTTACATTCTCTGAGCCAGGAGAAGGCTATATAAGCCCTGATGTGTAGCTTTGTTTTGGGGCTCACTTTGAGAAGTGTTCTGTGATTTGATCTGGATTATGGGAAGCCATTGTCCAGAGCCCCCCGGCTTTGAAAAACCTAGATGTTGATTTGGTATGGATGTAATGGTTGGACAGTTTGGAAATCTGTCTACTTGATCTGTTTCTCTGACTTGATAATTCTGTCTGTGTATTCTGAAGTTCGGGGTGCTGACCTTTTTCCCCTGAACTAGGTAAACGATACATGTTTGACAGATTAAAGTAAGCTTGTTAACCAATTGTGAGTTGCTTTCCTTTATCAAAGCAGATCCAAGAACCTGTGGGAGCAGCCACCCTAGGGACGCTGGGGTGCTTGCTGCTACAATCCAGAATCATCACCTTTCTCCAAAGAACCTCTTCCTCTTTCTTCTTTGCCTACCCTTCATCATGTCACCCGACTCCCACATCAATCCACTCATCCTGGCACCCTGAACAGAGTCAGTTTGTCAGTTGTAAAATTTCCAACAAACCTCAACCCAACAGAAAACCTTAACATTTTTTGGAGAACCTTTGTTCTGCTGCCCACACATTCCAACCCAAGAATATACTCCTACTGTAAGGCAATACTTCTTTCTGTTTAAAACATTTTTATTAACTGAAAGGGGTATGAAAATTGTGAGAAACATTAAAAAGCAACCTTTATTTAAACACTCTCAGCGTAAAGATGGCTTAAATGTTCTATTTCGTTTATTTTACATATGACTTATATCAACACTTTAAGATTGAAAGCTAGGAAATTCTGGTACCTTGGACTCTTTGGCAACTTTGGAACAAGACAAGACAAATATTCTTAATAACATTTTTTCCCAATCACATGTAAAAATATTTTAAAGATTTCTTTTAAGTTTTGAATTCTAATTCTATCTTTCCCTCCCTTAAGAAAGCAAACAATCTGATATAGGTTATACATATGCAATTATGTAAAACATATTTCCATGCTAGTAATTTTATGGAAGAAAACCCAAACAAAAAAAAATGAAAGAAAGTGAAAAAATAGTATGCTTCAGTCTATATTCAGATGCCATCAGTTCTTTCTTTGGAGTCGGATAGCTTTTTTCATGATGAGTCTTTGAGATTGTCTTGGATCATGGTATTGCTGACAATAGCTAAGTCATTCACCATTTTTCATCATACTATATTGCTATCACTGTGTAAAATGCTCTCCTAGTTTTTTTCACTTCACTCTGCATCAGTTCATGTAAATCTTTCCAAGTTTTCCTGAAATCATCCTGCTCATCATTTCTTACAGCACGATAGTATTCCATTAGATTAATATACCACAACTTGTTTAGTCATTCCCCAATTGATGAGCACCTCCTCAATTTTCAATTCCTAGCCACTACAAAAAGAGCTGCTATAAATATTTGACAAATAAACATCTATTAAGTGATACACAAATAAGAAAAAGTCCCTGCCCTCAAGGGGTTTACAGTCTAATGGGGGAAAACAGCAAAAGAAGCTGAAAAGGGTACACCAAGGTAATCAGTGCAAGGCCATGATGTTCTGTGGAGTCCAAACTAAGCAGAGTTGCTAATGGAAACTGGAGAGTTACCTAGAACTTCCTTCCAAATAAGAAAGCTTTGCTGATGGAAAGTAGAGAGTTGGATTTAACATTGACAACTCTATATTGACATTTGTGGTGTGAAGGGAATTATGAATTTTATAATAATCGATATGCTATGTGTAATGAACATACTAATAGACTAGATTTTTCAGAATGTCTCTCTTGTGAGAGAGCTCACAATGCAGCTTGTCAAATTTGGATAACACTCACAGTCAGTGGGATCCTTCTGACTTTGTACCTGAAATGAAGCGAATAAAAGATTGTAGAACCTGTTCCTGGCAAAGACCTTTGATTCTGTGACCTACCAAGTGATGACCCCCAAGGACTGGAGCAATACTGCTCCCACAGGACTCCAGAACTGTTGTATTTTCTTCCATCTGTGGGTTTGTTATGGAAAACAGATCAGAATCTTCCCCCCTCCCTTCCCACTTGTGATTTATGTATATAATCTCTGTCTTCACTTCAGCAAAGTGGAATTCTGATCAGGAGAATGCCCAGTTTGCAAATCTGTTCCTCAAACTGAAACGAATTAATTAAGCAATTACCTGATGACTGGTACTTTTTCTCTGGCCTGCTGTTTCATCATTCTCAGATTAGAGATTGGCTCAGTAAAATCCTGTTAACAGTGGTTTAGATGACAGAAATGTGGATTTTGCTTTCTCCCTATAAGGTAGAAGTGAGTCATTTCACAAGACACCCTTTTTTCAGAGCAATAGATTTTGGTTGTGACCAGATCTTTAAGGGGCAGGACCATACTTATAAGCAGATCTGAGAAGAGTCCTCATAGCTGGGTCATAGAAAGACTTCAGTTCCCGCTGTCACTTAGAAAAGTTTAGAGGAAAAGCTCTGCTGCTTAGAGAAGAGTGGACTGGAGAGAAAGATTCTACCTTAACCTTTCCCTGAACTGGCATTTACTGACTTAGAAGTGCCCTTAAAGCCCAGCCAAGGGAATAGACCTAAAAAACCTATGTAGATTTCAGGTTTAGGGGAACTATTTTTACCAAAATAGTATAAGAGTGCCTCAAAACCAAAAGTTAGAAATGCTCTGACTGGGAAAAGCTCTGCAAGTCTGAGGCTTAGGGTTGCTGTTTTTTGCTAAAAACACATATTACTGCAACCCAACTCAACAAAGGTAGCAAATGTAGAAAAGTTCATGGATGCCAGGCTTAGGGTCTCTGATTTTCTAAAAAAAAAACAACTTTACACTATAAGACCGCCAGGGGAGTAGTAGCAGCCAACAGAAAAATTTATCAGAACATAAAAGACCTGAAGAGATCAATTCATCAGTGACCTATTCTACAGATTCTCTCTGAGAGATATCAAAGATATTAAGGCCCAGAGTCCAGAGTAATGAGTGGTCCCAGGCACACATGTCCCCTAATCAAGCACCTCAATACTGCAGTTTTGTAAGTTTCTGCCAACTCTCCCTGAAAGATACTCTGTGTGCATTGTTGGGAGAATGTGTCCCAAGTTTATGGATAAATGTTGTTTTTAATTATTCTTGTTCTTTCTTCTTTTTAGCAAATATTTCTGAAAAACTCACTTGTGAGTAGTAGAATTACAGCTACTGTACTAGGGTTACCCTAGGACCTAATATTGTGAGTGCAGATGGGGTGAGTGTGTCTACCCAGAAAGAAGTAAGGAGAGGATCAAGCAAGTCCCAGGTCCATGAACTACACTACATTATTAATCATTAATTCACTTGAGTCCCTTCCCCTCCCCACCTTCTTTTGAAGAAGGGAAGAAGGATAAACATTATTTAAAGGAAAGCAGTTATCTGTAACCTAAAAGGAGCATCCTTCCTATCACAGAAATACCCTATTCATTACAAAGCAGCATGAGAAGCCCCAGTGGAAGTCAGAGACTAAAGGTTTTAGAAAGCTCAGAAATCTTTCATCTTCTCTCTGAATTATAAGTGATTATGCGATTAAAGAAGACGTGAAAACATGTAAAATGGGGTTTTTTTAAGTTGCTAAATTGTGTTAGCTTGGAAAAGTCAGTTGGCTCCTTTGGCCTTCAGTTTCTTCATCAATCAAATGAAACTGTTGGTGTGCTGGCTCTAAAAATCTATAATTCTATGAAATCAATGGAAGCGACTGATCAAGGGATTATATTTCCTAAACAATTTGATAATTTTACTGGGAGGTGAACCTACATACAGAATAGTTAGTCCCATTTTCTTATGGATAGTATAGATGCCCCCTGGGACCTCTAGCAGGTTTCACCAAAAGAGACTGCCCAAAATGAATTGATTAACTTAGAGTCTTCAAAGGGTAGACTCTTGGAACCAAACTTGCTGAGTTCTTTTTCCTTTTCTACCTTTATTCTGAAGAGTTTTCCTGAAAGCAAAGTAATTAAAAGCCATTTATAGAGGCCTTGGAGCATAAATACATAGCCCAAAAGGGAAGTTTTCAGATAATTTCAGGTTCTTGATTTCATCCTGAAGAAGGCAACAGTGCATCCTCTCAACTTCATGGTAGTAATTGAGAGAGGAGCCACATGGCCAAGTCGTGAGAGATCCTGAGAATTTCCTCCCTAACAATCCCAAGATTTAGCTTTGGAATCAGCCATCTATCCAGAGAAGGGGGAATTTCCTAGGCAGAAGAAACTTTCAAGATTGACTTATAAAGAAACCCTAAATTCAAGACCTTGGGAATGTCTCCTATCAAGAAAAGGATATTTTTCTGAACAGTATTCATCTCAGAGATAGAAGACTATTTTACATTTGGCTCCCTAGTGTTGGAACTAAGAAATAAAACAGCAACAAGGGCCTAAAAGCATGACAAGGGCAGCGGGGGAGTGGAGGGTGAGGAGAACAAGGGACCTGACCATTTTTGTGTTAATGATTAAGTTACTCAATGGGTGTAGTTCCAATGGAAAGAAGGGTTGTCCATCACACAATACCAAGTATTTTTTAATCTTTTCGGGGGTAGTCCAAGCCCTCAGCCTAGATATGTGTTTGGATCTCTAAGGGATAAAAAAGGGACTCATTGAAATATTTAGATGTTGCTTGACTATCAGCCTTACGTTCATTTCCCCTCTGAAGGCAACCTGAGTCACACACTGGGAAAATTGTATGTATGCATCCCTGTGGAAATAAGAACCCAGCAGAATGCAGCAGCTTTCCCCACTGGCAACTCCAAGTTCATTTCCCTTCAAAAGGAAAGCCAAATCATGGTATACTATTAAATCTGGAGATCTTCAGAACACTGGTGACAGGTACAAATCACTGAAGAGTGAGGGAATTATACTGATTGCTTATGGAATACTGTGAGTCCTTAATGTGTTTTCTGCATTTTCTGAGTAATAAAAATAAAAGCTGGCTTTTATCTGGTATATATATGTTATTATATTTAATGTTTGTAAGGGTTCCAAAGTGACTTTTTTACTCACATGTATGGAGTCCTAAATATGAATCATATTCTAAAATTCTGGGTGGGGATCTAAAAAGTCAGAGAGATAGTGAAGTGGGGAATGAAGGTACAGGTGGGGAGGTCACAGGGAAGGAGGTTGCTCCCTAGATTAAACTTCATCCATGTAAGCCCAGAATTTATGAGGTTCTGGGTTACTGATTATTACATCACAAAGAACCATTAGGAGCGGCTAGGTGGCACAGTGAATAGAGCACCAGCCCTGGAGTCAGGAGGACCTGAGTTCAAATCTGGCCTCAGACACTTAACAGTTACTAGCCTTGTGATCTTGGGCCAGTCACTTAACCCCAATTGCCCTGCCCTGCCCCCACCAAAAGAAAAAAAATAAAAATAAAAAAATAAAATAAAAAGAACCATTAGAATGGTTGTTACTATATACTTATATGCAAAGATCTAGAAAAAAAGTAAATGTTGGAAAGTGCACTCTTCATTTATTAATCCACAGAGTTGCTTCTAAGACAAATGGTCACTTTACATATCTAATTTGTTAAACCTGGCATTTTTTGTCTTATTACAACTAAAATGAGAGACAGTGTGGTATGGTGAACAGAGGGTTGACCTCAAAAGCCAAGAACACCTGAATCCAATCCTGCTTCTTATATTTAGTAGCTGTGTGACCCTGGCTGGGCAAATCACTTAACCTCTCTGTGCCCTAGGCAACTCTCTAAGGCTACTATATAAGTCCAGGAGAAGGTGCTGAGCTGAATTAGTGGAGGGAGTTTCCTCACTTGGGAGTTGTTCATATTTTTTTTTCCGAATGCATTATTAGCTTCTGATTTACATCATTCATTTCCACCAGATTTTGAGTTACAAATTTTCTCCCCGTTTTTCCCCTACCCACCATCCCAAAACAGCAGTCCCACAGGATATCTCCTCTTCCAATCTGCTCTCTCCCATATTTTCCCCCATACCCCTTTCAACTTTTCCAGAGGATCTCTATGCCCCTGTGCCTGGGGAGTTGCTTATATTGATGAAATCACAGGTCCAAGTCCTGCTAGGTTTAAGGTACTCTGAAACTTGAGCTTTATCGAATTTTTTTTGGAGGGGGGAGGGCAGGGCAATTGGGGTTAAGTGACTTACCCAAGGTCACACAGCTAGTAAGTGTCAAGTGTCTGAGGCTGGTGCTCTATTCATTGCACCACCTAGCCGCCATGCTTTATCAAGTATTTTTAAAAATATATATCAGTTAAAGATAATTGTAGGATATATGATCCCACAAGAATCAAAACATTTTTCACTAAATGTGATCCCTAAATAATTATCAATTTGTCCATATGACATATATCACTGACGATGCCTCACTCTTATGCTGTAGTAAATATAATCCCAAAAGTCTGTCAGCAGGAATTGTACTAATTACTGGCAATACGAAGAAAGGCAAAAGAAGTCCCTACTTTCAGGGTGCTAACGAGAGAACAATACGCAAACACCCTGCAGAGGGGCGGGCCGCTAGGTGGCGCAGTGAATGGAGCACAGGCCCTGGAGTCAGGAGGACCTGAGTTCAAATCCGGCCTCAGACACTTAACACATACTAGCTGTGTGACCTTGGGTAAGTCACAACCCCAATTGCCCTGCCTTCCCCCCTCCAAAAAGACCAAAACAACTACCCCCAAAACAAATAAGATGCAGACAGAATATATTGAGGATAAGAAACAGGGGGGAAAAGCCAAGAATATTAAGGGGGAGTGGGAAAGATTTCTTTTTTTTTTAAAGCAATCGGGGTTAAGTAACTTGTTCAAGTTTGCACAGCCAGTTATTTCTGGGTGTGGTGCTGAGTATCTGAGCCCAGATTTGATCCCCAGGTCATCCTGACACTGGAGCCGGTGCTCTTACTTGCTGTGCTACCTGGCCGCCCCTGGGAAAGATTTCTTGTAGAAGATGTGCTAGCTTGGACTTCCACCAATGGGTGGAGATAAGGAGGGAGAGAATTTCAAGCATGAGGGACAGTGAAAGCACTCAGTCAGGAGATGAAGTGGTATGTACCAGAAGGAGCCAGGAGGCCTATGTCACTTGGTCTCTTAGTACGTGTAAGGGAGTCAGATATAAGAAGAAAAGAAAGATAGGAGGGAGCCATAGTAGGAAGGTACTACTATGATACCAGAGGATTATATGTTTGATCCTGGAAGTGATAGGAAATCATTTATTGAATAGGGAGGTGGTAAGGTCAGAACTGCACATAAGGAAGATTAATTTGACAACCCCACAGAGGATGGACTGGAGTAGGGAGAGTCTTGAGGCAGGAAGACCAACCAGAAGGCTTAATGTTTTGTGCTAAAGTGTGTTCTAATGGTAACCCATAAGCTTAAGAAGCGCAGCTGGACAATGTCTAATGTTTCATTCATTTGATTCATCCTGACTTTCTTGCTGAGATCATTCTCCTTGATCATGTGCACATCTCCCAGGGTCCATAAAATATGCAGATAACTTAATTACATTACTGAACATTGCTGGTGCTTCCTCTTCAATGCAATGGGAGAAAGCGTCCAAATAAGACTTCAAATCACAAAAAAAGGACTGCTTGAAAACAAAATGTAAAGGAAACTCATTTGTTCTGTTGAAGAGAAAAGGTCCAGAGAGTTATTTCGCAAATGTTGTTGGACAAATACAGGTTTTATTTTTGTTATCTCAGTGTGGGCTTCAGACATTTTTTAGAAGAGTAATACCAAGTTACTGACAGTCACCCTATACTTCTGGGAATGGAAGGGGCAGTGGCCCCTAGAGTAGTCGAGAGGCAAGGAGACATCCTCTCCCTCAACAAAACATTTCTCCCACACACTCTACCAACTAGTTTCATTTGGATTAGTAAATGCCTCTGTAAATAAACAAATTGTCCTGGGGAAGTGTAGCCTGCCTGTTATTCACAACCCCCTATGAATTACTTTAATCAAAATAATCAGATTGCTTTTCTTCTAACAAATCTCTAGCTGAGATCCACCAGCATTAAGATAAGGGAGGGAGGGGAAGAATGATGGGGAGGAGGGAGAGCAGGAGATCAGAATACTGGAGTATGGACCACTGGAGGAAAGGAAAGTCCTGGGTGAGGGGCTGCATGGAGGACTATGGATGCACGGCCACAGAACAGTATCTAGTCACTAGCATGCCTGGAGATAAAACCTTCCTTATTTACTATGAGGCCCTACAGGTCAGCTGTTGCATTCCTGTCCAGGGTTCATTCCTGACTCTCCAGACTTCATCCACCATGCCAAAGTAGGTCACTCACCCTGGAAGTTCATTCAGCCCCTACCCTTCTCAGGAAACAAGTATGCTCCACCCCTGAGACCCCTTCTTCTGATTGGTTGATTACTCCCAGAACTTCCATTTTGAGGAAAGTGCCTAAACCAGTCAATCCTTCATTCCTTTTGAAGACTCCCAGGACTTTCTTTACCATGCACGCCCTTGTGAAGGCACCTTCCCCCTCCTGTATTTTCTGTATTTTATTTCTTCATTAGACTTCAAGCTCCTTGAGCAAAGGGACTATTTTCCTACTTATATTTCAGTTTCCCAGTACTTAGCACTCTGCCTAGCATATAATAAAAGCTTGCTTTCTTGATTTAACTCTTCGTGCTCCTAATGCAATGCTTTGAACTTGTAGCTACTTAATAAACACTTTTGAGGATGGTTTTTTAGTGTTATTTTAGTAATTGTATGATTTAAAAAAAAAAAACCTTAAATATTAATGATGCAAGTAATGTGTCTGGCACTCCTAACACTGAGCTTACACAGACTGGTTCTGATCTTAGGGAAGGCCCTCCAAAATCATAACTACATGGCACATTATTCCCCCTCTAACTAATGCTCCAGAGATGGGGTTGAAAATAGTGTTGTCAAGCTCAAATGAAAAAAGGGCCACTAGAGTACACAAAGATGCAAGTCAACTTCTTTTTACAATATAATGTTATCTCTTTTACTGTATATTTATGTATATTTTGTTAAATGTCTTCCAATTACATTTTAATTGGGTTCAGATGCACTCAGGAGGCCCACAGGCAGCCTGTTTGATATCTCTGGTTTAAAGGAGTCCCAATTCCCCTACAAATATTCAAGGTATTGAATACAAAGCAGCCTTTATTTCACTCCAGAGAAACTACAAAAAACAACACAGACTCGGGGAACATTATTAAACCATCAACATTTATGAAGCACCTATTGTGTGCCAAGCTCTGGATTAATTGCTGGTTCTGCTACTAGCTGGTCTGTCCTCTGAAAAGAAGGAAAAAGGAGCAAAGAGGCAAAAAATGCCAAGTGAGGGGTGAAGATTCCTTTTTAGAGGCCAGCACAAAGGGGTAGATCCTTGAGTAGCAACTCAAGACAACCAATCCAACCCCAAATGGTCTTCACGGAGTTGAGAAAGGGCAAGGACATACCCTTCTTAGGCAGATTAAATAAAAATCCCAAACAAAGGCTATTATTATTGTTATTTTTTAAATTATTATTATTATTATAAATGCATCAATTTAATCAGGGAACTCCAATTAGCCTCCTACATTAGATATGGCCACTTTCAATTGATAACCCTTCCATCATTTTTAATTGCCAGCTTTGTAATCTTGATTTTGTACACTAGCAAAAACAATGTGTTATAGTAGAAACTAACACAATTAGTATGTTAGAAAGGGCATTTGGGGGCGGCTAGGTGATGCAGTGAATAGAGCACTGGCCCTGAAGTCAGGAGGACCTGAGTAGTTCAAATTCGACCTCAGACACTTAACACAAAAACTAGCCATGTGACCTTGGGAAAGACACTTAACCCCAATTGCCCTACCTTCCCCTCTCCAAAAAAAAAAGAGCAAAAAAAGGGCATTATGGGCTCAGACACTCAGCACCACACCCAGAAATAACTGGACTGTAACCTTGAGCAAGTTACTTAACCCCGATTGCTTTAAAAAAAAAAGGGGGGGGGCATTAGATGTGAAATCAGATAACCTAGGTTTGAGTCTTGGCTGTGCCACTTATAAGCATGTGACATTAAGCAAATCACTTAACTTCTCTGGGCCTTAGTTTCTTCAGTGATTGAAAATAATTAATAGGGGCAGCTAGGTGGCACAGTGAATAGAGCACCGGCCCTGGAATCAGGAGAACTTGAGTTCAAATCCTGCCTCAGACACTTAACACTTACTAGCCTTGTGACCTTTGTCAAGTCACAACCCCAACTCCCCTCCAAAAAGAAAAGAAAAAAAACACTGAAAATAACTAATAGTTAAAATGATGGAAATGGACCAATATTATCAAGGCTCTTTAAACTTTTTCCACTCCTGGCCCTTCTAGCACTTCCTAAACTTGGTTGTGACTCCATATGGGGTTTAAGAAGCACTGGACTAGATGATTCAGCTTTCCACCTCTAGAATCTCCTACAAGTTGATATAAGGGTTGTCTAAAGTCTCTTTCAGTCTTAAAATTCTGTGATTCTCTGATTCACAGTTCCATTGCAGAATTCATCTGGTCTGTGTCTCTACCATCCCTGAACAAAACGCATAAAAATAGACAACACAAAGAAAAGAGGCATTTAAAAATTATGCTTCAAAAGGAAGGGCCTTGAGTATAGGGAGGGGACATGTTTCAGACAGCATTGGGCAAGAATGGAATGGAAAAAGGGAAGAAAGGAGGCTGTGCAAGGAGCAAGCCTTAAAATGTCGATATGAGGTCAGAGGGGAAGTCTTTTAGAGAACAAGCACTGTTTTTGAACAACATGAAGTGAATATAATGTGAACTCATTTCCTGGCTTACAGACTAATGTTGAATCTTGTTCGTTCTAAGTATAGATGTTCTGGGTCGGACTTCAAAGTAACTCAGAGCCTCATAGATCTCAAGCAAAACAAACATACAAGGTGGAGTCTCTGGGTCTTGCTAAACTTGTAAACTTGTCACTAAAGTTAATTTTAACTTAGTTGTTAGCCAGGCATGAGGGCATTCCATGGGGCAGTCACACCCTTGGGAAAAATTACTAAAGCAAAAAATGAGAATTAAGTGACAAATAAACAGTTTCCACTGTGGAGGATATTTTAAAAAAAGGTCAATGACATTTACAAATGGTACTAAACATGTATTCTAGAACCAGAATTGAGAAAAAAAATTAAAATAAAAAGAGTGCTTAGTCATATTTCCTCTAATATTTTAAAGTTGGGTGCAGATGAGCATATCTCAGAAGACCATATTGTAGGCAGCAGCTGTGGTATAGTAAGTAACCTTAGAGTCAGGTGACCTGGTGCCAGCTTTGACAATTATTAACACCACGTGGGTGACCATAAATGATTGGAGTTGTAAAATAGGGATAATAACACTTGTGTGTTCTACCTCACAAAAATGAGACCAAAAAAATTAATTTGTAAGAAATAAAATGCTTTAGAAATATGAGGTGGCACAGTTGATGAAGGTCCCATTTCAGAGTCAGGAAAACCTGGAGTTGAGTCCTGGCTTGAATACACAGAGGTAGTATGACCCTGGGTAAAATGCACTCTTCTGGCCCCAGACAACTCCCTAAGGCTTATATATAATATAGTGAAGTACTGTTGCTAATATGCATTGGTAGAGAGGGTTTCCTCTCCAAGAGGTTCCCTATGCTAGTGAAACTACAAATCTAAACCAAAAAAAAAATTTTATATATAATATATATATATATATATTTAAACTAGATAGGGAGGTAGATAGATAGATGGGTGGATGGACAGATAAATAGGCAGATGGATGTATAAACAGATGATTGATAAATAGAATGAATAAGTGACAATAGATGAATGGAGTGAATAAATAATAGATGATTTATAGGCAGATGAATGAATAAGATAGATAACAGATGACACATAGCTAGATGAAAGGTATTTGACAAATGATAGATAATTAATTCCTTTTTTTTTTTTTTTGGAAGGGGGAAGGCAGGGCAATTGGGGTTGACTTACCTAAGGTCGCACAGATAGTAAGTGTTAAATTTGAACTCAGGTTCTCCTGACTCCAGGGCTGGTGCTCTATTCACTGTGCCACCTAGTTGCCTGATAATTAATTTCAATTCAAAAGAACATTTATTAAATATCTATTATGTGCAAGATTGTAGGGATAGGAATCCAAAAAGAAAACCCATTTTCTAGAAGCTTACAAGCAACCAATGAGCAGACAATGAAGACTGACTGTAGGTGTCAAATAAAACTCAAACTGACATTTAATAACATAATTTTTTATATCATAATAGCTAATCATCAATGTGAAGAGAGACATAAAACAGAAGACTATATGTTCACCATCAGTGCTTACCCCTGCTGCGGCTGATGTCCTACACGGGGTCTAAATGGAACATGGATTCCCTTTAACTCACAAGTTCATAGATCCTGGGTGAAAAGAACTCTCAGAAGGCCATTAAGCCCAATTCCCTTACTTTATAGGTGAGGAAATTGAGGTTGGAGGCTTAAACGACTTGCTGAAGGTCACAAAAGTCACAGGTGGGATTTGAACCCACCTAACTCTGCAGCTAGGATTTTTTCACTGCTCCACACTCCTTAAGGAGTTATTCCAGATGTTCCTATTTGTAGAAGACATTGTGCTGATTGACTTATACCCCAGAACCTTAAGAAACTCCTTAAATGAGATCTAGAATGACTCCAAAGAGTTTGTTCTACAAACTACCCACACTGGAAAAACCAGGTAGATGAAGAATACTCTTGTATAAACTAATTTGCAGCTGAATAAGCACCCAGAGAGTCGACCCATCAGTACCTATGTCTCAGACAGGCATTGAAAATGGAGCTGAGCCCATGGATTGAACAGATGGACTAGATTACATTGGAGAAACTATGCAATGTTTTTAATGATCCTAACAGCAACCTGCCCCCGGGGGAATAATGGAAGCTCATGCTGGCTCGTGAGGAGATGATTTATGATGGGATGGATTTAAGAAGGACATGGCTAAGAGTCATATAGAACATGAAAGTTTAGAAGGGTTTTGATCTGTTTTATTGAAGATAGTAACTATGACAATATAGTCACACAGTCATCATAGTATCAAAGAAGCTGACTCTTAACATGGAAAACGTTTAAAAGTAGACATCGACTGCTTCTCACTACTTAGAGAAGTATAACCTATGTAAAAGGGTAATCACTTGTGGAATATTGAATATACTGTCAGCCTTGGTTGATGTGTTGGCTAGTTTTGCTAAATTGCTTCTCTGTCTCTCTGTCTCTCTCTCTCTCTCTCTGTCTCTCTCCTTTTTATACTTTGTTCAAAGGGATGGCTTTCTGGGTAGGGGGTAGAAGAGGAATATATTTAGAATGAAGGTGATATAAAGGCAAAATATGTCAATAAATTATTTTTGTCACCACTAAAAGAGGTCTGAAAGAACCCAGAAACCACTTCGGCCAACAAAAACTTGATCTCTTGCCAAAAAGAGAGATATGGCAGCCAAGGGCAACACTGGTTTAGAATACAAGCTCATTTGCAAAACATTATGGAGAATGATGGTGGAATATTAGAAACAGCATTGCCTTACAAAACAGTGAAAAGCAGAGGAGAGGAAACTGTTCTGTGGAAAGCTTGGCATGAACCCAGTGAAGCCAGAGCATCCTGAGAGCTTTTATAGATGAGAAGGAACAACAAAAGCAGATTTTTTTAGACCAAATTTAATTTTTTTCCAATTACATGTAAAGACAATTTTTAACATTCTTTTTTTTTCTGAGTTCCAAATTTTCTCTCTCTTTCCTTCCCTTCCCTCCTCCCTAAGATAGAAAGCAATTTGATACAGGTTATATATGTGCAATCATGTAAAATATATTTCCAGATTAGTCATGTTGTGAAAGAAGAAACAGAAAAAAATAAAGAAAATGAAAATGCTTTGATCTGCATTCTTTCTCTGGAGGTGGACAACATTTTCCATCGTGAGTCCTTTGGAATTGTCTTGGATCATTGTATTTCTGAGAAGAGCTAAGTCATTCATAGTTGACCATTGCACAATGTTGCTGTTACTATATACAATGCTCTG
Source organism: Petaurus breviceps papuanus (assembly GCF_028583685.1). Taxonomy (NCBI): domain Eukaryota; kingdom Metazoa; phylum Chordata; class Mammalia; order Diprotodontia; family Petauridae; genus Petaurus; species Petaurus breviceps. The sequence goes on from NW_027185863.1 coordinate 6,800,770, forward strand.
CTTCAAATGGATTTTTTTTCAGAGAACTGGATAGATTTATTCTTATACCCTTAATTTTCTCCCTTCTGGGCTAAATAAACCCAGCTCCTTCAGCTTTTCCTTAATAGTTCTATTTCCCAAATCATTAAGTGTTTTGGTTGAGTATTATATTCAACATCTTTTTTTTTTCAGTTATAATAACTGAGACTAAGGAAACTATTATAAATACAGGAAGTGGGAAGGTCACCTCTGCATTTCTATATGCTGAATTCAACATAACTGCACCAAAGCCTTATTTAGATTAGGTTGTTATTGGTATCATTTTTCTTTTTCTTCTTCTTTTTTTTAAATAAAATATTTATTTTTAGTTTGCAACATTCATTTCCATAAGTTTTAGATTTTTTCCACCTCTCCCCCCTTCCCTCTCCCCAGTACAGCTTACAATTTGATATAGGCTCTACGTATACATTTTTATTAAATATATTTTCAAAGTAGTCATGTTGTATAGAAGAATTAGAATGAATGGGAGGAACCATGAGAAAGAAAAAACAAAACAAAAAGAGATCAAATAATATGCTTCAATATGCATTCAGACTCCATATTTCCTTCTCTGGATGTGGACAACACTTTCCATCATAAGTCTTTTGGAATTGTTTTGGGTCCTTGCATTGCTGAACAGAGCTCATCACACAATGTAGCTGTTATTGTGTACAATGTTCTCCTGGTTCTGCTCATTTCATGCAGCATCAGTTCATATGAGTCTTTCCAGGTTTTTCTGAAGTCTGTGTGATTATTTCTTATAGCACAATAGGATTCCATCACATTCATATACCATGACTTGTTCAGCCATTTCCCAACTGATGGGTATCCCCACAATTTCTGGTTCTTGGCCACCACAAAAAGAGCTGCTATAAATATTTTTGTACATGTGGGTCCTTTTCCTATTTTTTTGATCTTTGGGATACAGCACTAGAAGTGGTATTGCTGGGTCAAAGGGTATGCACATTTTTATAACCTTTGAGCATAGTTCCAAATTGCTCTCCAGAATGGAGGATCAGTTCACAATTCTACCAACAATGAATTAGTGTTCTAATTTTCCCACATCTCTAGCATTTATAATTTCCCTGTTTTGTCATGTTAGCCAATCTGATAGGTGTGATATGGTACCTAAGAGTTGTTTTGATCTGCATTTCCTTGAATCAATACTGAGTTAGAGCATTTTTCATGACTATATATAGCTTTAATTTCTTCCTCTGAAAACTGCTTGTTCATATCCTTTGACCATTTATCAGTTGGGGAATGACTTGTATTCTTAGAAATTTGATTCAGTTCTCTATATATTTTAGAAATGAGGTCTTTATCGGAGACACCGGTTAAAAAAGTCTTTACCAATTCTCTGCTTTCCTCCTAATCTTGGTTGCATTGGCTTTGTTTGTGCAAAAACTTTTCAATTTAATGTAATCAAAATTATCCATATTGCATTTCATAATATTCTCTATCTCTTGTTTGGTCGTAAATTCCTCCATTCTCCATAAATCTGAAAGGTAAACTATTCTTTGATCTCCTAATTTTCTTACAGTATCAGTCTTTGTATCTAAATTGTGTATCCATTTGGACTTTATTTTGGTACACAGTGTAAGACTTTGGTCTGTGCCCAGTTTCTACCATACTATTTTCCAGTTTTGTCAGCAGTTTTTATCAAATAGTGAAAGCTGGGGTCTTTGGGTTTATCAAACAGTAGATTACTACAGTCATTGACTACTGTGTCTCGTGGACTTTAACCTATTCCACTAATCCACCACTCTATTTCTAGTACAAAGTACTATTTCCAGTATGAAGTAGTTTTGATGATTGCTGTGCTAGCCCACCTTCCCTAGCTCAAACAGATTTTTTAAATCTTTTTATTGATATATTTTTTAATATCACCTTTATTTAAAATTTTTTTTAACTTAAAAAAATCTGTTTTCTCTCCCTTCTACCTCCCCCTCCATTAGGGAAAAAGGAAAAATGAAAAAAAAAAAACCCTTAAAAGAAATATGCCTAGTCAAACAAAATAAATCCCTGTGTTGGGCATAACCAACAAACATATTTGACATTAAACAAATTGGTCAGCATTTCTAAAGCAATTTCTTTCAGTGATGACAGGGGAACCATCACATTTAGCATTAACACCTTAGTACTCAGTATGAGGATATGGAAATGACTCATAAGATGAAGTCTGACAGGGTGGTGTAGCAGCAAGCACCCCGGGGTCCCTAGGGTGGCTGCTCACACAGGTTCTTGGATCTGCTTTGTTAAAGGAAAGCAACTCAAAATGGGTTAACAAGCTTACTTTAATCAGTCAGACATATATCGTTTACCTTGTTCAGGGGAAAAGGTCAGCACCCCGAACTTCAAAGTATACAGGCAGAATTATCAAGACAGAAACAGATCAAGTAGACAGATTTCCAAACTGTCCAACCATTACATCTATACCCAGTCAACACCTGGGTTTCCACATCTGGGTTTTTCAAAGCCGGGGGACTCTCAACAACGGCTTCCCAGAATTCAGATCAAATCACAGAACACTTCTCAAAGTGAGTCCCAAAACAAAGCTACACATCAGGGCTTATATAGCCTTCTCCTGGCTCAGAGAATGTAACAACCTTATTGACTCACTGGCCAATCAAGAAGTATCTACTGAAAAACAAGCCTTCCTCCCCAGGCTTCAGGTGCATTTTAGCCTAGGGGCAGGGAATATCTTCCAAATTTGCATTCCCATTACAGGTGGCCATACCTGATCAAATATATATAGGAGACTTTTTTTCAAATATGCTGGAGCTGACAAATTTTCAAGGTAGTCACAATCAATTTTCAAGCTATCTCATGAAGAATATTCCAAAACAATAAGAAAGATCACAGATGGTATTCATTACCAAAAGGTGATTGGGTAGATGATGGGAATTACTAAACCACATTACTACATTCCTGCTGTGGCAGGATGCATGATGTAAGAGCCCTCCCTCAACTTCAGCATATGCATTGATATCTTTTGTTTCCTCCGGATCATGATACTTAATTGGCTCTTGAGTAGAAACTCTCCTGGGTGTAAGGTTGACCCTCTGAACTCTCCCAGAAGTATGACCTTCTTTCCTCTGCACCTAGACATTGAGTATATCGCCTTCTAGGCAAGCCTTTGACTAAGATCTTTATGTCTAATCAAAGGCTTGCCTAGAAGGCAATCTATACCATGTATATACTATACTATGTCTATCTATACTCTTTTCTTTGGAGAACAACCTTGTGAAATCTCATTTTCTACCTTTCCTTGGCATCAAAGTGGTGGAAACAGTGGTAATAACAGTGGCTGTGAAAGACCAGTCAAAAAGGACAGAGCATCCCCCATAGAGGGAAACCACCAGAAAGAAAAGATCTCACCCTTCATTCATCAGTCTGTACTCAGAAGAAGTAAAATAACTAGTTGGTATCCCTATCGTAAAAGTCCCCATGGACAGGGAGCACAGCAAGTAAGAGCACCGGCCCCAGTGTTGGGATGACCTGGGGGATCGATTCCAGTCTCAGACACTTAGCACCCACCCAGAAACACCTGGCCGTGTAACCCTGAGCAAGTTACTTAACCCTGATTGCTTTAAAAAAAAAAAAAGTCCCCATGAAGTTTGTATAATACTCTATTACAAGGATTAGTTTGTTTTAAACCCAGGGAACAAACAGTATAACAGTTCCTAAAACATTTGGTTCTTTCTTTGGTTTTAAATGAAAAAGTTTTAAATTTTGCCATAATATAATCCCTCTCAGCCCCTAAGTAAAAAAATTCCTAACATCTAGTCACAGGATGGGCTGTCTGTCTAATTTTATATTAATGCCTATCTATAGTTAATCTCTGACCTCTAATATTAATAGGTAAAAAATAGCTACCATTTATACAGCGTTTACCATGTGCCAGGCATGGTGTTGAATTGTGCGAATAGTTCCTGCATGTAGGGAGAGTGTCCTTGATAAGTGATAATAAGTGTCCTTGAAAAATGAGGATAGACAGGGTTTCATAGATAATTTTATCCAGCAGATAGTGAATGCTATATACCTCCCTTTTCTTCCCTATTTCTCTTAAGCTCCCCCAATAGATGTAAAGCTTCTTAAGGGGAAGAAACTCAAGTCAAATACTGCTCTTGTATTCTCCATATACTTAACATAATACTAGACCCATATTAATAATAGTTACATAAGCACAACCCTGAGAATTTTTGCTTCATTATCTTTATATTTCTGGATTTCTCAAGGACCCAGGTAAATTAGGAAGGAAAATGAGGTGGCAGAGATTCTGGAATAATTCTACCAGAAAGGCCCACTTTAGGGAAAAGAGAGTTAAGGTAATCACCTTCCCTACACATACGTAGACATCCGTAGTTGAGGACAATACAAAAGAATAACTATGATTTAACATTATCACTTTTGTAGATGATGTGATGGTTTACTTAACTCTAGCAAATCAACTAAAATTAATTTAAATAATTAAAAACTTAAGTAAGATTACAGAATTTTTGTTAAACAGTGAGTGAATCTCAGCAGTCAGGATTTTGAATTTATTTTAAAAATCTAATTTACATTTTTGTTTCTGTGTGTTGAATATTTAATATGTTCCACTGTTCAACTTCTGTTTTTTTGATTGTTGCTGACTACTGGCCTTTTTACTATTGTAATTATTTTATGATTCTGTATTATTCATCATTACCCTTTCTGTGTGGGAATAAAATTGCTTATTCTATATCCTCTTCACGTTTGTACTGTAGATAACTTTTTTATTTCCCCCTTTGCTCCCAGGGAGGGAAACAGGGAACCCCAGAGCAATGAATCCACGATAAACTACCAGAGTAATCCTGCATTTCTACACATTTCCAACGAAACTCAGCAAGGAAAGATAAAAAGAGAAATTCCATTAAAAAAAAAAACTACAGAATGTACAAAGTATTTGGATGCAGATCCACCAAGATACACATGAGAATGCAAATATTTAAATAAAAATACTCTCAATGGAAATAAAGATAATAATTGAAGAAATATGAATTAATCATGGGTGGACTGAGTCAATATAATAAAAGTGACCATACAGCTTAAATCAATTTACTACTTATTCGGTGCCATTCCAACCAGACAACCAAAGGATTACTTTAAAGAATTAGGGGGAAAAATTAATCTAGAGGAATAAAAGGTCAAAATCGCAAGGGAAATAATTTTTTTAAAAGTAAGAAGAAAAGGGTCCTAGTTCCAAAGTATGCTACAAAACAGTAATCATAAAAATAATTTGGTAGCAGTTAAGAGAAAGAAAAGGCAGCTAGATGGCTTAGTGGATAGAGCACTTCCTGGAGTTAGGAAGACCAGAATTCAAATGTGGCCTCAGACACTTACTAGCTGTGTGACCCTGGGTAAATCACTTAACCCTTTTTGCTTAAGGTTCTTCATCAGTAAAATGAGCTGGAAACCACTTCCTTATCTTTGCCAAGAAAAACCCAAAAGGGGTCACAGAGTCAGACATGACTGAAATGACTGAACAACAACCCAAAAAACAGAAGTTGAACATTTTTAGTGGCACACACTAAATATACAACATACAGAAGCAAACACAGTCAATTAGTTTTCTTTATAAATTCAAAGATCCTGACTACTGAGATTCTCTCACTATTTGACAAAAATTGCTAAGAAAATTGTTAGCTTTGATTTTTCCTGCATAATAGAACTTCCTGGTGAGTTGAGACATGATAAGTATAGCTACCACATTGGACTGACCAGGTATAAAAGGAAAGAAATGTTGCTATCATGTACTCTGAATCAAGGTTCAAGACTTTACATACACTTCACCACTTTGACTTTTTTATAGCTACTCAGCAAAATAAAAAAGGACTTTGAATGAGGAGGCTCTAAAGCACCATGAATTTTTTTCACTGCCTCTTTTTCAAATTCATATTCAACATTCACTTTAGAAACCCTTGGCTAAAAGAGCTGAAAAGTTATAGAACAGCAATGATCTTCAATAACTTTTCTATTATTCATATAACCTTTAAAAACAATTTCCATTAAAGTGTTTCCATATCCTTGCCCAGAAGCACAATACCTATTATTAATGACATTTCTTAAAAATTACTAACATCAAGTTCCAGTTTTCTGGAAATAGAGAAGACACGGTTAGAGCTGGAGTTAAACCTTATTAGAGACTGCTATTGTTTTTACCTAGGGAAATTTTCATTTTGTGGAAAGTAAAGCCATATTAGATTGAAATAGCATTCAGGACAGAACATTTGGATGGCTCAAATATGCTAACATAACAGATATGTCAATGATCAGAGCAGTATCATCCAAGTAGGACTGATCAACAAATACGCAACTACACTAAGTTAATGCCCTAGCATGTAAAACTTCTAATAGGAAACTGAGATAACATACCGACCAAAAATTATTAACATTTCTTAGCCTTGAGTTGACAGAACAACTAAAAATAGAACATACTAGAAATGAGCCATTATGGAAGAAAAATATGCCTTATGAAATACAAATATAACCACAAAGTTGCTTAGACCAGAGATACCAAACTCATGGCCCACTGACCGCCAGTGACTGGCAAAATTCCCAAGTGCTACCCAAACCACATTCAAGATGGTGGAGTAAAGCGAACATTCTAGCAAAACTCTCCCAACATTCTCCTCTAAATAATGAATCAAATCAAATTCTAAAGCAACATAACTAACAAAAGGTTGGTATGAGACATGGAGTGCAGTACAGGGGCGACACAAGCTGTGGGCTTTTGGAGGCAGTAGTGAGTGACAGCAACAGGTATTAGCCACAGTGGTACCAGGAGCTCTCAACTCCTAGAAATGGTCAAGGAATTGAACAAGTGTTTAGAAAGAGATCCCAGAGGAGCCCTGACCACCCAAAATTTGACCATTCCATTGTCCAGTACTCAGTTCAGGTTTGTAGTTCAAGGTTGACAGAGAGGAGTGCTAGCCATCCGAAAGTTGGCAAGGACACTTCCTGAGTTTGGGATAATTCCAGGGATCATAAAAAAACAGGAGCCCTACCTGAATAAGGACCAGAGCACTGACCAGGAGAGCAGAGATTATATCTCTTCCCAGATCACATTACCTTGGAAGTACGAAAAACTTATAGGCCTGTAGAACTATCTGTAAAAACAATAGGGTACAAAAGTTTGAAGCTCAGGACAGTGATTCCACCCCATCCAAGAGGTAAGCATAAAGTCCAAAGTCAACAAATGGGTTGGAAAAATGAGCAAACAACAACAACAACAAAAAGAACTGAACTATAAAAAGTTATTATGGTGACAGGGAAGATCAAGACAAAATGTGAAAGCTTCTATAAGTGAAAACACAAAGAAAAATGCATATTAGACACAAGCCCAACAAGATAGAAGCCCAACAAGAATTTCCAGTAGAACTAAAAAGAAAAAAAAAGATTTTAAAAGAGTAGAAAAAGGAGTTTTAAAATCAAATAAGAGTGGTAGAGAAAAAAATTGGGAAAAGAAATGAGAGCAATGCAAGAAAATCATGAAAAGAAAATTAATAACGGTAAAAAAAAAAGGCACAAAAAATACTGAAAAGCTTAATTCCTTATAAAGCAGAATTGACCAAATGGAAAAAAGAGGTACAAAAATCTCAATGAAGAAAATAATTCTTAGAATTGTGCAAGTGCAAGATAATGACTGCATGAGACATCAAGAAACAATAAAACAAAGTCAAAAGAATAAAAAAATTAGAAGAAAATCTTAAATATCCTATAGGAAAAACAACTGACCTGGGATATGGATCAAGCAGAGATAATTTAAATATTTTTTTTTGAGGGAGGAAGGCAAGGCAAGCAAAGTTAAGTGACTTGCCCAAGGTCACACAGCTAGTAAGTGTGTCAAGTGTCTGAGGTCACATTTGAACTCAAGTCCTCCTGACTCCAGGGTTGGTATGCTATCCACTTAGAACTTAGCTGTTCCAAGAATTTTTGCACTACCTTAAAGCCATGATTAAAAAACCACATATCTCAAGAAATTGTAAAGGAAAACTGCCCAGATATCTTATACCAGAAGGCAAAATAGAAATTGAAAAAATCCACTGATCTCCTCCTAAAAGAAATACCAAAATGAAAATTTCTATAATGTTATAGTCAAATTCCAGAGTTCTCAAGTCAAGGTGGAAATGTTGCAAGCCGCCAGGAAGAAACAAATACCATGGAACCACAGTCAAGATCACAAAAGATTTAATGGCTACCATGATAAAGGAGCAGGCTTGGAACATGATACTGTAGAAGGCAAAGGAGCTAGGAATACAACTGAGCATAACCTACCCAACAAAACTAGGCATAATCCTACAGGAAGACAATATATGACTCAGGGGTGGGGAACCTGTGGCTTCAAGGCCACATGAGGCTCTTTAGGTCCTTAAGTGTGGCCCTTTGACTGAATCCAAACTTTACAAAACAAATCCCCTTAATAAAAGACATTTATGACAGTATTTGTAGGCAGGGAGAAAAAAGCCAAGAGATAAGGTGAAGCTGAAGATGAGAGCAGGACAGATCACTGGGACATGATCAGAGAGATCATTTGAAGTTAGATAATGTGAATTTTTAGTGGGTTCATTTGGCACATTTTGTTACTTCATTTGAGCAGCAATCAGCAGCCTGAGAATAGAAGAGAAAAAGGCACAGGAAAAGATGGTCCCGTATGAAGAAATGGCAGAAGAATTCAGAGAGAGGGAGTAAAGGGTGGACAGAAGGCAGTGTCTTGTTCAACTGTTTAGCCAAAAAAAAAAAGTCAAGCTTGAAGGGAAGAAAATGAAGCCAGAGCAGAAACAACGGGAGTGAAAACAGAGAGGGACAGGTGGATTGAAAGTCATAGTGAAAATAGTACTTGGTATATAATAGATGATTAATAAATACTTGTTAACTGGATGATGAATGGTGAATGAGGACTCAAATGATGAAGAGCAGGTTTGGAGGAAGGAGCTAGAGACAGAAATAGAAGGACAGATTATGATCAGGGAAGTAAATTTCAAAGTTTAAAATCATGGAGATGGTTTATTTTAGATAATGATGTTGAAGTACAATGTGTGAAGTCACAGATCAAAGACACAAAATCAAATATATTTTGGGGCATGGTCAGTGGGGGAATTTGCTTTGTTTGACCATACATATTTGTTAAAGGGGTTTTATTCTTTTTGTCCCAAAGGGGGAAAAGGTAGGAGGAAGAAAAAATAAAATAAAAATTTAAAAACTGAAGTATGAAATATGACATCCCCTTCTCTCCCACCCCGGGTGCTTGAGGTAGAAAGAAAATGGAGGTCATGGGAGTTGGGGAGTTTGCTGAATTGGGAGGTCAGTGTTTGAAGTTGTGTTTAAAGGGATATTAATGCAAATGCAGAAATTTCCAGGGATGAAGGCAGAGGTAGAGGGGAGAAGAATCCTTTGACCTGGGGTCTGAAACATGTACAAAAGGAGGGAAGTGAATTGGAGAATAGATAGTTGACTACATTATAAAGCTCAGTTTCTGTTGAGGGAACCACCATTCTTCCAATCAGGTTAAAAAATTAGGAATCATTCTAAATTCTTCTTTCTCGCTTTCTCCTCTCCACACCCTATAACCTATCAGTTGCCAAGTCTTGTCAACTATATCTCCCTAATTCCTCTAGAATCTCCCCTTTCCATTAACATCAAAATCGCCCTAACTCAGGTCCTCATTACCCTCCCTGTATCCAGAATATACTTTTTTCAATCGATTCTTTCCTCAGCTGTCAAACTTCTCCCAGAAAGGGAGTGGAAAGGATTTAAAGGCAATCAGCTCCCTTGGGTAGTAACAACAACAAATTCATCATTTTTATTGTTTCTGCCTTCCTTCCTGAAATGCTGCACACCACTTTGATTCATGCAATTGACTGGAAACATTCTGTTCAAAAACTTCCACAAGTTGGAAGTGGAAACATTTGGTATTTTGGTAGATCTATGATTTCATTAATGTGAGTACTCCCTCCCCTCCCCTTGTGCATATCCTAACCTCTACATGACTTCTTAAACTGTGGAACTCTTGTACATGTTTTCTAATAAATGCTCCATACAGAATCTACACACTGGAGGCTTTCCTCTTAGCTCTTTTGGAATCTGGGTACCAACATAACACTCAGGCTGTTGTCTTTCATTCCTGCCGCATGACTAACCCACCTCCTTTTCCAGTTACACATGGTACTCTATAATGTTTTTGGCCATTCATCATATACAAATTGTTTCTGATGTGCTGCAGTTGACCAGAACTTACTGTTTTCCCCCTAAAACTCACCCCTCTATCTTCTCTATATCTATCAAGGGCAGCTAGATGGTACAGTGAATAGAGTAATGTGCCTGGAGTCAGAAAGACTCATCTTCCTGAGTTTGAATCTGATCTCAGATGCTTACTAGTTGAGTGACCTTGGGTAAGTCACTTAACCCTGTGTGCCTCTGTTCTTTATATTTAATTTATATCTTTTGATTTTATTTTTTCAATTAATAAGCATTTATTTTCTATCCCTCGCATTTCCTAACACCCCCCCCCATGTAAAAAGAAAAACAAAACTCTTGTAATAAATATGCATAGTCAAGCAAAAACATAGGTCTCATTCTGCATTGTGAGTGCATTGCCTCCATGTTAAGAGGTGGGCAGCATACTTCATCATTGGTCCCCTGGAATCATGGTTGTTAGTTTATAAGTATTATTAAGTCTTTCACAATTGTTTTTCTTTACAGTGTTGCTATTGTGGAATTTGTTCACCTGTTTTGCTGACTTCACTTTGCTGAAATTGTATATGCATCTTCCCAGGTCAAAGTGATTTTCCTTAAGCAAAGATTAGGCTATTACACTAACTTGTTTAATAAACTCCTCTAATGCCTTAAGATTAAAATGTAAACCCCTTTGTCTTTTAAAACCTTTAGCAACTGAGGGGTGGTTAGGTAGCACAGTGAGTAGAGTGCTGGCCCTGGAGTCAGGAGGACCTGAGTTTGGATCCGGCCTCAGGCACTTACACACACACACACATACACACCCCTAGCTGTTTGACCTTGGGCAAGTTACTTAAACCCAATTGCCCTCCAAAAAGCAAAAAAACAAAAAAAACAAAAAAAAAAAACAAACCTTTAGCAACTATTTTCTCCTACCGGTTTCTTTCAGTCTTATTATCCATTACTCCTGTTCCCATTCTCTATAGTCCACCCAATTGGCCTCTTTCATGTTTCTCTTTCAGCACTCCATCCCCCATCTCTGTAGCTTTGTACTGGCTGTATCCCATGCCTAAATGCCCTTCCTCCTGTAATGGGAATGCAAATTTGGAAGATCTTCCCCGCCCCTAGGCTAAAATGCACCTGAAGCCTGGGGAGGGAGGCTTGTTTTTCAGCAGATACTTCTTGATTGGCCAGTGAGTCAATAAGGTTGTTACATTCTCTGAGCCAGGAGAAGGCTATATAAGCCCTGATGTGTAGCTTTGTTTTGGGACTCACTTTGAGAAGTGTTCTGTGATTTGATCTGAATTCTGGGAAGCCATTGTTGAGAGTCCCCCTGCTTTGAAAAACCCAGATATTGACTGGGTATGGATGTAATGGTTGGACAGTTTGGAAAGCTGTCTACTTGATCTGTTAATGTCTTGATAATTCTGTCTGTATATTTTGAAGTTTGGGGTGCTGACCTTTTTCCCCTGAACAAGGTAAATGATATATGTCTGACTGATTAAAGTAAGCTTGTTAACCCATTTTGAGTTGCTTTCCTTTAACAAAGCAGATCCAAGAACCTGTATGGGCAGCAAACCCTGAGGACGTGCTTGGGGTGCTTGCTGCTACACCTCCTCATCACTGCTTCCTAGAATCTAGTGCTTTCTTCAAGACATAGCTTGAGTACTACCAAACACCACTGTCTAAAATCTGCCAAGCAAGCCTTTCTTGGGTTCCCAACTATTGGTGTCCTTCCTCCGTATCTTTTATTTCTTTCTATATACATTTCCCTGTATGTATATGTTGTTTCCCTGTTAGGATAAAAGATCCTTGAAGGAAGGCATTATTTCACTTTCGTTTTTGCATTCCCAGGGCCTGGCATAGTGCTTAGCTTAGCATGTTGCAGGTACTTAATATAATCTTGTCAATAAACTGATTGATAGAATTGGAAGTTTCTCTATTGTACTTTGAGTTACTTGTGTTATTTGAGTTTTAGAACCTATTTACTGTTGATTTAATTTCATTTCTTCTCCGATCATGGTGTTTCACACTGTATATGTGTGTATATTTCATGACTCACATTAACATCAATGGGGTCTATTACTCACCGGTGGTATAACCTTAGGCACATTACTTCACTTTTCTAGACCTCTTCTCTCAGCTCTAAATGCCACAAATGTTGGTGATAGAAAGTTGAGTATTTGTGGCAATCAAAAGTTCAGGATCACTGAAAGTACTGTAATTTACCAAAGGCAACTGAACCTTATTTCTTCCTGCTTTTATTCAATTCATAGCCCAGATCACTGTCTATCTATGGCACTTGTCCAAGATATAAATATTTTCATTATATTTTTATTGATACCTTTTGTTTTTATATAACCTAGTTTTCTTCTTGTATCTCAGTCTCTCTCCCCTATCAGAGAGCCTACCAAGTGGCAGAGAGCTGAACAGACCAGATCATGGGGAGCTGTTCCCCTAGTCTCAGTCCACCATGCTCTCTCCTTTAATCTAACTTTCAACTTTTTCCTTCTAGGCTAGATGCTAACCCCTCCCCCAAAGGAAGGAGCTCCAATACCCTGATATAACTAGACTTTTGGGTTAATTTTCCCCTTCCAAACAGTTGGGCCCAAGCCCTCTAACCCTCCAATTGTGGAGCAGTCATAGTTATTTACACCTTTTTGATAAGCCGAGTATCACCAGCTACAATTCATGGCAAGATGTAGGGCCAAGGGGTGGCCAGGTAGCACAGCGAGTAAGAGCACTGGCCCCAGAGTTGGGATGACCTGGGGATCGAATCCCGGGCTCAGACACTTAGCACTTACCCAGAAACACCTGGCCGTGTAACCTTGAGCAAGTTACTTAACCCCAATTGCTTTAAAAAAAAAAAAGGTGTAGGGCCAATCTATTTTAGAATCAACCCTCTAGATGTTAGGCACTGCCATATTTCTTGTTTCTCAACTGTCTTCTGATGGTTTTCCTCCATCAGAAGGTGACCATGTTAGCAGGGGCTGTCTTGGCTTTAGTATTTGTCTATCCAGTGCTTTGTGCATAGTAAATCATTTTTTGTTCATTCATTCATTCTTTCATTCATATCTCCCGTTTAACACCTTGCTTGGTCTCAGTATACAAAGAATTACTGAAAAAGTTATTCCCATGGAGTTTTCTAAGATGATCCCTTGCCTGAAAAGGGTCTTGAAGGCCCTATTTTGCACTAACCGAGTCAAATACTTTCTTTAGAGGAACAAAAAATAAACTCAGGGGGATCTTAAATTCTGTGCATCACTGTTAGATTTTTTTTTAACTTTTTTGCTTTTTGGAGGGGGGAGAGCAGGGCAATTGGGGTTAAGTGACTTGCCCAAGGTCACACGGCTAGTGAGTGTTAAGTGTCTGAGGTCACATTTGAACTCAGGTCCTGACTCCAGGGATGGTGCTCTATTCACTGCACCACCTAGTTGCCCCTCACTTTGTTAGTTTTGTAGCCAAAACTATATGATGTGCTATAGAAAATCACCTGCAGAAGCTTATTTCCGTTAAGGATATCTTGGATTCATGCATAGGTTATTGGCATAATAATTTTGTACATATGAAAGAGAAAGAATGGCATAGTACATAGAAGGTGGCTTTAAATAAAACCTCGATTCAAGTCCCACCTATAGCATATAGAAACTGTGATACCAGTTCCTAGAATACATAACTTCTCAGGGCTCTTGGCCAGTGGTATGGAACTCAAATAGATACCGGGGCTACTAACCCATACATAAGGAACCCTGCAAGCCACATATTGAAATAGTTTTAGAATATAATGTTATCTATGTTTGATTGTATTTTTATTTATTCTGTTATTTCCCCACTACATTTTACTTTGGTCCTGGTTCTGGCTTGATTCCTCTGCTCTATGTACCTCTTTAAGACTATAAGAATCAAAGAAGATGTATGTATACCTGCATTATTAGAAGGAATTTTTTCATCTGGGACTTTCCCATTAATAAAAAATTATAATAATATAATAAAATCACAGTTTGGTCACTACCCCTATTCTATGAAAAAGCAGGTCTACACCAGATTTACTCTGACACATCAGTGTGGTGTACAGCTTACCTTGGGTTCTTAAAGACTACAGCCAGGGGACAGCAAGCATTTATAGGTGCTACTATCCCCAAAGTCTTTCTGTATAGTTCTGACAACAAATAGGTTGAGTTTGTCCTTCGTTTTTTGTTTTTTTTTTTAAGTGATTGGGGTTAAGTAACTTGCTCAAGGTTACACGGCCAGTTATTTCTGGGTGTGGTGCTAAGTATCTGAGCCCTGATTCTATCCCCAGGTTATCCCGACACTGGAGCTGGAGCTGGTGCTCTTACTCACTGCGCCACCTGGCCACCCCTATCCTTCATTTTTGAAGAGGACCATGGCATCAGGGAAATGATGACATAACTTGCAGTTGACTTGGATTTGAGTGAGGGAGGGCTGTGCAGGGTCACCAGCCTCACTTTCTCCTCCAGAGCCATCTGGGTCCAATGACCAGATATTCATCAGGATTACTGGAAATGACTCAGAATGTAATACAACAAACAATCCACTTTCCAAGGACCAGCCTAGCTTAGTATCAAGGGTAGTATGAATCATGTAGTTTTTAGGCCATCTATAAATATTAGCTTAGTTATTGGTACTCTAAATGTGAATTCCTCATTCAATGACTTGAAAAATTGAATCTTATCAGTATTGACATTCTTACTGTAAACAAATTATAAGTCAGAAGGAAGTTGGAAGAATGGATCATAGGTTCTCCTCGGGAAGGCAAATAAGGGAGCTGGTTTTATTTTGCCTCCCAAATCCACAAGAAACATCATTTCATGAGAGTTTTGGTCATCCCCTTAATATTATAGTTTTTATGATCTTTCAAAGCTCACAACATTGGAACTTCTAATCCCTTCACTTAAAATGGAAAAAAAACAAAAACAAACCAAAAACCAAATCACAGAGGCCAAGAATTAGGACCTATTTCTCAGGGAGAACTGGCCTTAATGGTGAGAAGTCCTCAAGGCCTTTCCCCATACAATACTGTCTCTCACCAGTACTGTTTCTTCATCCATGAGCAGAGCAGATGAAGGGATCAACCCAAAGAGACTAGGTTGAAGTTGAATTTGGCCTCTTTGCTGTCCTCAGTTTTGAAGATTCCTCCTACCCATGTGGTTAGCAGACCTGAAGCAGTTACAGAATGTCTATGTTTGGGTCAAGCCTGTCTATTTCTCATCATCATGACTTCCCTACTGCTAAGTTTGCATCAACAAGACACACTAATTAATTCTGCTAATGTGCTAATCACCTAATGGGGACTTACATATATATATATATATATACATGTATGTATGTATATATGTATATATACACATACATACAGATGTATGTATATGAAGGTAATATATATAAACATGTTTACATGTATACATAAACACGTTTATGTCTGTCTGTCTATCTATCTATCTATCTATCTAATCTATCATATCTTACTTCCCCAATAGAATGTAAACTCCTTGAAGGCAAAAACTGCTTCATTTTTTTTTCTTTGCATCTCCAATGCTTGGCACACTACCTGAAATACAGTAAATACTTAATAAATACTTGTTGGTTGATTGATAAATATTTGCAAAAGAGACTAGCATGAAAATAATTGCAGTTAGTATATCAGTTTCTATTGAAAATATTGGAGAGAGAAATTCTACATAGAACATAATATGATGCTTTAAATTGAATGAATATATTTTGCTACTCAGCGATTTCAACAGAACATTGGGAATAGGTTGAGGTTAACAAAATATATCTTGGAAAATATGTTTAAGCAGTATGAAATGAGAGAGGGCAAAGATTTGTAGACTACAAAGGATCATTCCACCTATATGTCACAAATACTTCCTTTAAGAAAATAACTGGAAAGTTTTGGTTATGACAAGCTCCCAATATCAATAGAAAAATTAAATTCATTTTATTTTAGCAGACAGGAAATGACTCCTTATGAATGGAGGAGTCATTCTTAAATCAAAGGTCTGTGTATAGTCAGTCCATTGATTTGCTGTAGCAAAGATTAAAATTAATACAAAGCTAGAGGAAACAAGAAAAACCAAGAAAACATGGTGTACAATAAAAATAGCTTCAATATAACCTATTTAAACAAGTTAATCAAACCAAAAATTTGGAAGTAGATGAAGGAAAGGACACTAACATAATTTCATGTGGGAGTTTAACCAATAAAAATGAATTGTCCCAACAAAGAAATCAAAAGAACCTAAAAACCAATTTAGTCAAATGTGGAAATATGTTTAACATGATTGTACATGTATAACCTATATCAGATTGCATGCTGTTTTGTGGAGGGGGGAGGGAAGAGAGGAAGAAAAATTTGGAACTCAAAATTTTACAAAAATGAATGTTGAAAACTATTTTTACATGTAATTAGAAAAAAAATACTATTAAAGGGAAAAAACCCCACCTTAGTCAGCAAGAATTTGACATACTTACCAAGCAGAAAGACGTAGCCCAGGGCAATGTGTTTTGGAATATAAATAAATTTGTAAAACTTTTTGGGTAATGATGATTAGACAGCTACAGTTAATATTGCCTCATTAAGCATTAACATGCTGTGTAGGGTGAACTAGGATTTGAGGACTTGTAACTTGTCTTCTTTGTTTTGAAAAAAACTCTCTAAAATGGTGTCATTTGTGGTTAGTCAGAAGTCAGACCAAAGAAATAGAAGAATTCACGTAATAAAATTTAGGTGTCTTCAGCTAAATGTGTTGGGATATAGTTTGGTGGCTAAATCAGGTGGTCCTTGATCTCCAGTAGACAAGGAACATGGTGTTTGTCATTGTTTGTTCTTTGTTCTCAAAGAGGGCCAATGACATCAGAAAGGTAATGTTTTGACTTGCTAGTGAGTTGGATTTAAGTGAGGCAGAGCTGTGCAAAGCCATCAGCCTCACTCTCTCTTCCAGGGTCATCTGAGTTCATTGGCAAGATACGGATCAGGACAACAGGAGATAACCCCAGATGCAGTGGGAGACCTTGGCCTTTTTAAGCTAACGTCTTTCCAGGTCTCCCAGGTTTCCCAGGAACATTGGTGGTTGCATCCAGAAGAGCCCATAGAAGTACATAACCAGAGAAGGTCCAAGGCAAAGGGAAAGGTCCCTATTTACAAAAATACTTATAAAACACCTTTTGTAACATCAAAAATCTCAGACTGCGTTTTTGCCTTTCTTTGGATAGGCAGAGAGTGCCTGGAACATGGTAAGCTTTTAATAAACACTTGTGACTTTGACATCTACTGCTGAAGTTTTATCTGCAATAGGTTAAGTTGTCTTTTTCGGGAGGGGGTATTCTGGGTTAAGTGAGGTCAAATTTGAACTCAGGTCCTCTTGCCTCTACCTCAACAGCTACCTGCCCCTTAGCTGAGTGTTATTTCAGTAGTAGGGGTTCTTGCCTTTCCCAAAAACCAAATCCTGCCTGGAATTCCTTTAATAAGAGGCAGAACTTTTCATTTCACCAGTAGAAGGAAGGGTATAGTGTATGGCTTCCAAGAGGAAAATTACACTGTGTAAATCATTGATAACACATTCTTTCTGGAGAACAAATTATGACAGAACCATGAAGAGAACAGTGAGGGGAGCAGTTAATTTCCCCCTTTAGGTATAAGTGTCAAATTGAAACTGGGAGCTGCCTAAATTTCTATTTCACAATTTTTCCTGTATACGACCTCTTTTCCTTTTGATAGCATTGTAACAAAGTGCCATCATTGTCATTTTACAAATAAGACAGGCGAAGCCTACCGGCTGTGGGGAACACAGCCCTCTAGATCCTCAAGTGTGGCCCTTTGACTGAGGACCTCGATTGAGTATCTAAGGGACCACAAGTGGCCTCGAGACCACAGGTTCCCATCCCCCCAACCCCGCCTGGCTGCTACTCTTTTACTTACTAACTTGCAACCTTAGTTTTCTCACCAGGAAGATGAGGTGGTGTGAGGGTGGGAGGCCATGCAATCTTTAAGGCCCTTTCCAGCTCTAAATCCTAAAATCCAAATGAGGTTAAATAAGTGGTTTGCCTAGGAACCCAAATCTCCTAAATCTCTGTCTTGGGGAGCCATTCATATTCTCTCACCCGATTTGCCTTTATTATGGTCAAGCCCTGGGACAAAAATTGCAAACTGACCCTGAGATGAAGTTGAAAGTAGCCTGGTTTGTTTGTTGATGTACCAGGGATGCCCTAAGGAAAGGAATATTCAGGGCTACAAAATCCTGCAGTAATGGACAGAGCTAAAAAGAGAAGGTAGTAAAGATTCTGTCGTCCTGTCAGTGGCATGCACAGCGCGCCTGGCCAGAAGCACCAACCTTGACCACAGAATTACCGCAGCCCAGCTCGTGGGGGCAGTTCATGCTTTCCCACACCGAGTCCTGGATGCACGTGTCTCGAGTTTCAACACTTGCAAGTGCTTTCCCCTCTAACCCGATGGGGCACTCAGTGGATCCAGGAATCGAATTTGGGGGAGCTCCCTGAACCCGGGGAAAAGAAGTAAGAGAGGTTGGGGAAGGAGAAAGAATGAATAGCTCTGTTCAATTTGCCTCCAAGGGCTGAGGTTTTGGGAAGAGGGCCGTACCATTTGCCTCCTTCCAGGTCCCCCGCCCCCAGGTCCCCGCGCTCACTTTCCCACCCTGGCGGTCAGTTGCGAAAAGGCATCGCGGCCGCGCGGGAGTGAGGGAGAGAGCTAAGAGAGCGGCTGGGAAAGCGCCCGCCGCGCCGCGCCGCGCCATTACGAAGTCCCGGGGAGGAGACTGCCTGCCTGGCGAGCTCTCTTCCACGCTCCCCGCCCCATCCCCCGCTGCTTTCCCCGCCTCCCCTTCCTGCTTTTGGGAGCAGCCCCCTCCCAGCCTGGCCCGGCCCGCCGGCCCCCCAGTCCCAGCAGTGCTCAGGCTGCTGGAGCCCTTGCACCCTGGGGCTGCGTGCAGACGCGCGCCTGTGGCCCGGGTGCGAGGGGAGCTGGACTTAGTGCCTGCGGCGGCGGAAAAAGAAAGGAGTGGAGGAGGAGGTGGCGTTGGAGTCGTGTTGGAGGACGTCCTAGAGCTGCCGGGAGGATGTTGGGGGTTGCGGCGGGAATGACCAACAGGTAACAAGATGACTCCCTCTTTTGCAAGCCTGCCCTCCCGCCCCCATTCATCCCCTGCTGCTGCGGTGGCAGCTACGGGAGGAGGAGGAGAAAGTGGAGAAAGAGGAGGCGGGGAATGGTGCGGAGATTTGCGCCCGAAGCTAGCCAACGTGGGGCTCCTCCACACTTGTAGTTCGCTCTTTCTTCTCTTGCTCCCCCCCGGCGCCGGGGCGCTGTGGGGGTGGCAGCTCCTGGCCCCGGCTGCCAGCGTGTGTAGGTGCTGGGCGGAGGAGCTGCCCTGGGGCTGCGGAGGAAGCCTCGGTCCATCTGGCCAGGTTGGCAGCTAGGGCTGCGCAACTCCCGGGGACTGGGGCTTCAGGGTGATTGCCGCACCTCCGCGCCGAGAGCTCGGGCTACGGGAGGATCGATCACCTTTGGTGGGGGGGGAGAGGGAGGGAAGCCTCTGGTGGGCCAAGGGGCGATCTTTTGTGCCCACCGTACGACTCGAGGCAGGGGCAGGGGTCCATTTGTCTTGGTTTAGTGGAGCGATGACCTGTGCCCACCACACCTCTGGAGGCAGGGGGGCATTTGTCTTGGTTTAGTGGGGCCAGAGGAGAAGCAGGGTCCGGCGTAGAGGAGCCTCTGCAAGGGTAGAGAGTTTTCTTTTCTTTTTTTTTTAACCGACTCAGCAGTTGTGCGGTCGGTGTTAGCAGCCGTCGGATGGTTTTTGATGCCTTTTCGCTCCTCCCTTCCCCCAGCCCCTGGAGTGGGCTGGCCAGCTGAGGATGTCTGAGTCCGTAGTGAGTCTGAAGTCTTCGTCTGAATAGTCTTCAGCCCACGATCTGGACTTTGACCTCGGCCTGGATCGGAGTGGGTGTGGGAAGGGTGACCGGGGGTTAAGCCAACCCGGGTGGGTCAAGGAGGTTGAGGGAGTGATGGGGCCTGGAAGGGAAGCAGCTGGCCCCCGGAAACACCAGAAAAGATTGAAGTGCAGCAGCACTCAGTTAATTGAAAAACCTGTGTTGTCGTCCCAATTCCCCAGAGCCAGGCAACTGAGAGGCAGATTAAGGGCACAGTGACTAACGACAATATATGTGTGCTTGTTGGTGCTGCTCTTTCAGGACTGGGCTGGTTTTAGAGCAAGCTGGATGGAACTCTGGGTGTCAATCAATGCTCCTTTTGCAGCTCGAATGCTGTTTTAGTGGTGGCTCCCTGTGCAGAATGGAATTCTAGCATTTTTCTAGTTACCTACTTAGCGATTGAAGTTCTGCCTAAAATTCTCCCCCTTCTCTGCCCCCTTTACTGCAAAATTGTGGCACCTCGAACCTACCAAGGAAATGCTCACTGAATCTTTGTGCATTTCCCTAAAGATTCATTTTTTTTTTGGTGGGGGTGAGGGTGGGGGCAGAGAGCCACAAGTAGATATGTTCTTGTGGTTTAGTGGAGCACCGTGTTAGAGTAGAAAGAGCCAATGGACTCGGAGCCTGAGTGACTTGGGTACAAATCTGATACTTAATATCTGTATTATCCTTGGACAAATCGCTTCGTCTCTCTGAGCCTATTTCCTCTTTTATGAAATAGGGGTTGTGTTACTTGAAATGGCTACCAAACAAAGTTGTGAGGAAAGCCTAATATAGATGCCAGTAATTATTAATTATAATAAATGTCAGGTCCTGATTGATTTTTGAGGAGATTGTTCATTTGTGTCTAAGAACCCTTACCCCAGAATCCAGTTTTTAAGAAGTATTTGATGGAGGGGCGTCTAGGTGGCACAGTGAATAGAGCACCGGCCCTGGAGTCAGGAGGGCAGGAGTTCAAATCCGATCTCAGCCGTGTGACCTTGGGCAAGTCACTTAATCCCAGTTGCCCTACCTTCCCTCTAAAAAGCAAAAAAAAAAAAGGACTTGATGTTTTTCCTTTGGATGTGACCTTTGTGTGTGCATTAGTTAGTCAAAAAGCATCTTCTTGGGTGGCAGTGAGTAGAGCACTGACCCTGAAGTCAAGAGGACCTGAATTCACAATACTTAACACTTACTAGACATGTGACCTTGGGCAAGTCACTTAACCCCAATTGCCCTGCCTTCCCCCCTTCAAAAAAGCGCTTTTAAAAAAAAAGCATGTCTTTTTTTTGGGGTGCTTTTTGGAGGGCAGTTGGGGTTAAGTGACTTGCCCAAGGTCACACTGCTAGTTTTTGTGTTGTCTATGCCAGGATTTGAATTCAGGTCCTCCTGATTACAGGGCCGGCGTTTTATTCACTTCGCCACCTAGCCACCCACTAAAAAAAGCATCTCTTAAGGCTTACCATGTGCCAGGCACTGTATTAAATGCCAGGAAGACAAAGAAAGACAGAAGCTGTCACTTGCCCTCCAAGAGCCCACTTTCTGATGTGCATAATGTATCATTTGTAATGCATTTTAAAGTTAAAATGTATTTTTTTTTCTTTTTCTTTAAATGTTAAATGTTGAGTTAAAAGTAGGAGAGTGGAAAGTCTAAAATTAAGTATTAGTTGCCTGCTGTAATGCCAGGGAGGATGGGTATTGAACATTGGGTTAGTCATATGCCTCTCTAGTCTGCTTTTCTCTTTTGTTAAAGGAGATGTTGGACTAGATGAACCTACAGTCTCTTCTGGTTCTGATAGTCTGCCTGCCCATCCAGCCCAACAAGCATTTATTGTTGTTTATGATATGCCAGGCAGCAGAGATACAAAATACTAAATAAAGCTGTCCTTTGCCCTCCCTCTATGGAAGGAGATAAATACTTGGACACCTGCTTTGATTTCTGATTTCTTTGATGACTACTTCCTTCAGCAGTGCAGAATGCCACCCTTCCTATTCTGTACAGCTATTGTTAATAATAGTAGCATTTAAAGAGGCTTTAAGATTATGCATTTATTTGATCCTCGAAACAGCCCTGGGAGAGAGGTGATATTATTATTTCCATCTTTAAGATGAGGAAACCAAAGCACACAGAGGTGAAGTGACTCCCCTAGGGTCATCCAGGTGTTAAGTGTCTGAGGTAGGATTTGAACTCAGGTCTTTGACAGTCCAGGTCTCAAACTCTGTCCATTGTGCCCAGATCCTGCAGATGCTTCCACAGGATATCTGCCCAGCCTTCTGGGGACTTTCCTGGGGATTGCTTTATATTTGCTGTATATCAGTGGAGCATAGCACTGCTTATTGGTAGTCCTTTGTTAAACCTTTCTAATGATCTCTTAAACCATTTCTTCTGGGTTATTAATTATTAGTAATCTGCTGCATGTCTAGCCTGCCATGTCATCTTTCTGGTGATCTCCAATTCTTTGGAGACTGTGGTATTCTACAACTCAGTCAGAAAGCATCACAGGCAGAATATTGGTATTAAAAGATGGGCCTTTGTTTCAGGGAGAAGCTTGAGGGCACTAAAGCATTGTGTAATTTCCCAAATGCAGATATAAACCAGCTCCTTCTTTCCCTATTAATTTCTCAGCCCAACTCACTGTCCATCTGCAGTGCTTGTCCAAGATAACACACACACACACAAACACACATAAATGGCCTAGCTTCATAACTGTATATCATAATCTGAACAATAGGCTTACTTCCTCCACCTAGTTCATGATCTAAGGAGCTTTTACTCTATAGATGGTGCTACTGATGAATTGCAATGCCTTAATTTATGTCACCTCCCACTTCAATTTATTAGATCATAGGGCAATTGTGCTTTCATTCAAAACAAGGTTAAATTTTCAGGGTTCTGCTACAGAACTGCATATTCGACAGTTTTAAGTTTTTTCTCTATCTTACGATGAGAGAGACAGGAAGAGGAGAGAAAGAGGAGGGAGGGGAGAGGAAAGAAAGAAAGGAAAGAGAAAGATGAGAAGGAAGACAGAAAAGGGGAAGAGGAGAAAAAAGATAAGGGAAGAGGAAAAGAGAGGAAGGAAAAAAAAGAAGAAATAAAGGAAAGAAGAGGGGAGATAAAGAAGGAAAAAGAAGGAAAGGGAACAATCATTACCTGAAAGGAACCACAAAGATCACCTGGTTCAGATGTGTTAAACTCAAATAGAAACAAGTATCTGTGCGCTTTGACTTTGTTTTTCAGCTGTTCTCAGAGCATATCGACTTAGAATATTACAAAGTAATATTGTTTATGTGTTGAATTTTTATTTATTTTATTAAACATTTCACAATTACATTTTAACCTAGTTTGGGAGTTTTGTTGGTTGCTTGGGAATTTGACAACTTTGATCCAGTCCATTCCTCAGAGAAGTTAAATGATTTATCGAAGAGTAAGTGGGATTGGGATTGGAATTGGGATTGGAACTTGTATCTTCTTTACATATATATATATATATATGTGTGTGTGTGTGTGTGTGTGTGTATGTATATATGTATGTATATTTTTTTTTATAAAGCAATTGGGGTTAGGTAACTTGCTCAAGGTCACACAGTCAGTTATTTCTGGGTGGGTGCTAAGTGTCTGAGCCTGGATTCGATCCCTAGGTCATCCCAACACTGGAGCCAGTGCTCTGACTCGCTGTGCTACCTGGCCACCCCGGAACTTGTATCTTCTAAATCCAAATATAGCATTCTTTCTACTATTTCCACCGCACTATATACATATATGCATGGATTTTACTTAAAAATATAAAAGACAGCATCATATAAGTAGTACTTAAGGTTTACAGTGCAGCTAAAGACCTTATTCCATTTGAACTTAACAAAAAAGTCCTGTAAAATAGGTACTACAGGTGTTGCTATCCCCATTTTACCGATGAAGAAACTGAGTCTTCAAAGTGATTTGCCCATTATAGCTATTAAGTGTCAGAGGTTCAAACCCAGATCTTTCCTGATTCCAAGCCCAAGTATTTTACAAACTAAAATGCATGCATCTTATTTGGGATTTTAAAATGGGAAGGGTCATGGTATCATTTTCAGATATCACCAGTACATGTGAACTTTCTGGTTCTTAATAGAACTTGGTGACCAAGTCTTCTGGGTTCACTGAATGGATAAAGTGAAGCTGTTGGTACAATGAAAAGAACTCTGACCTTGGAGTCAGGAGACCTTAGTTCTCTTCCTGGTTCTGTTGTTAACTTGCTGAGTAACAAGTCAACTCACTTGATCTTTATGACTTTAGTCTTCTCATTGGTGAAATGAGGAATTTAGACAGAATGACCTCCAAGGTATTTTCCAGGTCTAACATTCCATGAGTCAGTGAGCCACTTGAGGTTTAAAACTTGTGCTGTCCTTTGATAAATGTTTTTTTAACCAGTTGTTATATCTCTTTTGTTGGGGAGAAGAAAAAATATTATGTTAAAATATTCCATACAAGGATCCACGAAGAATTTACAGAGTTTTTTGTTTTATTTTGTTTTGGTGTTTTATTTAGTGGAGTTTGGAGTGGGAAGCATTCTTATAGTACTCAAAGGTTTTCAGAATTCTGTCTTAAGAAATATCTTACTTGGTCCTTAAATAGACCTTGGGAGATAGTTGTTATTATTATCCCTATTTTCCAGATAAAGAAACTGAGGCAGACAGTGGTTAAGTGACTTACCTAGGGTCACTCTACATTCAGTGCTCTTTTCTGTGTGTAATGGGAATGTAAATTTGTAAGATCTTCCCTGCCCCTAGGCTAAAGTGCACCTGGAGCCTGGGGTGGGAGGCTTGTTTTTCAGTAAATACCTCTTGATTGGCCAGTGAGTCAATAAGGTTGTTACAATCTCTGAGCCAGGAGAAGGCTATATAAGCCCTGATATGTAGCTTTGTTTTGGGACTCACTTTGAGAAGTGTTCTGTGATTTGATCTGGATTCTGGGAAGCCGTTGTCCAGAGCCCCCCGGCTTTGAAAAACCCAGATGTTGAAACCCAGATGTTGATTTGGTATGGATGTAATGGTTGGACAGTTTGGAAAGCTGTCTACTTGATCTGTTTCTGTCTTGATAATTCTGCCTGTGTACTTTGAAGTTCGGGATGCTGACCTTTTTCCCCTGAACGAGGTAAACGATATATGTTTGACTGATTAAAGTAAGCTTGTTAACCCATTTTGAGTTGCTTTCCTTTATCAAAGCAGATCCAAGAGCCTGTGCTGGCAGCCACCCTGAGGACGCTTGGGGTGCTTGCTGCTACACTATGGTACATAGCTTAATGTTGTCATATATGTAAACTTGGGGTGTTGAAGAGGACTAGCACCTCTGGGGTGAGGGCTTGCCAGGTCCTCTTCAGGGCTCCCTTTGGTGTCCCCCTGCTTCATCCAATTTTCCCCTTTGTCCCAAGAAGTTGTAGCATATACAGTGGCCACACCCTGGTAAACCTTCTTGGCAGATGGGCTAAACCAGTTTGAAGGTAACCTGCAGGCCGCAAACCCATCAGTGAGGTAGGGAGATGTCTACCCTAAGCATGTGAAGACTTGGGTAAACAAGAAGAATTTATCCCATCGTCCATAAAGGCATCTAAAGCAGGTGCTGTGGTGTGCTTAGAGCTTGGTCAGACATCGAAGATGCCCAGGTCATCCACTGCTTCTCCTGCCATTCTTCTGTCATTGTTTTGTCCAGACACTGGAATTCAGTGACTCGGGAAGAAAGAGCAAGGCTGAGTTTGTGCAATTCTGCCTCACTTAAATCCAATTCACGCTCAAGTTAGGACATCACTCGCGACGTCATTGAGCTCCTCCAAAACGGAAGGACAAACAACCACATGTGTAAACTCAGAGCAGATAAATGGTCAGAATAGGAAAGAGAAAAGAATTACTTTACCAGGAGTCTAGAGATCAGGGTTTGAGTCTCATCTGTGTTACTCTGCCTAGCTATTTCCCCATTCTCAGCCCCAGTTCCCTCTTCTTTAAAATAAGGTTTTTTTGGATCACATCAGTAGTTCCTCACTTGTCAGCCATATTTTATTGCAAAAGACCCTTGAATCTATATGCTCACCAAATATGGTCATTTGATGTTTTTCCCCTCCTTTTTATTTTGATTTATTTTTGAAGTTGTTTTTTAAAAAAATTAACCTGTCCTTTGGACTACACTACTTCTCCTACTGAGCGATTAAAAAAATACTCAATATATATCTACATAGTTCAACAAAACAAATCCCCATTATTTCAGACATTCGCCATGATCAGACATTAGCTGAAAATGTATATCTCTTTCTGCATTTTAAGTTCGTTTTCTTTCTGTCAGGAGGTAAATGGCATATTTCATCTTCATTCTTTGGACTCCTGGCTGATCACCGAGTCAGAATTCTCAAGTCTTTCAAAATTGTTTTTCTTTGTAATGGTTTTATCCCTGTATGAATTGTGCTCCTACGTTAGCATTCATTCATAAAGATCTTCCCAGTCTCTTCTGAAGTTGTCCATTTCATAATATTTTTGGAGGTAGTTGGGATTAAGTGACTTGCTTAGGGTCACTCAGCTAGTATGTGTCTGAGGCTGGATTTGAACTCTGGTCCTTCTGACTTTAGGACCAGTGCTCTAGCCACTGCACCACCCAACTGCCTCCATTTCATCATTTCTGGCACGGTGATATTCCATTCTATTCACATATCACAATTTGTTTAGTGATTCTCCTGGGCACAACTCCATTAGTTTCCAATTTTTTGGCTAAAATGAGAAGAGGTGCTGTAAATATTTTTGTATATATAGATTCTTTCCCTTTTTCTTGGATTTCTTTGGGATATAGGCCTAGTGGTATAGGCAGGTCAGAGTATGCACTATTTCATAACTCTGGGCATAATTTTATTTTGCACTGTTTTCCCACAGGCCCCACAACCTTTGCCATTTTCCTCCTTTGTCACCTTTACCAGTCCAAATGTGAGGTAGAATTTCAAAGTAGCTTTAATTTGTTTTTCTCTAATTAGTAGCAATTTAGAAATTTTTTTCCCCTTGTAATTTTTATTGTTTGGATTTCTTCCTTTGAAAACTGTCCATTCGTAGCCTTTGACCATTTATCTTTTAGGGAATGGCTCTGTCTTATAAATTTGATTCAATTCCTTATGTATCTTGGAAGACAAACTTGCTACGAAGATTTCTTTTCCAGTTCTCTTCTAATTCTGTCCACATTTGATTTGTTTGTGCAAAAACTTTTAAATTTTATGTAATCAAAATTGTCCATTTTATCTCATGAGAATCTCATATCTCTTGTTTGGTCACGAATTAATTCTTTCCTATCTGTAGGTCTGCAGGGTACTCTTATCCTTCTTTTTAATTTGTTTATAATGTGACTTTTTATTTCTAAATCATGTATGGTATATATTTGGAGTTTATCTTAGTGTTTGTTTTTTAATTAATTAATTTTTAGTTTTCAGCATTCACTTTTATAAGATTTTGAGTTCTAAATTTATCCTCCTCCCTAAGACAAAACTTGGAATCTGATATAGACTATACATGTATAATTATTGGGGGGTTTTATGAGGTGTTGGTCTAAATCTAAACCTAATATTTACCAGACTGTTGTTTAGTTTTCCTAGTAGTTTCTACTTATTTATTTATATTTTAATTTATGGAATTAAAAAAAGCATTTCTGTAACAGTATATTTTAAAAAAGATGATCGCCCAAGAAACCTGAGCAGTGTTTTTGTCGACTAGTGAGTACTTCCCCCCAGTAACTGCGACCTTTGGGTTTATCAGATACTATTACTGTGCTTGTTGGCTTCTCTGTTTGTGTACTTTATTTAATCTGTTTATGGACCTCTGTTTTTTTACCAAAAAAGTACCAAAGCATTTTAATTTTTTTTGACTTGTAGTATAGTTTGAGATCTGGTACTGACAGATCCTTTTCCTTTCCACTTTATTTCATTATTAGCCTTGAGATTCTTGTCTTTCATTTTTCTATATGAATTTTATTTTTTTTCTAGCTCTATAAAATATTCTTTGTGCAGTTTGGTGGAGTCCTGAATAAGTAACGTAATTTAGATAGTACTATAATTTTTATATTGACTTGAACTAGTCATGAGCTACTAATATTTCAGTTGATATATGTGTATATATATACATATATATGCATATATATAAACCTATGAATATATATAAACCTACCTTCTTTAGCCTGAATAAAAAACTGCCTTGCACTATTCTTCAAATGTATGTAGATACCGTTGTAAACAAAATAGAAATTTATTTTAAAACTTCACTAAATTTACTGTAGCTTTTTAATCATCTTTTAAAATGGGTTATCATTAATTTAGAATTGGTAGGGACCTTGGATTGACTATTTACTTGGTCATGTAGCCCAAACTTCTCATTTTATAGAAGAGGAAACTGAGGGTTTTTTTTTTTTTTGGTTTTCATTACATTTATTTTACATTTATTCTTTCTGAATAAATGGGTAGCTTCCTTAATGGAGTACGCCAACTCAGACAGATGGGAGCCCTTTTATACTGCTTCCATTCGAATTTCTGGCCTCCTGAACTGTCCATGTCATGCTCCCCTCACATAGCTTGGGAAGCAGCGCACAAGCCTCTAACCCCCTCCCTGAACAGAAGCTTTCCCTGCTAGATCCTAGCTTTGATTAGAACCAGTCACCCCTGACCCACACCTCCCATCGGGAAACTGAGGTTTGGAAATAGTAAAGTGGCTTGCCTGTGAAAGGGAAGAGCTGGGATGGCTGATAATACAACTGCTATTAGGTGACACTCTGAAAGTGCTTTGAATGCCAAGCCACCTCATTCTGAATGGGGTCTCAGAGATTGTCCCCAGTGTGGGAAGCGTCCCTCCTCTCCATTCCATCTGGAACGTTTCTGTCCTCTCTTGGGAGAGTTATTTTTATGTGTTATTAGTGTGGTACTTGAGTTTCTGCTCCCCTCTAGGAGCCTCAGGGTCATTATCCTTCCTCTGCTCTCTTTAAAACAAACTATGTCTCATACAAATTAAATTCTTTCAACTAGAAGCCTCGTTTACTAGACTATACAGGGGGAAAAGAGGTCACAGTTGTATATTAAAAAAAAAAAACTCTCGGATATTAATCAGGACTGTTCTCTCCCCACTCCAACATATCCTTCATAAACTAACAGGATAATCTTTGTTTTACATAAACTAGACTTGGTTATGTCAGACCTCCACTAACATTTTTTTCCAGTGGCTGCCTGTTGACTTCTGAATAAAATTTAATCCCTTTTGCCTTCCATAACCTTTTTATCTCATATTAGCCCCCTGTAATGGAAATGCAAATTTAAAGATCTTCCCTGCCCTTAGGCCCTTTGATAGGTTTAAGAGACTCTGAGAACCTTCCTTGATTTGAAAATATACTCTGCCTTCTAATAGGCTGAATGTGGTCACATGGAGCCTGTGGCAGGAGGCTTGGTTTTCAGGAATGCCCACACCTTGATGCTGTGTGATTGGGCAGTGGGTCAAGAGGGTGGTTACATTCTCTGAGCCAGGAGAAAGCTATATAAACCCTGATGTGAGGCTTTTGCTTTGGGGCTCACTTTGAGAAGTGTTGTGTGATTTGACCACATGAGACTCTGGGAAGCTGTTGTTGAGAGCTCCCTCGCTTTGAAAAACCCAGGTGTTGATTTGGTATGGATGTAATGGTTGGACAGTTTGGAAACCTTTCTACTTGATCTGTTTCTCTGTCTTGATAATTCTGTCTGTATACTCTGAAGTTCGGGGTGCTGACCTTTTTCCCTTGAACTAGGTAAATGAAACATATTTGACTGATTAAAGTAAGCTTGTTAACCCACTTTGAGTTGCTTTCCTTTAACAAAGCAGATCTAAGAACCTGTTCTGGCAGCCACCCTGGGGATGCTGGAGTGCTTGCTGCTACACCCCCTCCATATATTCTATACTTAATGCTTCAACCAAGTTAGACTTCTTTGTTTCATGGATGCATTCTGTAATTTCCTGCCTCCTTGTATTGGTCTATCCTCTTTTTTACTTCTTGAATTTCTACACACCCTTTAAAGCTTGACTCTTCTCTGTCTCCTCCTTCTCCAGTAATGACAGGACCATGATACCTTTTTTAAAATCTTGTTTTACACTTCTACAACTTCAAGTGCTGTACTGGAGTTGGAAAGATCCGGAGCCATATTCTGCTTTAGATATTTACTAGCTGTGTGACTTTGGTCAAGTTACATTCTCTCTTTTAGCCTCAGTTTCTACATCTGTAAAGTGGGAATAGTAATAACAGCTCTATCACAGTGTTGATGGTAGGATCAAATGAGATAGATATGTAAAGTGCCTTACAAATCTTAATGTGCCACATAAATGTGAGCTAATGTTTTTATATAATATTGTAGTTGTTTATGTCTTATCTCTTTCAGTAGACTCCAAGTCCCAAGAGAGTAAGGACTCTCTTATCTGTTCAACTTGTTGAACTTTAATTCTTTATGTATCATGATATAATTTTCCCAGTGAATATTGTTCTAGAAAAGAAGTTGGGTCATTCACATAGCAAAGAGTAGCAGATGAACAACCCAAGTGCTGCCCTGGGACCCATGGAATATTGAGACTTAGACCAGAGGCATTCAAAGTATTGCCCAGGTCTGCCATGACTGAGTTATGGGAGAACGGGACAAAATTCACCCAGGAGACAGTACGGTTAAGTTGTTATTCATACCATTGGAATGAGCATTCCCATCATTGAGATCTCAGGTCCATTAAAATGATGAAGTGTTGTATTAAGTCTCTGTTAAATTGTTTTTTTTCCACAAATGGGTGGGAAAATTTGTGCAAGTACTTTATTTTCTGCCTCCTCTAATTAGTTTCCCTCCCCCTCCCCAATAGTGTGGTCCATATTTAAAGTGAAAACAGAAAAAAATCTGAACACATGGTCAGATAAAGGACCTTTCTTCTGCAAAATCTTTCTCAAGTACCCTTGTCTCTTTAAAGTGACATTTAAAGAAATCCAGGCTTGTTGATGGCCTTATCTATGTTAAATATTAATTTTTGACTGTTTCCAGGGTGTCTTCCAAAAACCTTAATCTTAAAATTGTTTTCAGAAGCAACCATTTGCCCCTGGCAATTTTCATATCCTTTCTGTAGCAGCTGTTTCCTCCCCAAACCAGACATCATCTCATCTGATACTTTTGATGTCATCAGACATTTCCACCCCAGGAACATTTTACAACTTAATTTTCCATATTAGACAATACTCCTGGTTCTAGTTAATCCTACAAGGTATTTTAATACAGTGTTAGGGAAAAAAGGAATAAAATAGGCCCTGATCATTGTGTATTATGTGCTATGAACAGCTTTGGAAAAGTTAATACCGGGACAGGTAGGTGGTACAGTGATAGAGTACCAGCGCTGGAGTCGGGACGACCTGAGTTCAAATCCAACCGCAGGCGCTTGACACACTTACTAGCTGTATGAACTTGGGCAAGTCACTTAACCCCAGTTGCCTTGCCTTCCCTCCTCAAAAAAAAAAAAAAAAAAGAAAAGGTAATACCCTAGAACCTGGAAGTTTACTCTTAATATTCCAATAATCAAAATACCTACGATTTCATCCTGGTGAGTACTTTCCCTTCTATTCCTTTATGCCATACCATAGTATAATTTCTCATTAGTTTCTGTGGCCAAAAAGAATTGTTACCCAGTGGTCAGCCCCTCTGGTGGCAAGCTTCTGTGACCTTATAGGGGGCTTTACAATTAAAGCCATCCCAGCCAAAGAGCAACAGCTAACCATGTCCTCTGCTGGTGTACAGCCTTTAAGAACACAAGGTGTCTTGATATAGTGTATGTATTTTGTATGTACTTGTGTCTTCCTGACAGAATATAAACTCCTTGAGGGCACTAACAGGTTTTGTATTTGTCTGTTTCATCCACAGTACCTAGAACAGTGCCTGGCCCATTGTAGACATTTAATAAATGCTTGTTGATTTAATAGGATTCTAATAAGGGCATTCATAATAAGAAATAATGATGACTACATACTTATACTTGTGCCTTACAGGCTATGATGTCATTTTGTTTCTCATTCTTAGCTTTCAGATCTTTAAAAGAAATGTTTTTACTCCAGTCTTGTGGTTTATAGATGAAGAATGATGGTCCTCAGAATTTAAATGATTTGCCCAGGGTCACAGTGAGTTAGTGAAGCTAGGCTGCCTAGCTCTGAATTCAGAGCTCTTTTCCACCATATTGAAAGCCATAACTGGCATGGAGAGAATGTTCAGAAGAGAGCAAGTTTGTACTTCTGCCCTGGGAGATCATTGATCCTGTGTTATTTCCCTCATCCACATTCCCTTTTTTCTCCCAATTTCTCCCAATTACTTTGCTACTGTGTGTGGGGTGGGGTGAGGAGAGGGGAAAGAGAGAGGGAATTGTTAGGGTGGAATAATAACAGATGCATAGGAATGAGAATTAGGAAAATTGCAAGTCTAGTACTGATTAATCATGTGTGACCTTGAAAACATCCTTTAATTTCCTTAGATCTCATAGAGTCTCAGAATTGAACATCTGAAAAGTGAGTTAGTCCAACACACTCCTAAACAGAAATTCCTTCTACAATATCTCTTTAAAGAATGATCGTCCAGGGGCAGCTAGGTGGCGCAGTGAATAGAACACTGAGTCAGGAGGACCTGAGTTCAAATGCAGCCTGAGACACATAACACTTCTAGCTGTGTGACCTTGGACAAGTCACTTAACCCCAACTTCCCTGCCTTCCTCCCTGCAAAAAAAAAAAAAAAAATTAAGAATGATCCTCCAGAAAATGCTATCCATGTCCAGAGAAAGAACTTTCTCTCTTCTCTCTCTCTCTCTCTCTCTTTGGTTGTTTGTTTTCTTCTTTCTTGTGGTTTCTCTCATTGGTTCTAATTCTTCTTTACAACATGATTAATGTGAAAATACGTTTAATATGAATGTATATGTAGAACCTTTATCAGATTGTATGCTGTCTTGGGGAGGAGGGAAAGGGGAGAGGGGTAAAAAATTTAGAACTCAAATTCTTATGGAAGTGAATGTTGAAAACTACAAATAAATAATTTAAAAATTTTTTGTAAAGAATGATCATCTCGCATCCACCTTCTTTCTACTTAAAGACTTACAGTGATGGGTGGCCATTCCCTTCTAGGTTAGCCTGTTTCTCTTTTGAACAAGTCTAATTTGAGGGAAATGTTTAGGTTAAGCCTAAAGCTGCCTCTACCACATTTACCCATTGATCCTAGTTCTATCCTCTGAGGACAAAACAGAATAAATTTAACTCTTCTACATGATGCCTCTTTAAATGCTTGAGATTATATAATTAGGATCTATCGTATCTTCTCTAGGGCAGTTAGGTGGCATAGTGTGTAGAGAGTGCCTGGCCTTGAATCAGGAGACTTATCTTCCTGAGTTCCATGAAGTTCCATGAAGGAGCCTGGAGATGATTATTTATCTTTATATCTCCTCCCAGCACCTCACTCAATGCCTTGAAGATAACAGGTGTTAATACATGTCTTTTGAATGAATAAACTTCTGAAAAAGTATCCATTTATTTATAGTTGTGGAACCTCTCCAGTGGTCAGACCGTTCTTTAGGACCTTCTCTTCTCTTCAGGAATGTGTTGTGCTTTTCAGAAGAATTGAAGCATTGTAACTATTTCTGGGCTTTTACACTCAACAAAAAAATGAGCCAGCACTTAAAAGGGTTCACTCAAAAGCAGAACGTATCAGAAAACAGTATTTCAGTTCAATTTAACAAACATTTCTTAAGCATCTTCTATATATTCGTTATTCTGCTAGGTGCTGGGGATGTAAAGATGAAATGAGACCCAGGTCCGGCCTTCACAAAATTCACAATCTGATGGGGGGGGGTTGGGGCGGGGTGAAGCATAAATAAAAATGATCATGATACAAAATACACCCAAAAATTTGTTGGGAGGAGAGCTTTCAGATGAGAAGAATCAGGGAAAGTTTCAAGTGTGAAACGGTGGGCATTGGAGTTGGTCTCTGAAGCTGTCTTAAGTCTTGTAAAGGAGGTAAAGATTTTAATAGTAATAAATAAGATCTGATGAATGGTGGATTTTCCCTTCAAAGCAGGGGGGACAGTGTGAGCAATGACCTGTGGTAGAAGGAGGTAGAAAAGAGAGAGCTGGGTAGTTGAAAAAATAGAGTTGGGGAAATAGTAGGGATTAGGTTGGAGCCAGATTATGGAGGCCCTTAAATATGAGGGTAGGCAGTTGGGAGCCACTGAAGGTTTTTTTAGTTAGAGGAGTAACATTATAAGAGCTGAGCGTCAGTAAGCATATTGCCTTCTGTACCTTTGAAGGTACTGGAGGATAGTATGGGTAATTGAAAAATGGATGTACCAGTGAGTTGAATTCTTTTACTTTGGCTACCCCTAGGGTTTATGGTTTGTGGGACATCATATTAAACTTAATTAATAAAAAAGAGACCCACCCTAAGTGTATCATAGATTTTTGTTGATCAGAGTCAGAGGGATTATTATAGGAGCATAGATAAGCTAGAAAGGAATGTAGAGAGGACCCCTAATTTCATTTTACAGATTAATAAACTTACGATCACGTAGGTAATAGGCAGCAGAACAGGAATTGAACCCAAGTCCTCCTTCTATCTACTGTACTGCATCATGATGATGGAAATAACCTGGGTTTTTTCTTTCTTTTATTTTTGGAGGGGGGAAGGCAGGGCAATTGGGGTTAAGTGACCTGCCCAAAGTCACATGGCTAGTATGTATTAAGTGTCTGAGGGCAGATTTGAACTCAGGTCCTCCTAACTCCAGGGCCAGTGCTTTATTCACTGTGCCACCTAGCTGCCCCATAACCTGGGTTTTAAAGAATTTTGAATGCATTTTTGGAATCCAGAATGCGCTGAGCAGTGTGTAATAGAACACAAAACTGCTCAAAATGCTCCAGGTACGACGTAGAAGAGGGCTAGCTCTCAAGGGGGAGCTTTTGCATTTTAAAATAAAATGCTGCTGGTGTATTTGGGAAGTGAAAAGAAGAAAGCGAGGACCATGGTTCTCAGGGGTAAAGACCCCACTGACTTCTTTCTTAGGGGTCTGTCTTTGCCACTATTATGGGGGAAAGGAGGTTCAGGGCAGAGCCCACTCTTCTGCAGCTGGGCAACTTGTTTTGATCTTTGGGGAGAGTATTGTCGACAGGTCATAGAATTAGCTTTAGAGCCAGTGGCCATCTTTTCTAATGCTTCATTTTTTCAGATGGGAAAACAAAGGCCACATGGAGGTTAAGTGGCTTCCCCGAGGCTGGATCTGAGCCTAGGGATGTTGACTCTAGAGGCAGAGATCTTTCCACTGCTCTCCAGTGCCCACCCAGGGTCCCTTTAATTCCTCCATTATGGGCTGTAGTCACTCAGCCAATCTGAACAACCCCAGACCATTCATAGAAGCCTTGATGAGTGATCTTCATTTGTGAACTGAAAAGTCCATTGACAGCATTGCTTAGAGAATACTGTGATGTTTGAGTCACCAACATGCAGAGAGAATTATCAGTAAATATGAGAAAGCAGCTTGGCCATCTGGTTTAATTTAGCCGAACTCTGTATGAAGTCTGTTCTGTACTATGGTTATATGGAACCGTTAATCTCTGTAGCCATGGAACTTTGGAAAGCAATGTGAGAATTATGGGCATGAAATCCTTTTCGGTGACTACATATTTGGAAACTCTTTAGCATCATTTTCCAACCTCAGAAATGTAGATATGGGATCATCTTAACTTGTACGTATATGCAGTGACAGAATTGTAGAAACCTGGAGCTGTAAGTGACCCCAGATGTGTCTTGTCCAACCCATACCTGAGCCAGAACTCCCATCTACACCATCCCTGACATAGTCATTCAGCCTTAGTTTGAAGACCTCTAGGTGATTTGGAATTGAATACCTAATCATCTAAACCATTCCATCTTGTGGGATAACCCTAGTCATTAGAAAGCTTTTCCTTATATTGCATCAGGGCAGTGATCTCTGTTTTCTGTTTGCCTCTCTTTATGGAGGTCAGAGATGTCTGGAAGATAAACTTGTGAATGTTTAGGCAAATTGTTAACAGCTTGGGAGCAGAGCAAGCATAACCAGGGTGGGTTGATATCAGTATGAACAATGGACTAATCTTCTCAGAGCTCTGTATTAGCAAAATTACTCTTACTCAGAACACAGGACAGAGAGCCTAGAGGCCAGGAGTCTTAATTAAGAGGTAATAGTGATAATCCAGGAATGAGGAAGAGACAGAACTATTCAAGATTGTATCAACCAGATTTGTGGGTGGAGGCCAAAATCAAAGACAAAGCAAAGGTTCAAGTTTGTTTGACCTTGAGCTTTGATCTCTAAACCTTTTTTTTAATCCTGTATCTTATTGGTTAAAAAAAAACAAACCTTTGATCATTCATCCCAATATTTGCATATTTATTTACAAATTGTACTTGTACTACTCAACTAATACTTGCATGCTTTATAAAACATATAAGGGGCGGCTAGGTGGCCAGTGAATAGAGAACTGGCTGGCCCTGAAGTCAGGAGGACCTGAGTTCAAATGTGACCTCAGACACTGAACACTTAACTAGCTGTGTGACCTAGGGCAAGTCACTTAACCCCAGTTGCCTTCACCCTTCCAAAAAAACCCCCAGACTTATACAAAAATAGAAATGAAAGAGAATAAAAGAAAGATGAGACAGTTGATCCTGGAGTCACTAGGGACACACTTGAGTTATATTGAGTAGGGTTGGGACATGGTCATATCTGTGCTTTGCAAATGTCATTTTGGCAGCTGTGAGGCCAGTGGCTCAGAGAAGAAGCAAGGAGGCCAATTAGGGCCAATAGACCAATCTGTCACAATAGTCCAGGCAAGAGATGATGAGGGCCCAAAAACTATGGTGGTGATTCTGTGAGTAGAGAAGAAGAGGAGAGAACCAAGAGATGTTGTGGAAGTAAAATTACAATTTTTGGAGTGAAGGAAAATCAGAATCAAGGATAGCAAGATATTGAATCTGAGTGACCAGAAGAATGGTGGCACACCCAACAATAGTGTAGTA
Organism: Petaurus breviceps papuanus; assembly: GCF_028583685.1. Taxonomy (NCBI): domain Eukaryota; kingdom Metazoa; phylum Chordata; class Mammalia; order Diprotodontia; family Petauridae; genus Petaurus; species Petaurus breviceps. Next base: position 6,837,969 of record NW_027185863.1, read on the forward strand.
GACAAGCCCAGAAGAGGGTTAGAGATAAACTGATGATTGAATATAATTGGGGAAGGGAAGGGTGACATGGTTGATCACATAATCCTAGCTTCAGGTCAGGTCCCCACTTTGGAGACCAATGACTCAGAGAATGTTTATGTCATTAGCAAAAAAAAAAAAAAAAGTCAGAAGGAAGAATGAGTCTTCAGGAACACCCAAGTAGTGCTATCAAGTCAGCAGTTAGAAACAGTGGACTGCAACTTAGGGGAGAAGTTGGGCTAGAAATGGAAGTTTATTAGTCACTCATGTAGAAGTGGAAATTGAAATTGAGAATGAATATTGTCCCCAAAGAAGAGAATTTAGAGAGCAAAGAGAACGTTAAAGGACAGAACCTTAAGAAGGGTTTACATTCAGGAGATGCAGCCAACAGAAGAATGGAAGGTGTGGTCAGAAAGGTAGGAGGAGAGACTCTCCAGGTGGAGGTCAGCAAGAGGAAGAAGGAGCAGAACCTGATGTTAATAATGACATGGAAAACAGTGATGGAAGAAATCTTTTGGAGGGGTAGCATGATGGCTCAAGAGAAGGGTTATTTATTTTTTTTATGTACGAGGGTGGCCTAAGACTAGCTGTTGGCAGAAGGAAAAGAATAGAAAATGAAGTTTAAAGATTGAAGAGAGAGAGAGAAGATTGGTAAGGGAAAATTAGTAGTGTGAGATGCCAGCCAAGAAAACTGATGTGACATATAATTGAAATAAATATACTTGTCTTCCCAATGGGTAGGGGAGGAAGGGGAGAATATTTGAATTCAATTTCTTTTAAAATAAAATGGTTTTTTTTATTTTTTTTAAAGCAATCGGGGTTAAGTAACTTGCTCAAGGTTACATAGCCAGTTATTTCTGGGTGTGGCACTGAGTATCTGAGCCCAGATTTGATCCCCAGGTCATCCTGACACTGGAGCCGGTTCTCTTACTCCCTGAACCACATGGCTGCCCTTAAGCAAGTGGGGTTAAGTAACTTGCTCAAGGTTACACGGCCAGGTGTTTCTGGGTGGGTGCTAAGTGTCTGAGCCCGGGATTCGATCCCCATGTCATTCTGACACTGGAGCCGGTGCTCTTACTCGGTGTGCTACCTGGCCGCCCCTAAAATAAATGTTTAAAAAATTAAAATAAAAAAAGAAAACAATTTCTTTCTTTCTTTCTTTCTTTCTTTCTTTCTTTCTTTCTTTCTTTCTTTCTTTCTTTCTTTCTTTCTTTCTTTCTTTGTCTTTTTGGAGGGAGGAAGGCAGGGCAATTGGTGTTAAATGACTTGCCCAAGGTCACATGGCTAGTTGTGTGTGTGTGTGTGTGTGTGTGTTAAATGTCTGAGGTCACATTTGAACTCAGGTCCTCCTGACTCCAGGGCCAATGCTCTATTGACTGCACCACCTAGCTGTCCTGATTTTATCTTTTTAAATGAATGTTTAAAAAATTAAAATACAAAAGAAAGAAAACACTGATTTTATCTTAGACTTCATTAAGAGAATTAGAGCTTGAAAAAGAAAACCCAGAATAGATGTCTCTAGTTACTCTTTCAGGTACTCTCCATTCTAGGCAGGTTGACTTTCTAATTCTCTATGGTGTAGTATAGGGAAAGACGCATTTAATTGGAGAATATAAACTTTCCCACTTTTGTCTGTGTCCTCAGTGCTTAACATAGTTCATGGTATACAGTAGGCACTTGATAAATGCTCATTGATGATGATGATGATCAATGAAGCATTGATTGTTACTACTATAATCCAGGTACCCTGATAGTTCCTAGGAGCTTGACTTCATAGTAGACTATCTCCTATTTCCTGTCATTCCTTCAGTTCCTAAGACAATGCTGTGCACACCATGGGCTTTGGGTTCAGTAGTGCTGACCCGGAGTGCTCCCCATATACTCATGAGATATCTCAGATGAGATCTTAGGGAATTCACTTCACTTTTCTGGGCTTCACTTTCCTCATGAAGAAATGTAAAACGAGGGCGGTGGATTTGGTGGCCTCTAAGATTCCTTCCCCACACCCACATGTTCCTATGATCCTGAAATGTAATGACTGCCACATCATCCATAACAGTCATTAACATAGCAGGTCATTTATAGCTAAGCCAGCAAACCCTGACCATTCATCTCTAATAAAACCTATGTCTAATTTTGAATAAGTCTCTTATTTTTAGCCAGTATTATAAATACTTATACTTAAGATTCTACAGAACTTCATTGAAAGACTATTCATCGACATATATGAAAGGAAGATAATGTCTAGAGGGCAGAGCAGTAAATTTGAGGAGGAATTTAAAGAAAAAAAGAAAATAACGCAGTATTCGTTTGGTTAGTATCATGTTGCCCAGATTTTTTTATGGAAGGGAAGAAAAGAATGAAGATGCTAGTACTTGAATTATAACTTTCTTCTTTCAAGCAGCTGCTGTCAAGTAATTCTATTTCTGTGACCTGTCTTTGGCCAAGGAAGTGACAGAGGGTGGTGGATTTAGAATTCTGACTTTATTGAAGGGATGAAGAATGGATGAAGATAGGCTTCGTTTCCAAAAGTCCCTTTTGGAACCAAATAGAGTATTAGCTCTTTGCTGAAGCAGCATTTTCCTTCCTCTCTCTCCTGGGGACTGTGAAGTGATGATTAAACGATCTTTAACCATGTTAAGAATTTTCCTGAATATTATTCTAAGTGTTCTCAGTTAAGTATGAGAGCCATATTACTTATAATAAGCTTTTTGTTCTGGTCTGGACTTGTGATTTCATTGGATCAGAATACTCATGAAGAAATTCCATCTGTGTAATTTATGGTCTTAGAGAGTTTCCAGGGGACCACTGAAAAGTTAAATGAGTTGCCCTTAGAAACATAGTTAATATGTTCATAGGTCATAGATTTGGATATGAAAGGGATGATACCTGCATTTTACAGATGAGAAAACTAAAGGCCCCAAGAAATGACTTGCTCTCTGTTCTTCTTGTCGGGTGACTCTGTCTACTTTGAATATTTAGTATGTTTATCATGTCTAAGTTTTGGTGGTCCCCAAGATTCTGTCTTACTTAGTTAGGTCTTCTCGTTTCTCTCTGCTTTCTTTATGACCTCACCAGCTCCCATGGATTTAATTACCCTCTCTGTGCAAGTGACTCCCAGATCTACATAACTCACCTAGTCTTTCTCACATCTCTGGCTACTTATTGGACATTTCAGACCGGATGTTCTACAGGCATTTGAAACTACATGACAAAACTCATTTTCTCTTCTCCTCCAAATCCTCCCATCTATGGAATTTCCCTAATTTGACTGAAAGGATCATCATCTTTCTGGTTTTCCCAGTGTGCAATCTTGCAGACCCTCCTCCCCTCAATATTCAATCAGCTACAGAATTTTGTCATTTGTGCTCCCATAATATCTCAAATCAAAAAAACTAAGATCTGCCCTGTTTACCGTTCCTCACCTATGATATCCCAGCCTCTCTCCTGGTGTGTTTACACCGGTTGTCCTTCCTGCCTAGAATGCACTGTTTCCTCATATCTGCCAACCTCCTAGAATCCCAACTTTTAAGCACCATCTTTTTTTTTTGCTTTTTGGAGGGGGGAAGGCTGGGCAGTTGGGTTTAAGTGACTTGCCTGAGGTCACACAGCTAGTAACTGCTGAGGTCATATTGAACTCAGGTCCTTCTGACTCCAGGGCTGGTGCTTTATTCATTGTTCCACATAGCTGCCCCTCCTTTTTTTTTTTTTTTAAATTTAAAAATTCTGAACCTAAATACCAAAAAAGAGCATTTCCTTACACTCAGAATAAAAAAAGAGGATTCTATGGAAAAGTGTAAATCTCCATTTCATATTGTTTGCTTTTTTTTTGGAGGGGGGAAGCAAGGCAGTTGGGGTTAAATGACTTGCCCAAGGTCGCACAGCTAGCAAGTGTCAAGTGTCTGAGGCCATATTTGAACACAGGTCCTCCTGACTTCAGGGCCAGTGCTCTATTCACTGCACCACCTTGCTGCCCTGCTTTAAAAAAAAAAAAGTATGTAAGTTCTCCTTTCAAATGCTCCCATCTGAATGTCCTTATGTTCTCTTCTGTGCGTCCAAAAAAAATGCTAAAATAATGTTACAATGGCCTTTTTGGGGACATCACTGCCCTTCCTAACCACCCTTCCTCTTCTCTCTCCCCTCCCATTTAAAAAAGCAAGAGAGAGAATGAAAGAAACCCTTGTAACAAATAAACATTATCAAGCAAAATGAATTCATACAGCAAACCCTGACCCCAGCCATATCCAAAAATGAATGTTCCTTTCTGTACTTTGTGTCCATCACCTCTCAGGAGGTGAGTCATATGCTCCATCACAGGACCTCTGAAGACATGGTTGGTTATTGATTTGATGTGTTTTTAAGTCTTTCCAAGTTGTTTTTCTTTGTTGTGTTGCTGTCCTTGTATGACCTCTTCTCCCGATGATCCAATATTTGTGGTATTTTGTGATACCAAAGAGTTGGGAAAAAAAAGTAGGTGTCTATTTATTAAGGAATATCTAAATGGATTATGGAGTGGAATGGAATGGAATGAACCTGACTGAAAAATAAATAATATCTCACATCCACATATCTCATATTCTCTCTACTTACATAAATGTAATGGAATAGTATTGTGCCTTAAGAAATTATGAATGTGATGAGTACAGAAAAGCATAGGAAGATCCATATGAACTGATGAAAGCGAAACAGTCAAGGAAACAACATACTTGTATATTGTTGTATAACTACAATAATTTAATGGAAAGAATAGCCACACACCAAAAAAAAATCAAAAGTCAGTGCAACAAAATTATAAAGATCAAGAATGATTTGAATGAAGAGGACACCTCCAACCCATTATTTTGTGGAAGGAAGAACCACTGGTGTTATGCATTGAATGTTCCAGACTTTTAAAATGCATTTATTATCATCATTATGGTTAATTATTTAATTGTGATGATTTTATTTCCTCTTTAAAAAATACTATTTGTAATATGGTATGGCTCTCTGGGAGGGGGAAGGGGAAGAATACTGGGGAAGACTGATATTTAAAAAAGTCCAGCAGACGTCAATAAAAGCCCATTAAAAAATAAATTGTTCTCCTGATTTTGCTCATTTCACTAGGATTCTCTGAAATGATCTCTTTCATCATTTTTTTATGATAACAGTAATAAACAATCTGTAGCACCCTTTTAGATTATTCTTTTCTTCCCCTTTAATCTCCTCTTCAGGATCAGTAAAGGTTGTTTTGTTTGTGACTATTTTCTCTCTGGTATTATTGTCCTTTTTAACCTTCTTTCTCTCCATTCCTATTTGTTTCCCTGTTGTATTTGATGAATTTCTACACTAAATTGTTTGCTTTTGTGTGCATGTTCAATTTTCCTTTGTCTATTTTAGAAAGGAGCAAGGTTTATTAGATACTCACTTGCCCCACACCTTCCTTCATGTATTTATATTTTCATGTACCCCAAGGAAATCTACCCCTTTCTTCCTCCTTTCTATACTAGTGTATTTCTCCTTTTCTCTTTTCTAGATCTCAGAACAGAACCAATCCACTCCCAGGATCCCTTTCTTCCTTCCTTCCTTCCTTCCTTTCTTTCTTTCTTTCTTTCTTTCTTTCTTTCTTTCTTTCTTTCTTTCTTTCTTTCTTTCTTTCTTTCTTTCTTTCTTTCTTTCTTTCTTTCTTTCTTCCTTCCTTCCTTCCTTCCTTCCTTCCTTCCTTCCTTCCTACCCTTTTTAGACATTATACTTCTTAAATGACTTATTTATTCCCTCTCTATTAGACTGTTAAAATTACATCATTAGAAATCTCCTTCCAATTGCTCAAATAAATTTACTTAATTGGGTTTCTCTGGAGGCTTTTGTTTGTGTTTCAAACAGTTCTGGTCATTTCATCAGAAACGCTGGAAAATTCTCTATTCCATTAAAGGAACATTTCCCAGCCAAGGTTTAGATTCAGCATTGCAGGGTAACTTATTCTTGGTTGTGAGACTTATCTCCTGCCTTTTGGAATATTGTAGTCCAAGATATTCTCATGTTTATATAGGAGAAGCTGCCAGGTCTTCTATGAGCCTGACTGTAACTTCCTTAGTACTGAAATTGCTTCTTTCCAGAAGCTTACAGTGTTGCTTTTTTGTCTTTTTTAATGTGGGAGTTCTGGCTTTGACTGTCATTCCTGGGACTTTTCTTCTAGAGGTTCCTTTCAGGAAGTGATTGGTAGACTCTCTCCATGTTTGCCCTCTAAGTCAGAGAGGTCTGGGCATGTATTTCATGTATGACTTCTTAAAATATGTTTTTTTTAATCGTGGTTTTCAAGGAGTCAGGTGTTTCTTCAATTGTGCTACCTTGACCTGTTTTCCAGTTTCATTGTTTTTTATATTAGATATCTTAAATTTTCTTTTAATTTCCACTTCTAATATTTTGATCTTTCAGTTCTCTTCTACTATTGCTATCTCAAGGAGGCACTGATTATTTCTTGGTCTTCTCTAATTTTCAGAGATCCATTTCTTGGATAAAGTTTACCACTTTTGTCTACTAAGTTACTTATTTACCTTCCAAGCTATTTATTTACTTTCTACTAATTTTCTCAAGAATTTTTTTTAATCTCTTGCTTCATATCTTCCAAGTATTCATATAATCCTTGTTCAGAATCTATTTATTTTTCCATTTTCTTGCTGTTGTTATGTAGTTACTCATTACTTTTTTTCAGGGATCTTTAGATTTGCAATAATTTTTGATGCTTACCATTTTCTTTGATTTACTCATCTTTCCAGCTTTATTTCTTGAATTGGGTCTTTGTGCCAGGAATATTGTCTCTTTTTGTTTTTTTTAGTGGGGTAGTCAGCCCTCGTAGGGCTTTTCTATGGTTCCTACACTGTTCTCCACCTCCCTTAGGCCATCCTGTATCTTTGAGTTTTAAAATGCTGGTTCTTCAAGACCTTTTCTAGCATCCTAGGACAGAGCATTAGAGCGATCAGAGCTCCTAAGCCTGGGCTGCTCTGAGCACTGTGACACTGCTATGGTCTTGGTTCCTGACATGCTCTGGGACCACTCTAGGGTTTTCTCAGGAGAACTCTCCATTTTTGCTGTCTCTCCTGCAGACACAGCTTTATAGGTTACGTGTGCCACTGGTCTGACTCTGGTTGTGCTGAGAGGCAACTTTGCATTGTCACCGACTTAGCCAGAGAAGTTGAGATGGGACCAGTGGAGGGAGGGCCTTTCCAATTGCCCATGGGTTTCTGTTTGAATGTGTGTATTTCTAATGAGGAAATCAGTTTTTGAAATTTCTCATAGGATTCCTTAATCATTTGTGCTGGGGTAAACTTCAGGGTTTACTGGAGTAGGTTCAGGCAGTTCTTGCTTTATGTAAGAGGACCTTTCCACAGACCTCTACATAAAGCAATTTTTCTGTAATGTGAATTTACCTCACCTACCCACTTCACTTAGCCTAAATGACAAAGACATACACACAATAATACCTTACACAAGTCATAAATTTTATTAAATGCAGACATGTTAAATACTGGACCATGATAATAAATGAAAAGTAAAGTTAACATAGATATGCACTGTTGCCCCTTCTCTACCCACGGCACGTAACATTTATCACTGGTTTTGGCTACACAACCTTCTTTTCTGAAATTATCCAGAGGTGTTTGGGCACCTCTTTTTTTTTTCTCTTTTTTTTGCTTATATATCTTACGATAGTAAGCAATATTATCCTCAACTAGTCTTCAAACTTTTAAAAATCTTGAAGTATTTGTCCTTTTAATACAAGAAAGAAATTCACTCACATGATGAAATGCTTCTGCCATTGTGAACCTTTTTGGTTGGACCTTGGGTTCCAGAGCTTTCCCTTTCTTCTGCAATCTTTGCAGCCAACAGCTTGATCAGATCCTCATTCAACAATTCTATGAGACTCAATTAACTCCTCCACATCATTCTCATCTACTTCTACCTTCAGATCTCATGCTAATTTTACAGTCTTCTTTGAATAGTTTGATCTTTGGCAAATCCCCAGAAATCGAGAACAATCTGCGGGCACACTTTTTTAACACTCTTTTTATACATGTTCCTATTATATCTTCCTGTGCCCTAGCAATATTCCAGATTGCATGATAAGTGATGCAGTAGATAGAACGCTTGCCCTGGATACAGGAGGAGCTGCGTTCAAATCTGGTCTCAGACACTTACTAGTAGTGTGACCCTGGGCAAGTCATTTAACCCTGTTTGCTTAAGTTCCTCATCTGTAAAGTGACATGGAGAAGGAAATGGCAAACCACTCCAGTATCTTTGCCAAGAAAACCCCAAAAAGGGGTCACAGAGAGCTGGACATGACTGAACTACAACAAGTCCTTATGTGTCTCCAAAGCTCTCATTGACTAAGCAAATGTAATTCTCAATTACTCCTTGAGCCATAAGTTGTAATAATAAGGTAGTGTTAGGGAGAACATAGACCACTTTTCATTAAAATCATCTAAATGGGTAGGATGACCTGGGACATTATCCAAAATAAGTAGAATCTTGAAAGGAACTCTATTATCACTGCAGAACTTTTGGACTTCAGGAATAAAGGAATAAAGCAGTGCATTACCATTGTTTAAAGATGCTATATCAAATTGCTTGCTTTCTCAATGAGGACGGGTGGGGAGGGAGGGAGAGAATTCTAAACTTAAAGTTTGAAAAACGAATGTTAAATATTGTTTTTACATGTAACTGGGGAAAAATTAAATATTAAACAAAATTTTTAAAACAAACAGAAAAACCACAGATGATAAGGGTTATCCATGCCTTAGGGTTAACAAAATAATGCACAGTTTCCTTTCAATGATTCCTTTCAATGCTCTGGAATTTTCTGAGTGCCACACGAGGACATGTTTTGAGTTCCAAGTCCCAGTACATTCCCCCCAAGCAGAAGAGTAACAATTTTTAAGCATTATGTATGCCCCAGCATAATTTTTTTTTTACTCCACTGAGAGGTAAGTTTGAGATGGCATTCTTTGATAAAATAGGCTGGTTTCATCTACATTAAAGATTTCATCTATTATTTTTTTGCAGGAACTCTGGGAGCTTCTTTGTTACTTCAGTATCTGCAACTAGCAGCCTCTCTTGACACTTGCACGTTATGAAATCTTGCATGACTTTTAAATCATATAAACCAACCACTGCTTGCTGTACATACCTGTGTTCCTTCAGAATACCTTTAAATCTTCAAAGGCACTTTAAGCTTTGGCTTGAATTATCATCAAACTTAAAGGAATATTCTTTTGAATCTGGTCTTCTATCCACATAATTGATAATATCTCCATCTTTAGACTAGCACCTTCTCTTTGTTTTGACAGATAAATCCACTTCATGCAACTGCCTTTTGCATGCTTCTTTATTGTTTGGACAGATAAGGCTACTTAATGCAAGCACTGCTGTTTGTATTCTCCTGAAGGCTGCATCCTTCAATGTGGTATTGACAGTCTACACCAAAAGACCAAGTTCATATGCTATCAATGACAGTTTTTATCCTCCATGTTTTCTTTCTTTTTAAAAAATTTTTTTTATTTAATTAATTTGTTTCCTTTTAGTTTACAGGATTCAATTCCACAATTCCTTGAGTTTCACATTTTCTCCCCCTCTCTCCCCTCCCCTCCATGGCGGCATATAGTTAAGTATAGCATCTGTAAATACTTTCACATTATACATCAGTCAGGTTATAAAGAGAGATTGTACCAGCTGGAATGAAAACTGGTAAAGAGGACATAAAACCAGGGGCGGCCAGGTAGCACAGTGAGTAAGAGCACTGGCTCCAGTGTTGAGAAGACCTGGAGATTGAATCCCGGGCTCAGACACTTAGCACCCACCCAGAAACACCTGGCTGTGTAACCTTGAGCAAGTTACTTAACCCCAATTGCTTAGGGGCAGCCAGGTGGCTCAGCGAGTAAGAGCACCAGCTCCAGTGTCGGGATGACCTAGATCAAATCCGGGCTCAGATACTCAGCACCACACCCAGAAATAACTGGCTGTGTAACCTTGAGCAAGTTACTTAACCCCGATTGCTTTAAAAAAAAAAAAAGAGGACATAAAACCAAATAAGAGAAGGAAAAAGATCAGGTATTTTGCTTCCACCTGGATATAAACTTAGTTCTTTCTAGTTCTTTCTCTGGATGCACATATTTCTCTCCATCGTGAGTCTTTTGGGATTGACTTATATCACTGCATTGCTGAGAAGAGTCCATTCTATCAAAGTTGGTCATCACACATACATTGTATCTGTAATTGTGTACAAATTTCTCCTGGTTCTACTCTTCTCACTTAGCATCAGTTTGTATAAGCCTCTCCAGGTAAATATGAAGACCGTCTGCTCCTTGTTTCTTATAGCACAATAGTATTCCATAACATGCATATACCACAACTTGTTCAGCCATTCCTCAATTGATGGGCACCCCCTTAATTTCCAATTCTTTGCTACCACAAGAAGAGCTGCTATAAACATTTTTGTACATATGGGTCTTTCTCCCATTTCTATGATCTCTTTGGGATATAACCCTAGGAGTGGTATTGCTGGATCAAAGGGTATGAAAGTACTTATAGGCCTTTGGGCATAATTCCAGATTGCTCTCCAGAAAGGCTGGATCAGTTCACAACTCCACCAGCAATGCATTAGTGTTCCAATTTACCCACTTCCTCTCCAGCATTTGTCATTTTCCTGTTTTGTCATCTTAGCCAATGTGACTGGTGAGATGTGGTACCTCAGAGTTGTTTTGATTTGCATTTCTCTAATATAGATATCTTTAATTTCTTTCTCTGAAAACTGCCTGTTCATATCCTTTGACCGTTTATCAATTAGGGAATGACTTGTATTCTTATAAATTTGACTAAATTCTCTGTATATTTTAGAAATGAGTCCTTTGTCAGAGACATAGGTTGTAAAGATTCTTTCCCAATTTCCCACCTCTCTCTTAATCTTGGTTACAATGGCTTTGTTTGTACAGAAGCTTTTCAATTTCATGTAGTCAAAATTATCTGTTTTACATTTTATAATGTTCTCTAATTCTTGTTTAGTCATAAAGTCTTTCTTTCTCCACAAGTCTGATAGGTAAACTATTCCTTGTTTTAGGAGACTGCTTATAGTATCAACCTTTATACCTACGTCATGCACCCATTTAGACTTGATTTTGATATATGGTGTTAGATAATGGTCTATGCCCAGTTTCTGCCATACTATATTCCAATATTCTCAGCAGTTTTTGTCAAATAGTGAGTTCTTATGCCAAAAACTGGGATCTTGGGGTTTATCAAACAATAGATTACTATGGTCATTGACTTCTGAATCTCCTGTGTCTAATCTATTCCATTGATCCACTCCTCTATTCCTCAGCCAATACCAAGTAGTTTTGATGACTGCTGCTTTATAATACAGATTGAAATCTGGTATAAGTAGTCCACCTTCCCTAGCATTTCTTTTCATTAATTCCCTTGATATTCTGCACCGTTTATTCTTCCAAATGCATTTTGCTACTATTTTTTCTAGCTCTATAAAGTAGTTTTTTGGTAAATTAATTGGTATGGCACTAAATATGTAATTTAATTTAGGTAAAATTGTCATTTTTATTATATTAGCTCAACCCAGCCACAAGCAATTGATATTTTTCCAATTAGTTAGATCTGACTTTATTTGTGGGAAAACTGTTTTGTAGTTGTGGTCATATAGGTCCTGGGTTTGTTTTGGCAGGTAGATTCCCAAATATTTTATAATGTCTACAGTAACTTTAAGCGGGATTTCTCTTTCTGTCTCTTGCTATTGAATTTCATTGGAAATATATAGGAATGCCGAGGATTTATGTGGGTTTGTTTTATATCCTGCAACTTTGCCAAATTTATTTATTGTCTCAAGTAGTTTTTTACTTGATTCTCTAGGATTCTCTAAGTATATCATCCTATCATCTGCAAAGAGTGATAGTTTGGTCTCTTCTTTGCCTAATTCGATTCCTTTGATTTCTTTTTCTTCTTTAATTGCTACTGCTAACATTTCTAGTACCAGATTGAATAAGAGGGATAGTGGACACCCTTGTTTCACCCCTGATCTTATGGGAAATGCTTCTAGCTTCTCCCCTTTACATGTAATACTTGCTGATGGCTTTAAATAGATGCTACCTATTATTTTAAGGAAGGCTCCATTTATTTCTCTACTTTATAATGTTTTTAATAGGAATGGATGTTGTATTTTGTGAAAAGCCTTTTCTGCATTTATTGAGATAATCATGTGGTTTCTGCTAGTTTTATTGTTGATATGATCAATTATACTGATGGTTTTCCTAATATTAAACCATCCTTGCATTCCTGGAATAAATCCTACCTGATCAAAGTGTATTATTCTTGAGATAAGTTGCTGTAGTCTTTTTGCTAGTATTTTTGTTAGAATTTTTGCATCTATATTCATGAGGGAGATTGGTCTATAATTTTCTTTCTCTGTTTTATCTCTTCCTGATTTAGGTATCAGTACCATATTTGTGTCATAAAAAGAATTTAGTAGGACTCTTTCTTCACTAATTTCCCCAAATAGTTTGTAGAGTATTGGAATCAATTTTTCTTTAAATGTTTGATAGAATTCACTAGTGAATCCGTCTGGCCCTGGAGATTTTTTCCTAGGGAGTTGACTGATGGCTTGTTCAATTTCTTTTTCTGAGATGGGATTATTTAAGTAATTTACTTCCTCTTCAGTTAATCTGGGCAATTTGTATATTTGTAAATATTCATCCGTTTCCCTAAGATTGTCAAATTTATATGCATACAATTGGGAAAAATAATTCCTAATTATTGCTTTGATTTCCTCTTCATTGGAGGTAGATTCACCCTTTTCATTTTTGATACTCATAATCTGGTTTTCTTATTTTTTTTTTTATCATATTGACTAAGGGTCTATCAATTTTTTTTTTTTTTCATAAAACCAGCTCTTGGTTTTATTAATTCAATAGTTTTCTTAATCTCAATTTTATTAATCTCTCCTTTGGTTTTCAATATTTCTAATTTAGTATTTAATTGGGGATTTTGAATTTGTTCTTTTTCTAGGTTTTTTAATTGCATGCCCTTTTCTCTAATTTAATCATGTATGCACTCAGGGATATAAAACTTCCCCTAAGAACTGCCTTTAATGTATCCCACAAATTTTGGTATCTTGTCTCATTATCATTCTCTTGAATGAAATTACTGATTGTTTCTATAATTTCTTGTTTGACCCACTCATTCTTTAGGATTAAGTTGTTTAATTTCCAATTAGTTTTTAGTCTGTCTTTCCCTGGCCCTTTATTGCATATAATTTTTATTGCATTATGATCTGAGAAGGATGCAATTAATATTTCTGCCTTACTGCATAGACTTGTGAGGTTTTTATGCCCTAGAGCGTGGTCAGTTTTTGAGTATGTGCCATGAACTGCTGAGAAGAAAGTATATTTCTTTTTATCCCCATTCAGTTTTCTCCAGAGATCTATCATACCTGTCCTCTCTAAAATCCTGTTCACCTCCTTAACTTCTTTCTTGTTTATTTTGAGGTTGGATTTATCAAGTTCAGAGAGGGGGAGATTAAGGTCTCCCACTAGTATAGTTCTGCTATCTGTTTCTTCCTCTAATTCCTTTACCTTCTCCTCTAGGAATTTGGATGCTACGCCAGTTGGTGCATATATGTTAAGTAGTGATATTGCTTCATTCTCGATGGTGCCTTTTAACAGGATATAGTTTCCTTCCTTATCTCTTTTAATTAGGTCAATTTTTGCTTTTGATTTATCTGAGATAAGGATTGCTACCCCTGCTTTTTTTACTTTAGCTGAGGCATGATACATTTTACTCCAACCTTTTACCTTTACCCTATGTGTATCCCTATGTTTTAGATGTGTTTCTTGTAAACAGTATATTGTAGGATTATGCTTTCTAATACATTCTGCTATCCGTCTCTGTTTTATGGGAGAGTTCATTCCATTCACATTTACAGTTATGATTGTTATCTGTTTCTTTCCCTCCATACTATTCCTGCCCCTGTTAATGTTCATATTTCCCTCCCTTCTCCTTCCCCCCCCCTTAATAGTTTTCCTTTTGACCACCATCTCCCTCAGTATTCCCTTATCAGCCCTCCTGCCTTTTCCTCCCCTTTCCCCTTACTTCTTCCCTCCCTAGAAACCACTCCCACCCCCCTTTCTTAACCCTTTCCCCCTCCTACTGCCTGTAGGATATTTTTATACTTAATGAAGTATGTTATTTCTTCTTTGCTCCAAGAGTTGACAGGAACAAATCTCATGCGAAGCTCCTCTCCCTCCCCTCTTTCCCTCTAAAATGATACTTTTTGCGTTTCTTCTCCATAGAGTCCTATGCTTAACTGGTTGTTATTCCCTCCTTGTACCAGAACCAATGAGGGAAAAGCTCATATGCTTCCCAACTCCCTCCCTTTTTTTCCTCTGCTATTCAGTTTTTATGCCCCTATGTGTGGCAAAATTTACCCTTTTCCATTTCATCCACTCCCTTTCTTCCATTGCAGTCCCTCTGTAGCCCTTAATAAGATTTTTTTTAATCGTCATTTTGTGTATTTTTTACTCATGCCCTCTACTTGTCTATAACCAGTTTGCTCTTATCAAATAACAGGGTGTGTGTGTGTTCTCCTTGTTTACCTTTCTAAGTCACTGTTGCATCTTGTAATTGGAGGTTGAATTTTCTATTGAGTTCTGGCTTTTTATTAAGAAGGTCTGGAACTCTGTTATATCGTTGAATGACCATCTCTCTGCCTGGAAGAATATGCTCAGTCTCGCTGGGTATATGATCCTTGGTTGTAACCTGAGCTCTTTTGCCTTCTGGAAAATTGTATTCCACTGCCTCAGATCTTTCAGTGTAGAGGGGGCTTTTTTTTTTTTTTAATTTCTGGGCTATGAAGTGGTAGCCCCAGGTGTGTTTGCTGTCCAGGACTGGGGCCCCTGTATTTGCTTCTTACCTTGCTCTTTCCAGTCCCAGCCGTTTGGTGATAAGCCTGGTAGTGGACCTTGTGGTTGATGGGAAGACTTGCCCTCCACAGTTGCTCCTTCCGGGCCTGCCTGTGCTGAGCCCCACCGGGCCTGCCTCTGCTGCACTGTGCCTTCTGGGCCTGCCTCTGCCCGGAATTCAAGCAACCATATTGGCCAGAAGTTAAGCACCATCTTCTACATGAAGCCTTAGCTGCTAGTAGTGTCTTCCCTACTGTAATGTTAACGAAATAGGAAGATCTTTCCTGCCCATTAATAGGCCTATGTGACCTGCTGATAAAGCCTGAATCACATGGAGCTCAGTGTGAGAGGAGTTTGCCCTGGGCAGAGGGAGGAATTTGCCTAGGGGTACTTGTTTGTGGGGATGCCTAATGGGAAGAAGGTTTTAGATGTTGGAGTTCCCTGGATTAGTAATAAGTACCCTGTTAAATCATACCTCCTAGTATTCTAATGATATCCCAAATAAATGTTTTGGTTTTGTCTTTGAGGAAGTGAGTTCATTGTATTTTGCTAATGTATCCTGGAAATAATATATGCATATTCATAGTGACTGCTATGGGTGTGGAATTGGTGTTACACCTACCTAGATACCCTGGAATTTATTTTGCATGTATTCTAGATATATTTATTTGTGAACATGTTGCTGCTCCTTGAATTCGGGAATTGTTTCATTTTTGTCATTGCAAACCCAGAACTTGACATAGTATATGCCTGGCATATAGTGTTAAAATATATCCTTTTCAATTGATTAACTACCTAAGATCACACAGATAAGAAGTAAATGGCATCAAAGGTAGAACTTTAACCCAGGTCTTGCTGACTTCAAGTGCCTCTGAGTATCTACAATTTCCATTTAGTTTCTCACCCAGGAGATGCCATGAAATTTTTACAACTGGACTCAGCTTTGTTTGATCTTTGAGAAATTTTTGAAGTCTCACATTTTGAAATTGAACAGTGGCAAAAGACTGGTAGAGATTCATAAAACAAGAATCATAGAATTTTAGAGCAGGGAGGTACCTTAAAGTCTATATTATAGACCAGAAACAAGATTTTGCCTTATCCAGGAGCAGAAATCTGATTAGAAACAGAGCCAGGATTAGAATCCCAGATTTCTTGCCTCTATAACTCACTGCCTCTCAATTTGACTAGATGTCATTTTTTGTTGTTGTTCTCATAATCTTAGAAAGATTGATGTGTGTTGGGGAGAATAGGGTTGAAGGAACAGGTACAGCTTGTCTCACAGGTTTCTGGGCAGATGTCTGATTAACCTCCGGGGTAATTCTTTTTAAAGTGTCAGGCAAAGAGAAATGAGTCAGAATCAGATGTATGCTAAAAGGGTACCTGCATATAGACACAGCATCTCACAGATTTGCCAAGATAAGGTCAAAGTGGGCACATGATTTAGACATAAGTCATATAATCAAATTAGGGGAGCATGGATTACTGTCAGATCTGTGGATAAAAGAATTAATGATCAAACGAGATGGGAGAATCACACCAAGTAAAATGGATAATTTTGATTACATTAAATTAAAAAGTTCTTGGCACAAACAAAAACAATGCAGCTGAGATTAGACAGAAATCAAGAAACTGGGGAAATTTTTTTATGGCAAGTTTCTCTGGTAAAGGCCTCATTTCTCAACTATATAGGAAATTACATCAGATTTACCAGGATATGAGTCATTCCTCAATTGAGAAAAGGTCAAAGCATATGAACAGGCAGTTTTCAGAAGAAGAAATTAAAGCTATCTTCTAGTCATATAAAAATGCTCTAAATTTCTAGTGATTAAAGAAATGCAAATTAAAATAACTCTGAGGTACTACCTCACACTTCTTGGATTGGCTAATATGACAGAAAAGGTAAATGGCAAATGTTGGAGGTTGTGCAAAAATCAGAAGGCTAATGCACCATTGGTGGAGACGTGAACTAATTCAGCCTTTCCGAAGAGCAGTTTAGAACTATGCCCAAAGAGCTATAAAACTGTGCATACCCTTTGACCTAGCAATACCACTACTATGTTTGTAAACCAAAGAAACCAAAGCAAAAAGAAAAGGACCTATATGTTCTTTTATATATAGCAGCTCTTTTTTTTTTTTTTTTTGTGGTGGCAAAGGATTAGAATGCCCATCAATTGGGAAATGACTGAACAAAGTTTTGGTATATAACTGTGATGGAATACTATTGTGCTATAAGAAATGATAAACAGGTTGATTTCAGAAAAACCTGGGAAGACTTCTATGAACTCATAAAAGTGAAGTGAGCAGAACCAGGAGAAAATTGTACACAGTAGCGGCAATATTGTAATGATGTTCAGTTGTGAATGATGTGTAGGTATCAAAATAATTCCAGAGGACCCAGGATGAAAAATGCCATCCATCCCCAGAGAAAGAACTCATGGAGTCTGAATGCAGATTAAAGCATAATTTTTTCACTTTGTTTATTTTTCTTGTCTTTTTTTGCAACATGGCTAGTATGGAAATATTTTGCATGATTTCATGTGTATAATTGATATCACATGTCTGATCTCAGTGAGTAGGGGGAATGGTGAGAGAGAGGGAGAGAATTTGGAACTCACAATTTTTAGAGAATCAATCTTAAAAATAAGTAAATGATTAAAATTTTAAAAAACATAACATAGAAGGGTACCTGGGGAGAGAAGATTTCTTGAATTTTCAGTTATAATCTGCCGTTTTTGCTTTCTTCTACTCATGACCTAAAAAGCAATTCACTAGGAAACTCAAGCTTGTGAATGTGGGTTAAAGTTTACCTTGGTTCCTCAAGCCTGTTGTGAATGCCTCTGTCTATTGTGCGAGTAGGAAATGTAAGTAGGGAACATATCTTCATTCACTGCTATGAGTTTTCTCATTCAGAATGTGTGGGGGAAATGATGTCCCAAGTCTCACACCGTCCAGGTCACTGCCAGTACTGCAGGGTATTGATGTAAATCTCTGGGGTTTCAGAGTATTCACTGCTGAAGCAGCTTCTTCTTGGGGATACAATTTGGCCTTTGTCACGGTGAGTGAGGTGTGTTTTAACGAATATGTAATATCAAGAAGTAGTACAGTAATCCATTTGTTAAATGAGTAGCCTTTTGTTTTCGAGTGTGGGTGGTTTATATATTTTTTTACCAGTAGTAAAACATAGATAAACATAGTCAGAGATTGGAAATGTAAAATTTTAAAAGGTGAGGTCCTGACTCCAAAGGGAGTCACAAATAATACGTAGGGCTTTTTGCATTTCTGATATTTTTTGCTAACCCACTGCAGGAAATGAGGGCATTCCTAATAGCCAACTATACCTTTGCCAGACCTTTGCGTAGCGTAAAACATCGGGAGGTGTTTGTCTCTGTGACGTGCTTATTTCGTTTCAAGGTAGAATATTGGAAATGAGAATTTTTCATGCTGTAAAAGATGTGAGAATTGGTTTAGCTTATATTTTCTTAAGATTTTTAGTCTTTTATAAATACATATGTACATACATGTATATATATATATGCTTTTCAGTTAATGAGCATTTAATTTCTTCTTGGTTTTGAGATATTGGAAATGATCGTTTTAAATTTGTAAGATACGTGAGCACTGATTTTGCTTACGTTTTTTAGTGATTCTTTTGACATGGGTGAGGTACTTACCCTTTGGAAGGGAGCATAATTGCAGAAGATATAAAATGCAAAATTGCAGTTTAATGACAACAGTTTGTTCTCGTAAAGATGAAAAGCATTTAATAACTTCTTTAAGAAGCCTCTTTCTTTTAAAACAGTTGTTTTGGGATTCTGACTCCAGTACTGAAAAGAATTTTTTCCAAGGCTGTGTGACCCTTTTACTTCTGGAAAAGAAAAAGACTCTTCTCCTGTGGAAATACCAACTCCACCCCCACCCCCCACCCCTCACCCCCAGGTCCTGTTATTGTAGCAATGATAGGTCAGATAATGTAGAAACTACATAAGGGGGATCATGGGAGAAACAGGAATGGAAAGCTAAATTAAAAATAGTTTTCTAATGATCACTTGGGATTAATCAGCTCCTAAGGGAGCATATTGAAAGTTGGTTAAGTGAACAGTACGTGGAGATAAGGTGTACTATGGAGAGGAAAACTAAAATACGAAGTTGAATTTTCTGAATAACTTGATAAGAGAATAAATATTTCTGAGGAGCTACTGCTTTCTTGACCTGTTTTGCAGAATTCTAGCATGTAGTTCCAAGTTTGCTCTTTGTGAACACATTTATTGTGAGATATATTAACTTTATTACATGGATGGATGGTTTTCTTGTGTCCTGTTCTTTGTTTCTTTAGTATTGTGGGCCATGAAGCATGATGTGGGCAGAAGCTCAATTACATTTCAGTAGGATTTAGCTGGACAAGATGAGATTGGAATTGGTGGTACTTGTGTGCATTATTGCTGAAATCCTTGGAAGTATTTATTGTTGTTATTTTTTTTTCTTCCATTTTGCTGTTGCAGAAAACCTCAGGTCTTGGTTTTGGTTTTGGCTGGAAAACAGGATTATTTTGGACAAGTGAAACTTTTCATTTTATTTTAAGCATTTTATTTTCATGACAACCTTTCTAAAAAACCCACTTTGCTACTTTAACAAACAGAATGGAATCAACAGAATTTGACCTTTACTTTGTCATTCATCATTTTTATAGCAAACTAATGTACTGGGCTCTATTATGCTATGACTTTAAGAGCTTCAAGAAGTATTCTACTCTGCCATTTTGCTTAATTCCTCTTAAATTGCTGATTGTTCAAGTTGGTGCCAATCTTGTCTCCTCTATGTTTGCTGTCACTTTCCACTATCTTGCTTTCCTCTAGTGGTAGCTTCCATGTTTCTCTGGCCTCTGGGTTCAGAGGATCTCAATTTAATTCAGTAACCAGTGATAGCCAATGACAGCAGTACTTTCTTCTGGCCATTGGACTGACCTGATAATTTTGTATCTTGTATAGTCCACGATTGACTTTTCTTGGATTTTCATTGTTGGCTTGAGGTTGGAGGCTTTCATAGATAGACGTTCTGAGCTAGAAGCAGGCTTGGAGGTCATCTCCCTCTCTACCCACACCCCACCTTCTTTACACCTGAAGAAGTCAAAGCCGTGATAGATTAAATGACTTGCCCAAGGCCACACAGCTAGTAAGCTGTGGAATTGATATGTGAAATCAACTCTTCTGAATCTGATTAGTGGTGGGTTGGGTTTTTTTTTTTTAACTATACCATTTTGCCAGCTGTCTTCTATTTATCTGAAGTTTCCTACTGCGGCCTTCATCTTACTTCAAATGTAGACCACATTCAAAGATCTTGACCTCTGGCAGTATTAGAAAAAGAATAAAAGCTGAAAAGTAACTAATTTTTTTTTTTATTGGATCCAAGCTGTTTGGGGAGTTACTTTTAGGTTTGAAGTTATTTAGGTTAAATAGCTGAATCCTGGATGGGAGGAGGGGTTAAATGAGGAGAAGGAGGAGGAGGAAGATGATGAAGAAAATTATGCTGCCATAGGTTGGCTTCCAAGAAGAGATAGAAGATAAATTCTTCCTGTTCCTTTGTAGAAAAGTGGGGGTCCATGAGTATGGAACATTACATATAATATGAGACTTTTTTGAAGTGTTGGCTGGTTTTGCCTGAACCTGTGATTTCTGCCCAGTGTGGACACTCCACTTACTAATACAGATCCACAATTTCTCTGTCTTATAGTCTTAGAAGGTTACGTGGTGCCCTTGAGAGGTTAAATGATTTGCCCATGGTCCCATAATACTATGTTTTGGCATCAAAATTTGAACCAAATTTTTTTTTGAGGAAGGAAGGCAGTTAAGTGACTTGCCCAAGGTCACACAATAAGTGCCAAGTGTCTGAGACTGGATTTGAACTCAGGTCCTCCTGACTCCAGGGCCGGTACTCTGTTCACTGCACCACCTAGCTGCCCACTTGAACCAGCTTTTGACAGTAATAGTGAAGTTTGGTAGGGGGAAAGGTTTGGGGTGGGGGGGCTCACTTATGGGAAGAGTTGTGTGATTTGACCAGATGAGACTCCTGTTGAGCCTTCCCCGCATTCCCCTTTGAAAACCCAGATGTTGGTACCACTTCTCTCTCTGGTAACTAACGAACTATCAATGTATGTAATGGTCAGACAACCAGAATCCCTGTCTGTTGGTCTATTGAATTGTGCTGTTTTCTCCCTCTGTATTTTTTGTCTGCTTGTAATTTCTCTTTGTATTTTCTGAAGTTCAGGGTGCTGACTTTCCCCCCTGAACTAAGTGAATTATATATATATGTTTGATTAAAGTAAGATTGTTAACCCTTTTTGAATTGCTTTCCTTTAGAAAAGTCAAAGAGCCTGTGCTAGCAGCCATCCTGGGTATGCTAGGGTGCTTGCTGTTATGGGGATAGGAGTTCAGTATTCAACATGGTGAGTTTAAGATATTTAGAGGAGGTACAATTTGACATGTCTAAAATCTTCCTATCCATACTGACTCACAGATTAGGACTACTGCTGTTAATTGTCTGGCTTTTGTTTAAAAAAAAAAGATAATATTTAAAGGGAATCAGAAAAACCTCCTAACTAGTCTTCTTACAAGAATCTCCACATTCCAGTCCATCCTCCATAGAGCTGCCAAAGTGATTTTCCTAATACTCAATAAACTCCAAGGAAAAACTATAAACTCCCCTGTTTGGCCTTGAAAGCCCTTCACAACCTGTCCCCAGCCTACACGTCTAAGCTTATTAACCATTACTCTCCTTCACACACACTATGGTCTAACCAAAGCAGGCCTGTTTGGTGACCCTCAAACATTGCAGTCAGTTTTCTGTCTGTGTCTTTGCATGGCTGTTGTCCAGGCCCAGAATGAGTTCTCTTCTCACCTCTTAGAATCACAAGTGTTTGTTCTGTATGTTTTATATATGTGTGTATCCTACATAAACAAAAGCTCTTTGGGGTCCTCAGTACATTTTAAGAGTGTAAAGGAGTCATGAGAACAAAATGTTTGAGAACCACTGGTTCCAGTTTAATCCTTTTATTTTGCAGATGAGGAAACTAAAGCCCAGAGAAGTTGTTATTTGACCAAGGTTACACAGGAAGTGAATGATAGTAGTTCCTGTAATTATTTTATTTTCCTTTGGACTGGACCTGTGATTTTATTGAGGTAGGAAGATCCCAGTGAAGAGCTTCTCTACTAATGTAGATCTGTAACTTTTCTGCAGCTTAATCTTAGATTATGCCTCAGGCACCAGGAGGAAAATTGACCTGCCCAGGGTCACCTGGTCAATAGTCAGAGGGCCAAACTTGAATTAAGCCTTTTCTGACTCCACAATTTGCTTGTCTAGATCAGACTGCCTCTAATGGATTTTTGTATCAAATCTCTATGAGGATAAAATCTTAAACCTATTCTACCTATTTTCCTAACATTTTAATTTTTTTTCCTAACATTTTTTAGCATCACAGGGCTATAGATTTAGAGTTGGAAGGAACCTCAGATGTTATTTAATTCAACTCTTTCATTTTATAGCTAAGGAAAATGAGGCCCAGAAAGGTCTCCTAAGTGTCCCATAAGTGACATGTAGCAGAGCCAAGATTCACACCCAGCTTCTCTGACTACAAATTCAATGCTCTTTCCATTTTGTGAGTGATGAATAATTAAGTGCAACTGTTTTCATTATTTTCTCTGTCTTGCTACTCATTAATCTCTCACTAAAGGAATAATCTGATGAGTGATAGGGACTTTAGCTTTGGGGATTAGTTCTCCACTCCATTACTTACATTCACATTTGAGGTTAAATTTTGTCAGTCAGAATTCCTTTATGGGATGATGTGTTTACACCTTTCAGTTCTTGTGTTATTTAGGTCTCTGATTATATCATTAGCTTTGTCTTTTGTTAAATGCACTTTTCTGTTATACTTTTCATTCCTCCTCCTCAATCTAATCCATTTACTTCTAGAGCTCCATCATTTCTTGTAATATGTGCTGCAGTGTTACTTTGATGACATGGTTTATTTATTTTGCAAAAAATAAAATGTTATTTCTTTTGTTTTCATGTTGCCTAAAATTCCCCTGTATCACACTCCCTTTCTCCTCCCAGAGTGATCTTAACAAAGGTTTTAAAAAAAAAGATGAAAAACAATCAGCAAAACTGATAATATGTAGAAAAAAAATTTAACAGTATATGCAATGTTTCACACTCATGAACATCCCTAAAGGTGTAAGAAAGAAGCATCTTCTTCTTTGTGGCCCTTCTTGTTCAAAAATCTCGCAACATTTATTTTTTGATTGTTTTATGGTTCTTTTAGTTTACATTGTTGTCATCATGTATACTGTTTTCCTGGCTTGGCTTCCTTCACTTTTCATTAATACATGTAATTTTTCCCAGTGTTCTGTATTTATCATATTTGTCATTTTTCTTACAGTATAGTAATATTCCATTATATTCATATACCACAATTTGTTTAGCCAATCCCCAATCGATACGCATCTACTTTATTTCCAGTCCTTTGCCACCACAAGAAGTACTGCTATAAATATTTTGATGTATGTGGGTTCTTTTTATCAATGATACCCTTGGGGTATATGCCCTAAGATTAACATATCCATCCTCAATCTCTCCTCTGATATTCAGGCCTAGCACTTCTCATTGACTACTGGACATTTTGGACTGGAGAGATATTCTGTCAATATCTCAAACTCAACATTCCTAAAGTCCAATTTATCTTCTTCCCCCCACCCCAGGCTCACTTTTCTTCCAATATTCCCTATTTCTGTCAAAAACACCACCATTATTTCTGTTCTCCCCATTTGTAACTTTGGTGTTATTCTTGGTTCCTCCTCACTCTCCCAATCTATAAGTCGCCAAATCTGTTTCTACCTCCAAAATCTCTCTCTCGTCCAGTCCCTTTTTTCAGCCACCCCCTTACTTCAGATCATCATTACTTCTTGCCTAGAATCATTATTACACATGCTTCCCTACTTCAAGACTCTCCTGACTTTAGTGGTTCCCAGTTGTCTCTAGAATAATCTATAAACTCTTTTGTTGAGCTTGTAAAGTCCTTCATGGTCTGATCATAAACCCTTATTTCCAGCATGGTTGAAGCTCACCTTCTCTCTGTTCCTCACACATGATAACGCTATAGTACAGAGTCTGCATGTGCTGACCTCCCCCCATGCCCAGAATACACTCCCTACTCACCTTTGCTGCATAGAATCCCTAGATTTCCTCAAGGTGCTGCAGGAATACCACATTCTTCATGAAGCCTTTCTTATTCTCTTAGCTGTTTGTATCCTTCCTCTCAAACTTTCTTGTATTTATAGCAAAAGAATATGCGATCATCTGTTGCTTAGAAGTATCACCACGTCTTCCTATTTTTGTAGTCGTTATTCCTTATTTTGCTCTTGTGCTTTGGTGCAGATACTAACCCTTCTGTCTTTCCCTAAGTTTTCTAACTTAGACTTATTTTATAAAAACCTGTCAATTTTAGGGTTATGTTTTGTTCTGCCACGTTATAGGGTAGATGAGTGGAATCTGGGCACCAGTGATTGAATTGTCTTTTCCAGGAATGGTGGTGTTAATTTGATTGCTATTCCCTGAGATAGAAAGGAGAGGGAGAGAATGTGTATGGTGGAATGGAGGGAAGATGGTTGTGGTGGATCTGGGGGTTCCTAGATATGTGGTGCACTTTTACCAACAAGGAGTGCCAGGCTGCAGGGACTGCATACTTGGAGGCAGAGAATGGAATGTATCAGAATGGTGGGAAGATTGGCAAGTAGAGTGGTGGTCACTGGAGTTCCTCTTCTATTGAACAGGAATAGCAACAGTAACTCTCACTTTGTTCACAACAACCTTGTCAGGGATTTCAAGTATCATTATGTCCATTTTACAGTTGAAGAATCTGGGACTCAGAGAGGTAAACAACTTGTCCAACCTCACACCCATAATATGTCTGAGTCTAGAATCATACTCAAGGATTTCTGTCTCTAAGACCAATAATACTCTTTACCTTCTACAGGTACCTCTTACCTACTCCATAGGCTTTGTGTGAAGACCAGAGTAAGTGCCTGAGATTGAGCAAATGCTATACAAATGTCTAATGTTGGTGAATTTCTCACAAGGATAGTGCTTGATATGAGGAGGAGAGTATTGGAATGTCATCAAGTGGAATGCCATGAGGGTAGTTTTCCTGCCACCCTCCACACCACCCTTTTAGTAAGACTAGAACATTTGAAGAAATCCTAAAATGAATTCATCTATTTATTTTATTTTTTTTAATTAAAAAAAAATTTTTTTTTAAGCAATTGGGGTTAAGTAATTTGCTCAAGGTTACATGGCCAGTTATTATTTCTGGGTGTGGTGCTGAGTATCTGAGCCCGGATTTGATCCAGGTCATCCCGACACTGGAGCTGGTGCTCTTACTCGCTGAGCCACCTGGCCGCCCCCATCTATTTATTTTAAATAAGAAACATTCTTTATTTTCTATAGTTGTTAAATTTTTGTTGAAGGTGAACACCACCTTCAAAAAAATCATTATTCCTCTTTTCCCCTCTGTGGCATTCCTCTCCTTCTGTGGCATTTATTTATCTGCTCTTTAGAATAGGAGACTACACATGGGTTAAATGGGAACCATGTACTCTGGAAAGAGCCAGTCAGCTCCTAGCAGTTCAAGTCTGAAGTTAGCAAGTCACTGGAATGTTGCTTTGAGCCTAAGGTTAGGACAGGTTGGTTTAATTTTACCTCTGTTATCCCTGATTGTGCTTTACCTCATTTGTTTGTTACTCTCCTAACCCAAAGTGTGCTATCAGTTCATTCAAGAATATACCCCTTCTCCCCACCCCCCCAACTTGGACTCGTTAGCTGCCTGACCAGTTTGTAAACAGCCTGTACCTCCAGCCTAAAATGGGGCTGTGATGACAGTTATTGTGCTTAATGAAGACAAGGTTACTTGCAGCATAGGGAAAGCCAAAGGTAGGTTACTTGCAGAGAGGGATAAATTTCAGGTGTTCTGATTTGGCAGAAGAAAAAATTAAGTGAAATGAGGCCCTTCCCTTCTTTTTGCTCTATAGTTTCATCTTATCTCTCCCATACTAGTAGTGAGATCTTCCTTCACCCCCTCAAAATATCTTTTGTGCACCCCTCTCCACCCCTTTTCTCTCCTGGTCCCCCCCCCTCCCAACTTGGCAATTTTTTTTGACTCATCTTTCTTTATCTAGTCTTTTTTTTTTTTTAAGCAATCGGGGTTAAGTAACTTGCTCAAGGTTATATGGCCAGTTATTTCTGGGTGTGGTGCTAAGTATCTGAGCCCGCATTTGATCCCCAGGTTATCCCAACACTGGAGCCGGTGCTCTTTACTTGCTGAGCCACCTGACCGCCCCTTCTTTATCCAGTCTTGACCCAGTCCTAAGAAAGGATGTGATGTTTGCTAGTAATTCCCACATTTTTTAGAATTTGTTGTTCTGCCCTCTATGGGTGATTATTTATTTGAAAAGCCTTGTCTCCACTTTGAAAAGATTTCCCCCCACCAGCCCAACATGTTAAGGATAATTACCTGCACTTTGGGATTCCCGATATGAATGTGACTGGTTCACTTTTAGGCTGAAGGGTAGGAACTCTTCTTTGGTTTAGTATAATACCCTACTTCTTGATCACCACCCTATTGGGACGACTGGGGTCTAAGAATATTGAGTTCTTTTGGAGAGGGATAAGTAAGAACTCAATACTCATAGTCTTCTCTTACTACTAGATGGGTTTTCTTGATTCCTAACTCAACTATTCATTCCTTAGATCTGTTGATGGGGAAGGCATTTAGATGTGATGGTATGTAGTAGAGGACTAATAGATTCACGTACCTCCTCTCCTCAGCGTACAGGGTGAGTCTGCTTTGAATTGATTCCAACCTGACATTTAACCTAACCTTGTAAGTAAGTACAGGCCTGCCTCACCTAGTCTATTGGCTCCATTTAAAAAAAAAAAAGACTAAGTGAAACATTTTGGGGAGAAGAGTAATCTCCGACTCTTTTCTCCCCAGAGGAATAAATAAATGGAAAGTGCGGAGACCTAGTGTTAAAGGAGGAGGATAATGTATTGAAACTAATTGATGAAAGTGGGAGCCTAAAGGTTCAGAAGCTCGAAGACTGGAGAAAACTGAGCAGTTAATTTACTCTGACTTTGAACTTGCAGAAATTCACCTGTGATGGAGGGAGGAAGCAGTAAACAGCACCTGGGACTGAGGAGTGAAGAACCAGCTCAGACTGGGCACCTGGGCTGGACTCCGGGCATTCCTGATGTAAGGTAGGAATTGCTTATGGTATATTATCCGTGTTATTGGAAATCATTGTTGGCTGCTTTGTTTTACAGGGTATGTGAGTAAACATAAACCACTACAGCCGGTGTGTAATTTTGTTGTTATTATTGTTGGGCCCCCTTCTTCCACTGGGGTTATAATGGTCATTAAAGAATGGAATTTGTGGGGTGGCTAGGTGGTGCAGTGAATAGAGTACCAGCCCTGGAGTCAGGAGGACCTGAGTTCAGATCCAGCCTCAGACACTTAACACAAAAGGTAGCTGTGTGACCTTGGGCAAGTCACTTAACCCCAATTGCACCTCCTAAAAGCTTAAAAAAAAAAAGAATGGAATTTACATTCTTTTCTAAGTTATGACTACCCCAGGGCTAATGTTTGAGGCTACTTTGTTAGGCCCTGTCCTTTGAAAATTTCACCAATTTCTCCATTCATCAGCTGAATTAAGTTTGGCTAGTATTTATAATATATTTATAATATAATATAAAGTGTTAGTTTCTTGAACCATGGAATCATAGATTTATACCTAGAATGGAACTTAAAGATCTTTTCCCTCCCCTCAATTTTTTCCTTTTTTTTGGAGGAGGGAAGGCGGGGCAATTAGGGTTAAGTGACTTGCCCAAGGTCACACAGCTAATAAGTGTTAAGTGAGGACGAATTTGAACTCAGTCATCCTGACTCCAGGGCTGATGCTCTATTCACTTCACCACCTAGCTTCCCCTTCCCTCTCCTCATTTTGCAGATGAGGAAACTGAGTTTCAGAGAAGGGAGATGACTTGGTGGTGGTAAGTAGCAGAGTTAGGATTTGAAATTAGGTGCTTCAGCTTCAGTGTATTTTTGCACTCATTCCCAAATGCAAATGGCCGTCCCTTTTGCCCACATATATCTAATACTTTGCTCAGAACACTGAAGGTAGGGTCTTTCGATGCTCACACTATCACTTTAAAAGATAAAGGTTCAGTTACCAAGTTAATGTCATGGCCCTATTTTGCCCCTGTTCACCTTGATAGAAGAGGCTTAAAAGCTGATTGATGTAAGGTCCTAGGATATAGACGTCACAATCTTTTCACTGTGGGCCAGAAACAGCACCCAAGCAAAGGATAGGAGTTTTACTTTTATCGATGAAACACATGAAAGGTTGTATCCAATCTTGTGGAACGATCCCTGGGCTCAGTGAGGAGACGTGTGTTCAAGTGCTGAATGACTTCACTAACTAGTTACCAATCTGTGGTCTTTGCTCATCTGTAAAACAGCCTACCTCACAGTTAGTATGAGGAAGTGGTTTTGTAAACCTGAAAAGGCAATATATAAAGGTAAGTAGTTACAGTAACAGTGTAGTACACATTTCCCTTTCTGCATCATCTTTATAGGCAAATTGCTGTTTTCCTTTTCTCTGAAGTGAAAAATAGACTCAGTTCCCATTCTCACTTGTCTCTAGCATTGGACTAGGTTTCAGAAGAACTGGTTTCTCATTCTTCCTCTGGACAAGTCATTATATAGTCTCTATAAAATGAAAGTGTTGGATTATGTGATCTTAGGCCTAACTGCTAAAATAATTTATCATAGGCATAAGGATTAATGAATGAATCCCAAATTTTAACTGTTTTGAGAAAGTTACTTCATTAAATATATAGTGGTATAGTTATCAGGAATGTTGGTATTAACAGATTTTGAGTGAGTGTAATGCTGACTGAACTGATATCTAAGATACATTTTGAGTTTCTCTATTTTGCTCATGAAAAATTGAGTCTAAACATGCAAATATGGAAAAGAGGAAGTTTTTGCTTCATCCTGTTCTTTTAATCAATTGTCTAAAATGTTCCAAGTGAATTTAAGTTTATGACACAGTAACAATTCATATTTCACTATTAAGTGTGGTTGACATTCTATATTTCTCAATTCATATGTTTATATGTAATTATAGTAATAAATGCATTTATTTGGTATATAACCCAGACCCTTGCTGTTTATTATCTTTGGTTACCTGGAAGAATGTTGTATAGCATAACATGGATTCTAAGAGTTTTTACAGAAAGGATGTATTTTCAGTGTGGTGTGGTAGAGTGAATCTGAATTTTTATTGTAAGAAATAGTTTTTTGGGGGGCAGCTAGGTGGTGCAGCAGTGAATAGAGCACCAGCCCTGGAGTCAGGAGGACCTGAGTTCAAATGTGACCTCAGACACGTAACACTAGCTGTGTGACCTTGGGCAAGTCACTTAACCCCAATTGCCCTGCCTTCCCTCCTGCAAAACCAAAAAAAAAAAAATATTTCTATAGTTCTTTGATTCTGTAGTTATTACCTAGGAAATTTTTCTCCCCTCACCATCCTTTTTAGGCTAAGTAATGTGTTGCATTTTGTGCAGAAAGGAGTCATTTTGGATTCTTTTACAACTTTCAAGTATATTGTTAATCAATTATTGCCCAATTTCCATGAAAGATTATTCACTATAGCTACACATCGAAGGATAGTTTTTAATTGGGTTCGTAATACAGACTTAGCCTCCATCCAATGCTGATCTTCAACTAATCCCACAGAATTGGGGGAGAAGGGTGGGACCTATATCCTGTCCTCCTTCCCCTGTCATGCCACTTTATCATATGTACCCAAATTCAATTACTGTAAAGTCATAGAGATTTAATGAGGGAATATATGTATTCAGGAAGAGAAAGGAGGGAACTTCAGATGAATCAAGGAAGCCAGTTGTTCTTGACTGGAAAGGAAAAGAGTTCAAATAACAGAAAAATCTCTTGTAATAGATAATCTGCCCAGGAATGGTGCTTACATTCCAAATGGAGTTTTCTGATATATTTAGTCAGGATTTGACGACTTTGGGATGTCACTTTACTTTTTAAGGGAATGTGTAATGCTGTGAGAGAGACAGAGACAGAGACTCACTGCCCTGCTATTTTTCCTGGTGTCTCAGGTAAAGTAGAGACATTGATTTCATGCCTGGGTTGTGTGAGGACTTGACTAACTTCTTGCATAATGGTTTTGGTGTCTTTGACTCTGCTTGCAGTGTTTCCGGTAACTTTAATCAGTCTAATGTATTTTGGTGCCTTTGCTGTACAAAGTATTCTATTTTAAATTGACTAAAGTTATAGAGGGCTCAGAACTCTTCCATTTTCTGGCTGATCACCTCCAAGTCTCCCACCCCTCCTTTCCAGCTTCCTTTTTTTTTCTTTTCTTTTCTCAGCTTCCTTTTGTGTAATATTTTCCCTCATTAGATTGTAAGCTCCTTTCTGGGCAAAGACTATCTTTTTCTTACTTGTATCCCTAGTGTTTAGCAAAATATCTGGCACATAGTAGGAGTTTAATAAATGTTTATCAAATTGAATGAATCCTCTAAAATCACTATCATTCATATAATTGATGAGAATCTCTCAGTTTTTAAAATTTTTTGTCTTTACAGTATTAGTATTATATAAATTATTTTGTGATTCTGCCTCCTTCGCTCCACATCAGCTCAGGATTCTCTGAAAGTCTCCATCATTTCTTACCAAGCAATAGTATTCTGTCATAATCAGATGCTATAGCTTATATAGCCATACTCCAATTGATGAGTACCCCCTCGATTTTAAGTTCTTTGCTATCAAAAAAGAACTCCTCTAAATATTTTTGTACATGTGAGTCTTTCTTCTAGTGGTTATTTGTTGCTGTTCAGTTATGACCAACCATAACTACTTACTAAAAATTCTTTCAAGTCCCAGAC
Source organism: Petaurus breviceps papuanus (assembly GCF_028583685.1). Taxonomy (NCBI): domain Eukaryota; kingdom Metazoa; phylum Chordata; class Mammalia; order Diprotodontia; family Petauridae; genus Petaurus; species Petaurus breviceps. The sequence continues at coordinate 6,868,934 of NW_027185863.1, forward strand.
CTTTATTACTCCTTTGACATGGCATCAGAGTTTCACAGTTTGCTAATCTGAAATGTCTTCATCCATCTGTGTAATAACTACTTGCTATACCAAAATACAAACTAATATCTGATTATTTCATGTAGAATAAGAAAAAGGAGTCACTGGGACTCCTAACCTTGCTTGTTTCCTTCTGAGACAAATGAAAAATAAGCAATCTGAGTTTTTTAGGGAGGTTCCTTTTGGAAAAGAGACTAAAAAATCACCAAAGGCAGGGATGAGCTATCAAAGGTAAACAAGAGAAGAGAATTGGTCTGAGATAATTCTCACTATCATAGACATTTCTTTCTCTTCACTGCTAGCCTTGCCAGGGATAGCGCCTGCTGCTTCTGCTAGGGACGGGCACTATTCCAAACCCTGACTCTGCTCATTGTTAAATAAATTCTTGTAGGATGAAGAATTTTTTTATTCTCTTCTTGGAGTTCAGTGTTCTTCTAAAGAGAACTTTGAGTTTTTCGTTTCCATTTCTGCTTCATGGTTTCTGACTAAAGTGAGTCACTCTTGTTGACTCTCTTTGTTTGTGGCTTACAGTTGGCAGGGTGAACCAGTGATCTCAGTAATAGAGGCTTTGCAGGGTTTACAAATCCAGATGAAAAGAAACATGGACAATTACTTTGAGCATCACAGAATTGTAGAACTCCAGAGCTTGGAAGAGACCATAGCCTTCACCTCCATCCCCCTCATTAGACATAATGACTTCCATAATTTTCAGTGTGCGTTCAGGAAGCAAGATTCATTTTCATAGACTTCTGTTATTGCAAACTGACAAGAACCAGGAAATTCCAGATTATCTCTACACTGGCCACTTCTCACAGTGAGGACAATACCGTTTCTACTTGGTCAGTAGTCTGTAACTCCCCTTCTCCCAAAAAAATTTTGACCAAAGCTAGACTAAAGCTAAAGAACTCGTCCTATCCAGCCCAAGGCTTTCTTGCAGAATTAGTTCCCTTAGGAGGTCTGTACCAGTGAGGACCCCTCTGTCTCTGTGTGTTCCTTCTGTCTCTGAGATCAGTTCTGGGCCAACTCCTTTAGGGGTGAGATCACTTTTGGATCATCTGGGAGTGGGATTCAGTCTGCAGCCTGTTATTGGGGGTTGGCTAGTAGCAGACAGTTGGTGGCAGTGATATATTGAGACTGCAGTATCTGTGATTTTTGTGTCTAAGTATAAAGGCTTTTAGCAGCTAGATGACACAGTAGATAGAGCTGTGGACCTGGAATCTGGAGGACTCATTGTCCTGAGTTCAAATCTGACCTCAGAAATTTATTAACTATGACCCTGGGCAAGTCACTTAACTCTTTGTCTCAGTTTCCTCATCTGTAAAATGAGCTGGAGAAGGAAATGGCAAACCACTCCAGTATCTCTGCCAAGAAAACTCCAAATGGAGTCATGAAGAGTCAAACATAACTTAACAAGAAAATAAAAGCTTTTATCTGGACCAGGGGTTAAGGGGCCTCTAACTTTTGAGTCAAAGCATTTTAACATCTCTTACGTCATTTGCCCTTGACAACAACTTTGAAGGGGGCTAGGGATTATCACATATTTACAGATGAGGAGACTGGGGAATTGAGCAAATACCTTAAGGCCAAATTCAATTAAATAACAATTTATTAAGCACCTATAACTTTCCAGGCACTGTGCTAGGTGAAGGGCATACAGAGGTTAAAAAAAAAAAGTCCCTGCCCTCAAGGAGCTTGCATTCAACTAGGAGGAAACATGTACAAAGATTAGTATACATAACATATTAAAAATAATTTCAACAAGAAGGGGAGAGCATTGGCTGCTGGGGGGGATCTGGAAGGTTTTTGTGGGCTTAATTTGAGCCTTGAAAGGAGCTAGAGATTTGGAGAAAAACATTCTAAGCATGGTGCACAGCTTGTGTAAAGGTATGGAGATGGAGTGGTCCCAGCAAGAATGCCAATTGGACTGGAATATAAAGTAGGTAAGTAGGGGATACTTTGAAGTCACTTTGGAAAGAGAAATTGGAGCCAGTTTGTGAAAGTCTTCAGATGCCAAAGGAGTTTGAATTTTATCCTAGAGGCAGTAGGGAGCCGTTGACTCTTCTTGAGTGAGGGAAGCAGATGTGGGCAGACCTTGATATAGGAATATCAGTTTGGCATCTGTGCCAGGGAGGGATTGAAGATGAGTCCAGAGTGGTACATCACTAAATTGTTCTGAAACCAAGGAAAGTTCTGGTTCATTTGTAAGTTTTTACACTTCCAGCTTTTAAGTGTATAGAGGTGTGCTGTGATAGAACCTTGTAATCAACCAACCAGCATTTATTAAATGCCTGCTATGTGCCATGTACTAATGGGTGATATATGACAATCATAGATAAGGCAGAAAATATCACAGACCTATTCACCCATTGTAATTTATTTCCTGCCAGTTCAACAGAAGCTTTTGAAGGAATATCCTCTTCTCATTTTATCTTTAAAGAAGGGTATTTGCCATCCTCTTTGCTGCAAGTCTGCACCTCTATTGGGGCCTTTGGGTAAGGTTGCTAGCACATCTTTCCATTTCCTACTTACTCTTCTGTGGAACACTGGATAATTATCATACCCAAGGAAACATTCTTGGAGGAAAAAAAGTCTTCCTTTTTTCTTTAAGAGACAGAAATGATCCATTACTATCTATAGCCAGGAATGATAAAGTGCTAACTGACTTTGTGCCATGACATAATGGCTTCCCATTAGGACTAGAGTACATTGGTTATTTATCAACATTGATTATTCCTCCCAAGTGTTTTGTCCATAGGGCTCAGCTTCTGAATGCCTCTAACTACAAGGACCACCTGGAGAGAGCATTAACTCCCTTTCTAGGGCCTTTCCAGGTAGGAGACACAAACAGCCCTTTATGCCCTAGCCCCCTCCTACCTTCCCAGGCATCTGGCATGTGACTCCCCAACTCTTGAGCCAGTGACACTGGCCTCCTGTTTGTTCCACATACAAGATACTCCATCTCTTGGTTCTGGGCATTTTCTCCGATCATCCCCTATTCCTGGAATGCTTTCCCTCCTCCTCCTCCTCCCTGACACTGACTTCACTGGCTTCCTTTGAGTTCCAACTTAAAATCCCACCTTCTACAGGAAGCCTTCCCTCTCTTCCTTATCTTCCACTTATCTACATATAGTTGGCTTAGTCTATATGTGTTTGCATGTTGTCTCCCCCGTTAGACTGTAACAGGGACCACCTTTTTCCCCTCTTTTTTGTGTCCCCTGTAGTTAGAACAGTGCCTGGCACATAGTAGGCTCTTAATAAATACTTATTGATTGATTGATTATCCCAGATCAACAAAACATCAAGCAATTAATGTGTGGCGGTAGGTACTTAACCACAGCCTGCCCAACCTATATGCCTGATTTAATATGCTGCCAGCAGGGAAGAGCACTGAATCAGAGTTCAAATCCAGGGCCCATCACTTTATGACTTTTAGGTTGTTGTTCAGTCATGTCTGACTCATAATGACCCAGTTTGGGGTTTTCTTGGCAAAGATTCTGGAATGCTTTGCCATTTTCTTCTCCAGCTCATTTTATAGATGAGGAAACTGAGGCAAACAGGGTTAAGTGACTTGCCCAGGATCATACCACCAACAAATGCCAGATTCTAGATTTGCACTCAAGTCACTTCCTGATTCCAGGCCGGTGCTCTATCCATTGCCCTTTACCTCTGGGACAAGGGGAAAGTCATTGCCTCTACGTCTCAGTCTCCTGCTGTGTAAAATGAGGGGGCTAGACCAGATGATCCCTAAAGTTCCCTTCATTTCTAGATCTGTGGTCTTAAGTTAGGGACACATTATATACATAGGAGACATAGAATGATATGTACTGAGTCTCTTGTATTCTTTTTCTTTTTTGACCTGAATTCCTTCCCGCTCCTTGCCTGGCTTTGTGAATAATTCACTTATCTAAGGTAATCTCTGATGGTTATTTTAAAAATTTTTTGCATGACTTGAATTTTGTGATGTGGGAGAGTTTGTATTTTATCTTAGAGGTAGTAGGGAGTCACTGGAGCTTCTTGAGCAGGGGAACAATATGGTCAGATCCTGTACTCTGGCAAAATTATTTTTATAGGGAGGCTAGGTTGTGCAGTGAGTAAAGCGCCAGCCCCAGAGTCAGGAGGACCTAGGTTCAGATCTGGCCTCAGACACTTCACACACACACACACACACACACACACACACACCTAGCCATGTAACCTTGGGCATGTTACTTAACCCAAATTGCCCTCCAAAAAGGCAAAAAAAAAATTATTTTTATACCTGTGAGGAGGATAATTTAAGAGAGGGAGGAGACTAGAAGCAGGGGGTTCTATCTTGGGGGCAGTTACAGTGCAGGTAAGAAGTGATAAAGGCCTTAATTTAGAATAAAGCCCATGTAAAGGGAGAAGAGGTGAAAGATGTGAAATATGTGATGGAGGTAATATGGGTAAGACTTGGCAGCTGATTGGATATGGGACAATAAGGGAGAGTTGAGTCAAAACTTATTCTTGAGCTTGTAAACTCAGGTGGCAAGAAGCGTGATGATGCCTTTAACAGAAATAAAGAAGTCTGGGGGTGGCTAGGTGGCACAGTAAATAGAACACTGGACCAGGAGTCAGGAGAACTTGAGTTCAAATGTGGCCTCACACTTAACATTTACTAGCCATGTGACCTTGGGTAAATCCCTTGACCCCAATTGCCCTGGCATCTGCCCTCCAAAAAAAAAATAAAGAAGTTTGGGGACAGGCAGATTGAGGATGGTTTAGTTGAGCTTCAGATGCCTAAAGGACGTCTAGGTAGAAATATGTAACAGGCCAATGGTGATTGCAGACTGTAGTTTAGGGGAAAGATTAGAACTGGAGCTGTAGATTTGGAAGACAGTCTATGTAGAGATGACCTTTGAACCCAGAGGAACTGATAAAACCACCGAGAGAGAAGGGTATAGACAAAGAAGAGAAATTCTGTTGGATAAAAAAGAGGTCACTGGTAAAATTGAAGAAGGCAGTTATATTCAAATGGTAAGTGTAGAAGCCAGATTACAGGGGGCTAAGAAGTGTGAGACAAGGAGATTGTGAGTGGGAGGAGACATATGTATAATATGTCATGTCACATGCTGGGAATGTGTTCCCTCCTCCCCTCCACCTTTTACAAATCCTTTTTCTTCAAATCTCAGCCTGAACACCACCTTCTACATGAAGCTTTTGCTGATTCCTTTCTGCTTACCTCTTAGCTGTTAGTGCCTTCCTCCCCCAAATTACCTTGTATTATTTTGTTATATAATTATATGATATTATGATGTTACATATTATTATTTATGTTTTATATATATACTTCAGTGTGTATTTTGGTGTGGTGGATAAGCTGCCCTTAGCCCAATGACCCAGGTCCAAGTCCCGATCACACACTGACTTTGTGATTCTGAGGAAACCTTGACTTCCCTGTTCTCATGACAGTTTTCTGAGACTATAAGTTATAGAGGAGGTCGCAAGGGAATTTCGTCATCTATAAGTTCTACAAACCAATGAACTCATAGGGCCAGTCCCCCATTCCTATATTTTTAATATACTATATGTACATATGCGCTCATTTCAGCAGTTAGAATATAAACTTCTGCAGGGTAGGGACTGTCTCCTTTTTGTTTGTGTATCCCCAGCACAGAATAGTATCTGGCATACAGTAGGTGCTTAATAAATGCATGTTAGTTGATCTTATAGAAGTGGCAGAATCAAGGAAGACTTTGAAAGCATTGTTGCTTATTTTTAGTAGTATTTTCTTCTTCTTTTTTTTTTTTTTGGTCTTTTTGGAGGGGGGATGGCAGGGCAATTGGGGTTAAATGACTTGCCCAAGGTCACACAGCTAGTAAGTGGTAAGTCTCTGAAGCTGGATTTGAACTCGGGTCCTTCTGACTCCAGGGCCGGTGCCACCCAGCTGCCCCAGTATTTTTTATTTTCCTAACTAAATTTTTACTTAAGAGGCAAAATAGAATAGCACTGTTGCCTCTGAAGAAGAGGTCTAGTAAATGTTTTTGAATATTTTTTAGGAAAAATGTTTTTATTGCACATATTCAAAAAATAAGAGGGCCTACTTTGGGGAGGGATGTACTCCTAAATATAGTTGGTTTATTAGTTATATTAAAAATATAATACCCTGGTCTAGGGTGAAACATGTGAAACACTTTTTATTTTTTGTATTTAGTTCAGTATTTGCTCTGCCCCATTTAGGGAACTATGAAAATGATCATAATGTGCCTTGACACCCTCAAATGTCATTTCAGTATGTAGAGCTCAGTTATAAAACATGAGAATGGAAATCATGTGAATTGTTGTTTGGAAAGTGCCAGAAATACTGAGAAGTTTGGGAATGACATCTAAAATGTCTTTTGGTAATTCAGATGAAATATTTGATGGATTTTTTTAATCCAAGTTGACTCCTAATCACTTATGTGTGATTTCATCATTGCTTCAAATTCCCATTAATTGTGTCATAGCAGTGTGTGTTTTGTGCCTATTTGGGTCCTAAAGCTGCTCACATTATCAGTTGTGAATAGGCAATGTTAGAGTTCTGATACATTCATCCTTCCAACACTTTTAACTTGAAGGAATTTTGTCTGCTACATCCATAAAACCCTAATGGCCTTTAGTCCCCTGAGTGAGTAGTTTCATATTAATAACAACTCATGTTTTTCTCATTCTTTAAATTTTATAAAGACTTTCACAACAACTCTGTGAGATAGAGGGAGGCTAGATATTATGTCTATTTTACAGATGGAAACTGAAGCTCAGGGAAATTTTTTTTACTTTGCCCTAAGTTAATTAGTTGTTAGAGGGACTTGAATCTAAGTTTTAAATTTTTTATTAGCCCTTCTTGTTCTTTTCCAATTTTTTTATGTCATTTTCTCAGTCATGTCTGACTCTCCATGATCCCATTTGGGAATTTTTTGGCAGATATACTGGAGTGGTTTGCCATTTCCTTCTCCAACTCATTTCACTGATGAGGAAATTGAGGCAAACAGGTTTAAGTGACTTACCCAGGGTCACACTGCTGGTCTCTGAGGTCAGCTTTGAACTCAACAAGAGTCTTTCTGATTTCAAAATCAGTGCTATATCTGATGTGCCACCTTGGTGCCCTTCTTTACATATATCTGTGATATTTCACGTTATTCCCCAATAGAGCCCTCCCTTTCACATTACAATTAAATAAAACAAATGGACACATTGACCTTGTCTCACGGCATATTCCTCATTTCATTTCTGTAATTCATTACCTTTCAACAAAGGAGGGAAAAAAACGTTTCATCAGAAGATCTCTGGAGTCAAAATTGCAATGGCATTGTTCTGAGCTGTTTTGATAATGAGGATAACAATATTTGTAAAGTGCCTTTAAAGTTTGTGAAGCACTTAACCCTGGGAGAGGTAGGTCCTATTATTATCCCTATTTTTACAGATGAGGAAACTCAGGCAGTGGTTAAGTACTTTGCCCAGGGTCACACGGCTAATGAAGTGTCCAAGATCCAGCCCTCTCTCCTTGGCATAATGTGGCTACCCTGATGAATTTTATCACTATTTTCTTTTTATTTAATATAGCCATTATATTTGTGGTTTTCTTGGTTCTGCGTACTTTGTTGTGCATGAGTTCACACAAGTCTTCCCAAATTTTCCCCTGTTGTTCCCATTTGTTAGTTCTTAGGATGAAGTAAAATTCTGAGATATCTACCTCAATTTTTAAGGTTTTCTTTCCATTGTACCATACTATCTGTGTATGGCACAGGGCTGGATACTGTAAAATCTCTTAGCCTTGTGGAAAAACTACCATCTCCCATGTCACCCACTCAGCACTGCAGGGGAAAGTTGGCTGAAATTTAAATGATAAAAATGTATTCAATGGCTTGACCACAGAGCTATCAAGAGAACTGGCCTTTGAGGTTCCCCCCGGCTCCTTCCCTTGTTCTGCCTTTCCAAGTGCCTTGGATAGTGCTGCTGTGTTAGGCAAGTCACTTAAGCCCCTTTGGGGCTCAGTGTCCTCTTCCATAAGTGAAGGGGGTTGGTGGTATCAATAAAACACATTAAAATTGAAATAAAACAGAGTGCTGGACTGAGTGACCTCTGAGGTTTCTGCTAACTCTAAACCTAGGTTCCTGTGAGCACTGGAGCTATTGTAATGTGTCTGGGATAATAACTAACCGGCTCTGGTCCCATCTGAGCTAGATGTATAACAGGGAAGGGTTCACGAGCAGAGCAAGAGAGTAGATAGGACCTGTTTTTGAAGAGTGAAGGAAGGAGGTTGACAACTTTATTTCAGTTGAGCAGAGATTAGATGGGATCTGCTTCTTGAAGAGTGAGGGGAGGAGGTTGACCAGCAGTACAACTTTACTTCAGTCCAACAGGAACTGGAAAGAGAACTTACTTAGCAGTCATTAACTCTGTGTGTGTGTGTGTGTGTGTGTGTGTGTGCGCGCGTGTGTGTTAATAAAGGCTTGTTGATTGATTAGCTTTCAGGGTTTGCTCCACTGGGCCTAATCTCTTAGGGGGTGTGGTTTCCAATTTTGAATCTTAAAAGTCATCAGTAGGCCCTCTCCCTGTTTCAATTAATTATTTCTAAGATTTCTACTTCAGCCTTTCCATTCACCTAGTGGTTTATAGGAAACAAGGGGTGTTGTGTTTGTCCATGACCATGGTATCAGGGAAATGATGACGTGACTTGAAGTTGACTTTGATTCCAGCTGAGGGAAAGCCTCACTTTCTCCTTCCTTTTCTTACATCTTACTTTCTCTTGCTTCAGAGTTATTTGGGTAATATCATGCATAGGTCCTGGGTTCAGATTCTGCCTTTGATTCCTATTACTTATGTGACTTGAGGCAAGTACCCAGTTAAATAAGTGGACCTAACATGGTGGTCTCTGAGCTCCTTTCTAGCCTTTCATTTGTGAGTGCATGAGTCTTGTCCCTTTATCATGTGCCCATTCCTTTGAGGCATTGTCTCTGCCACTGTATATCCTTATAAAGTAAGACCTTAGCATAGTGCCTTACATATAGTAGACACTTAATAGCTATTTAATGAATGAACAGTTAATTTAAGCATTGGGTATTAGTTGAATGATTAGTTTTCAATAAATAAATAGGCTTTTTATAGAGAGGACACTTCTCCTATAACTAAGTAATTCAAGAAATCTTAGGTTAATGATTATTGTTGTCTCCTTAAACACCTATACTATGTATTTAATAATAACCCTATTTAAAGAATACTATTATTCAGTTCTTGTGCACGTCCAGAGAAGACAATATTTAGTTTTAATTTTATTTTTTATTTATTAATTTATGTTCTACCCTATACTATTTTATATAGAATATACTTTAACCAGACAAGATGTAGTATGGTTTTATCTATGAATTTTGATAGGTACACTATTATGCCTGCCCACCAGACCCTTTTTAAGGGAAATTGTAAGCAATTTGTGGGCTTATGTTGGGGGTGGTCTACAGAATGCCAAAACCATTGGTTGACCTAGTTTGAAGAAATAGAATCAGTCATTAGGCATTTGGCATTGTGTAGCCAGTAACAAATTTAACAAAGAGCAGCTGATTACACTTTTCACTTTTCTAACAACTCTTACTTGTTCTATAAAGTAGCGGTTTTTGTTACTTTCTATCATATATTAAATTTCTACCATTACAATTTGAATTCCTATCTCCCTTCTGTGGTTCAAAGGATTAGGGGATATACAGTATATTGGGTTTTTAAAAAAAATCTCTTGGTATAAATCCTGTGATATTAATTAAAGTCATTATTCAAAGTAATGTTTCGTTAAATGTCTAGAATTTTATCCAGTTAGAGATAGCCTCAGCCACTCCCACAACCTATATATAATTTGCTTAGAATATTTCCTTTTCTCAGGCACTTGGGAGAGATCACCAACAATAAAAGTATGATATCAGTAAGCTACACTATATTTTGATCATTTGTGGTTACCTGTTGGAATTGGTGTCCAGTAAATGTTGCATTGAAATCCCATGCTTATGAACTATGCCTTATCTGTGAAGCCTTACTGGAAATTTGGGGGAAATAATTGATGTATTTTGATAGCTTACTTGTTACATTTTTTGACAGAAATTTGTTAGATTGGGTTTTTGTTTTTTGCTTTTTGGAGGGCAATTGAGGTTAAGTGACTTGCCCAAAGTCACACGGCTAGTAAGTATGTCAAGTGTCTGAGGTTGGATTTGAACTCAGGTTCTCCTGACTCTGGGGCTGGTGCTCTATTCACTGCGCCACCTAGCCGCCCCAGTTTGTTAGATTGTGACAGAAATGGAATAAGCAAGTAGTAATTTAAGAGAATATTTGTTCTGTGTCCCCAGCACCTAACAGTACTTTTCATATAGTAGATACCGTAACTGTTTGTTGATTGGGTCTTTTTTCTTCTAGTCACATTTTGAGGGAAAGGGTTCCCCCCTCATGGCAATGATTAGGGATATTAGCTGAGACTCAGAGAATATCCTACTTTGATCTGAAGAAAGCTTCTTTAAAACTCATGGGGCAAATGCTTCCATAAGGGCTGTTGGGATAGATGGAATTTTATGTTGTTCGACTGATATCCATAGGGCTAAAAAAAGAAATTAGTCTTGTTTTAAAAAAATATGAGGAGTGATTATACTAGTAAAGAAATAAGGATGGGTTGGTAACATAGGATAATGTGGAAGAAGGATCCAGGCGAGTTGCATATCAGCATCCAAAATGAATACTTTTGCATCCTTTTCCCATGGAAATATGGGGTTAAAAACCCTAAATGTAACTAACCTTGAAGGTTAATGGAAACACGGGATCTCAGGTCATGGAATTATTATTATTATTATTATTTGCTTTTTGGAGGGGGGAAGGTAGGACAGTTGGGGTTAAGTGACTTGCTCAAGGTCACACAGCTAGTTTTTTTGTGTGTGTGTGTGTTAATTGTCTGAGGCTGGATTTGAACTCAGGTCCTCCTAACTCCAGGGCCAGTGCTTCTATTTACTGAGTCACACAGGTCATGAAGTTATAACTGTCAAGCTGCAGGCAAACTAGAGGTCATCTCGCCTAGCTGCCCCTTTTGTTTTAGAGATGAGGAAGTTAAGACCCAGAGAGCAAAACAACTTGCGCAAAATCATTCAAGCAGGAGGTGGCAGGGCAAGCTTATAAGATCATACACAGAGCTTAAATGGGGAAATGGAAGGGAGCTTAAATGAGGAAACTGAGATACAGAGAGATTATAGAACTTGTCCAAGGTCATACAGAATATTGTAGACTGGACCTGACTTTGTCCAGTCCCCTGGTAGTCTAAGTTCGATATTGGAATGAAATGTAATACTCAGAGCTCATTCACCACTTAACAAAGGAGATTTATTTAGCTGTAACTGAGGAAAGATGTTCGATATAGTGATATTCATTGAGGATACCTTAGGTTGATTTAGCTAAGTGAAACTCTCCATGTCTATAGGGAGCTATTGGAGCACCTTGTGGCTGTTTATACTGAAAGGATCAGGAATTGATACCAATGGCTTGAGGCTTTAGTTTCCTGAGCCAGTTAAGTTTTAAATTGTAAGGTAGCTTGGAGTTTAGAGTATTGTTCCTACTATAATCAGTTGACACAGTGAGTAGAGTGCAAGTCCTGGAGTCAGGAAAATATGAGTTCAAATTCAGCCTCAGATACTTACTAGCAGTGTGACCCTGGGCAAAGTCCCTTAACCTTATTTGCCTCAGTTTCCTCCATTCCAGTATCTTTGTCAAGAAAACCCCAAATGGGGTAAAGAAGATTTGGATAAGACTGAAACGACTTCCCTTTGACCCAGCAATAGCACTTCTAGGGTTGTATCCCAAAGAGATCATAGAAGTGGGAGAAAGACCCATATGTACAAAAATGTTTATAGCAGCTCTTTTTGTGGTAGCAAAGAATTGGAAATTAAGGGGGTGCCCATCAAATGGGGAATGGCTGAACAAGTTGTGGTATATGCATGTTATGGAATACTATTGTGCTATAAGAAACGAGGAGCAGACGGTCTTCATATTTACCTGGAGAGGCTTATACAAACTGATGCTGAGTGAGAAAGTAGAACCAGGAGAAATTTGTACACAATTACAGACACAACGTATGTGTGATGGCCAACTTTGATAGACTGGACTCTTCTCAGCAATCCAGAGTCATAAGTCAACCCCAAAAGTCTCACGATGGAGAGAGAGAGAGAGATGTCTACATCCAGAGAAAGAACAGAGTTTGATCCCAGATTGAAGCTAACTACCTGCTCTTTTTCTTTTTCTTGTTTGGTTTTGTTTCCTCTTTCCCATTGTTCATGCCATCTGATACAGCCCTTCTTTATAACCTGACTAATGCCTAAAAGTATACTTTTATACTTATGTATACTAATAGTATACAAAGTATACTAGTATAGTATAGTATAGTATGGTATATATAATATAGTATACTAAGTATACTAATGCCTAATGGGAAAGATACTATACTTGATTGTATTCTGCCAAGGCGGGGGGAGGGAAAGAAAATTTGAAGCTCAAGGAATTGTGGAACTGAATCTTGTAAACTAAAAGTAAACAAATTAATAAAGACCGAAAAAAAGACTGAAACGATTGAATAGCAATGTGGAGCAGATGAGTAGCATAGCCCCTGTTTGAGCTCAGCTTCTGCACCTGATCCTATTACACTTTGCATCATACCATGAATTGGAGGGAATCTCGGGTCATCAAGATGGAGCCACAGTTCAGTAAGGAAGTCTTTCTATACTATTTCTGAAAAACAGTAACTAGGTAGTGGCAGTGATGGACTTGGACTTGGGAAGACCTGAGTTCGAATCTCTCCTCAGGTATTTACTAGCTGTGTGGCCCCGGGGTGGTCACTTACCCTCTCTCAGCCTCAGTTTCCTCATTTGTGAAATAGAGATCAATGATAGCATCTACTTCACCAGGTTATAATGATGATGAAATGAGATAAACTATATAGGGTATTTTGCAAACTTTAAAGTGTTTTCTGAATGATAGTTATTATTATTATTAATTATCAGTCATACATTGAAACAACCCATTCCATTTTTGGACAACAGTCAAATCATGTTGCTAATCTCAAAATCTTTGTTGGTTTTCTTAAAACGGGGCAGCTAGGTAGCACAGTGAATAGCACTGGCCCTGGAGTCAGGAGGACCCGAGTTCAAATGTGACCTCACACACTTGACACACTAGCTGTGTGACCTTGGGCAAGTCACTTAACCCCAATTTCCTTGCCTTCCCCCCTCCAAAAAAACCCCCAAACCAATGCTGTTCTTACTGTAAACAGTGTTCTCTTGGTTCTGCTCATTTTGCTTTTCTTTATTTCACACAAGTCAGATCACTGAGCTCATCAGTTCTTGTATCACAGTAGTATTCTAACACAATCACATACCACAACTTTTTCAGCCATGCCCCAGTTGACAGGCATCCCTGCAGGTACTTGAGTAGTTTTTAGGAATTGTGTTCTAGACTGGCTTCCTAGAGTTGCTCATATTATATCTCCCTGGGCTCCTCTCTCTCTGGACCTAATTATCATCCTATCTCAGAAGTAAAGAGTAAAGTATTTACAAGTGAATAGGCCTCTCCAACCCAAATATAAGCCACAGTGACGTAGAATTGTTACTTTTCACTGGGGACTGCTTTTTTCTTCTGCATTCTACCCAGTGTGAAACAATGACTGGGCAGACCACCAAAGCAGAAGGCGCCTTAGGTTGGATCCAGCAGGAACAAAGGTGTCATATGAAATGTGACTGAGACGTAAATGAGTAACAGCCTTGAAAATGATGGGCCCTTTTGTGTGGAGTTTGTTGAGTCAATTTCCATTTCTGTTATAAAAACAACAGGAAGAAATTAGATTAAGCTTCAGCATGAAGGATTCAAGTTTGTATTAGAGAAAAACAACCTTGTTCTGAAAGGATAACTTAATGTCAGAAGGCATGTAGAAGGATACTGTAAAATCTCTAAATGCTTTTCAATAGAAGACAGATTTTTTTTTTAAAAAGAGGACCTGTTGAAAGCAGTTCATGTGTAAACTCATTTGAAGGAATGGGCATTGACTGGGTGATTTTTCAAAGACTCTTTAATCCCTGAGATTTTATAGAAGCATAAATTAGGAGTCTTTTTTTTCTTAGTCCTGTTTGATAGTTGATGTTTATAATAAATATATATTATTTGACTGTTTTGAGTAGTCTGCTTCTTTCTGTTTTTTGACTAAATTAAATCTGTTCTTGCCTTGAGCAAAATAGGGGTCCAATAAATGCTGAAAGTTATGAATCATGGATTATTTATGAAGTTCCACTGAGATTTGGGAGAGGAGATTTAAGCCATTGACATATCTTAGTAGTATATTTGTTAAATTATGGGACAGAAATGGAAGATGCAATATAATTCTGCCATGTGAGTACCAAAAATAACACAGAAATATCCTCCCAGACCTAGTGAAGTTGGAATCTATTTTGTATTAAACCATTTGTGTCTTGTAATATAAGCACATCAATTGGCAGACATTTATTAGATGCCTACTGTATGCCAGAGATGAAACTACCTTTGCCCCATTGTTGTTATTGTAAGGGCAGCTAGTGGTGCAGTAGATAAGATCTTGCACAGGGCCTGGAGTAAGGAAAATCTGAGTTCAAAGGTGGCCTCAGACACTTACTAACTGTGTGACCCTGGGCAAGTCACTTAACCCCTATTTGTCTCAGTTCTTCATCTGTAAAATGGGGCACACTGGAGAAGGGTATGGTAAACCACTGCAGTATCTTTGCTAAGAAAATCCCATGGACAAAAATCCTTGGGGTCAGGTAGAGTCAGGTCCAACTGAACAACAGCAACATGTCAGGGATTGTGCTATGTACAGAGGTTAATGAAACTCCTAAGGAACCTATTTTCAAATTGTAAAATTTTGTCTATACCCAGACTGGCTCTCTGGAATGCTTAGGCTTCAAAAGCTGCCCTGGCTCAAAACCAAAAATCCTCCAAACTTTTTTTCCTTCTTTTACAACTTTCTCCCTCCTTTTACAACTCCCCTGAGCAATCCCTAACTCTCCTTTAAAAAAAAAAAGACACAAAGCAAAATTCTCTTTATCTGCAATGGAATGGCTTTTAAGCACCGGACAGCAAAACATACATGGAGAAGACTCAAAGATTACACTAGTTTGGCATTTAAAGTACTTCAAACTCTGGCTCCAATTTTTCTTTTCATACTGATGGCCTGTTGACTCCTCCCCACACCCTGTGTACCGTAGCCAGACTGACTTGCTGCACCCCCCCTCCCCCAATCTCCTGCCTCCAAGCTTATGCATAGACTTTCCCCCATGCCTGGAATGCCCTCCCTACGCTCTGCCAGCTCTTGAAACATAGAGCTCCCTTCAGGAGCTCAGCTCAAGTACCACTTCCTTCAAGAGACCCTTAAGGATTCCTCTGTTTCATTTGTTGTCATCTAGTTGTTCTGACTCTTTGTGACACCAAATAACAGATTTAAGACTGGAAGACATCTTAGCGGTCATTTAGTCCAGTCGGGGCCCTTTCAGAGAGTCCTTAGGTGAAAACTATTTTTATAATAATCCTCAAACATTTTCACTTTTAATATGGCAAACAGCAACAAATATAATCTACCATAAACAAAAGCTCTCCATTTTTAAGAGTATAAAGGGATACTGAAAACAAAAATCTGAGAACTATTGACCTAATAATAATTTGTTGTTGTTTATTTGGGTCCAGCTCTTTGTGACCCCACTGGGGATTTTCTTGGCAAAGATACTGGAGTGGTTTGCCATTTCCTTCTCCAACTCATTGTACAGATGAGGAAACTGAGGCAAACTGGTTTAAGTGACTTGCCCAAGATCACACAGTGAGGAAAAGCTGCCCTGAAATAAGCCCTATAGAGGATCAAACTTGGCATCTCTGGTTTACAAGTGCTATGACACTGAGCTGTGAGCCACCTATGTTCTGTTCAATCATTTTTCAGTCATGTTTGACTCTTTGTGATCCCATTTGGTGTTTTCTTGCCAATGATACTGGAGTGGTTTGCCATTTCCTTCTACAGCTTATTTTACAGATGAGGAAACTGAGGCAAACAGGTTCCAAAGTCACAGGTAGAATTTGAAGTTGCGTAGGATTTGACTCCAGGCTGTGTTCTATCCTCTTGACCACGGAGCTGCCAGTAGTACAGACTACTTACTCATTGTACAGATAAGGAAGTCACAGTCTAGAGGGATTAAGATTACTTGTCCAAAGTCTCATAGGAAGTAAATCATAAAGGCAGAATTTGAACCCCATTCCTCTGATTACAGAGTCAGTGTTCTTCCCATTGAACCACCCTGAATTCCTTGTTAGTTTTCAATAATAAAGATTTTTCTGTACCATACTATTTAAAGAAATAACACTATTGAAAATTCCCTAAAACATTCTACTTATGTCTCACTCTTCTTGTAAAAAATCCCATGAGGTATATAAGAGAGAAGGGATTTTATGAGCATTTCTTTTTTACGAATAAAATGGCCACAAGTCTGAGTAGCTGAAGCCTGGTAATCAGTCAGGAATTCAAGACTAGAATACCCATCTCTACAGTCTTCAGTGTTGCTGCTTTCTTCTTGAGATTTCATGGGAATCTTTTTTTTTTCCTTTTTTGGAGGGTAGTTGGGGTTAAGTAACTTGCCCAAGGTTACATGGCTAGTGTTTTTGTGTGGGTGTTAAGTGTCTGAGGCCGGAACTGAACTCGGGTCCTCCTGACTCTGGGGCTTTACTCACTGCGCCACCTAGCAGCCCCTCATGGGAATCTTTATATGGGAATAACAAGACTTTATAAAAATGATTGTATATATTTGGTGTCTTTATATACAGTAATGAAACAGTGGCGACCATATCAAAATTCTGGCTTTCAGATTTCCATGTTTTGAGCAGGCACTGGCTAAAAAACAATTCTTTAAATTTGTGTATATTAATATTTATATATGTGTGTGCATACACATATACACATATATACACACATATCTATAATAACGTACAAATATATATATTCATATATTTGAAGTTGGGGAGGGATGTAATTGTTAACCATGAGGCAAGATCTAAGCTTTTTGAAAAATTCCAGGGTTTTCATGAGTGTTTGTTAGTAATAATAAGGGGAGAGGGCACCATAATCAACCCTTTCAACAGTGACTCTTTCACAAACATATGTAACTCATTCTTTTCCCTAAAGACTTAGGGTTGCAGAGATATTGCAAGAAATGTTAATGCTTCATTCAAACCACTAAAGCATGGGGGAAAGCTGTTGGGAACATGTTGGGCAATAACGATCTCCCTACGCATGTTTTCTTCGTGGCTGAGAATTTTCTGTAAATTTACAGGCTTAACTGCTATTTTGAGAGTATTAGCAAACTTATCTCATAAAGTGTCACCTTAAAAAAGAAACTGATCTTTGAAAAGGGGGAAGTGTTCAATTGGGAAGTTTTAATTTCCTTCTGTTGCACAAATTTAGTAAAAATAGATATGTGATGGGCCCAGATTGTACCCATTTGAAGTAATTTTCATCATTGCATTTGACCTATTTCCAATCTACTTAAAAAGTCACTTTGAGAAGGGATGTGTGGAATTCTAGCTTTTTAAATACATGGTTTTTACATCCAGCATTTATTTGACCCTTAACTTCTGTTGTATGGGCACCCTTAGTGTATGATTGCTTTTATTCACTATATATAAATTTCAAATACATTGTATTTCAATTGAAGTACATAACTGACCACAGAGATGTTAAATTGAAGACTTTGACCCATATTTAATAAAGTCATATGAAAAATCACTTTCATTTTTAGAAGTCACTCCCCCTTGGGGCTGCTAGGTGGCACAGTGAATAGAGCACCGGCCCTGGAGTCAGGAGGACCTGAGTTCAAATCTGGCCTCAGATACTTAACACAGAAACTAGCTGTGTAACCTTGGGCAAGTAACTTAACCCCAATTGCCCTCCAAAAAGAAGAAAAAAAAAGAAGTCACTCCCCCAGAAGTGTATGAAAAATTTCTCTTCCTAATTTCTGCTTACCTTTGAGAAGCTAATAAGCCTAAGTTATTGCATTAAAGTATAGCTTAGGTGACTCTTTTCCTTTATCCCCTCTTCTCATCTATTTTCTTGCCCTCTGTTGATGGCTTTCTTTCTCCTTTGTTTCTTAGGTAGAAAAGCATGATTTGAGTGAGTCAGAAGCTAGGAGATAAGTAAATTGGCAAACTCAGTACTCTCTGGATTATGTTGTAAAAGGTGGGGGATTAAAAAACAACTATTCTGAAACTCAGCCGATGAGTTGAAATTCAACTTTTCCATTTCTGTGATTTCAAAACATTTTAGTTGAGGAAAATTATGTGAGCTGGGTTAAGTTTCTAATTTTGTGGTCTTTCTTATTTTTCCTCTTTAATTTGGGGGTTTGTTACGATTTAAAATGATAGAATCTTAGAAGGTAAAAGCTAGAAGGGGCTATAAAAATCCTCTAAGACAGAAGATGGACAGCAGCCTGGCCTGGAGTCAGGAAGACTTGAGTTCAAATGTGACTTTAGGTACTTCTTAGCTTTGTGATCCCGGGCAAGTCACTTAGCCCTGTTTGCCTCAGTTTCCTCATATGTAAAATGAGTTGGAGAAGGAAATGGTAAATCCCTTCAGTATCTTGGCCAAGAAAACCCCAAATGGGTTTAGGAAGAGTTGAACACAACTGAATAATCCAGAAGTTATGTTTTTATGTTAGACTCCTTTGTCTGTCTGGTGAAACTTATGTGTTCTTTCTGAGAAGAATGTTATTAAATGCATAAAATAAAACACTTATTATTACAAAGGAAAAGAATTATGTTGAAGTGCAGTCATCAGAATATTTAAAACAAAAACAAGTTCACAGACCTCAAATGAGGAAGCCTTGATACTTAGTTCACTGAGCTTTTTTTTTTCCTTAACAGAAGATGAAATTAAAACAAGGCAGTGACATGTCCAAGGTGATACAACTTAGCAGTTACTTTAAAAATGTTTTTAGTAGTCAAGTAATAAGTATTTGTATTTTTATATATTAACATATATATTAAAAGGCACATAGATCTGCAAGGGAACTGAGTTCAACTCATTTATTTTACACACAAGGAAACCACAGCTCAGGAAGATCCAGTAATTTGCCCAACATCAGGGCCTCTGATTTAGGCATCAGTGTTTTTCCCATTGTACTGTGCCACCCAGACCAGGAAATCTCGATTTTTTTTTTAAAGCAATTGGGGTTAAGTAACTTGCTCAAGGTTACACGGCCAGGTGTTTCTGGGTGGGTGCTAAGTGTCTGAGCCTGGGATTCGATCCCCAGGTCATCCCGACACTGGAGCCGGTGCTCTTACTCGCTGTGCTACCTGGCTGCCCCCAGGAAATCTCAATCTTAATGGCCAAGTTCTCTGGAACCAAGAGCAGTGTCATCCCCAGAAGCTAACTACCATTCTCAATACATTTTGGGGGTAGGGTCCATACAAACCCAGACCAAGAGGCAGCATCCTATGACCGGACCAACCTTGGAGGCTGAAAGACTCCAAGATTCAAATACTCATTCTGACACATGCTAGCAGTGTGACTCTAGGCAAGTGGGCTTAACCTCTCAGTGTTACCAGGCAACTCTAAGAGACTATAATTTGCAGACCTACATCAGTAGAGGGAGTTTTCACACAACAGGTTATATAAATCAGTGTAATAATAATGGAATTTAAAGATCCCCCTATATTGGCTTGGTTTTCGGAATGATTGTGTTAAAACCCAGAGCTTGTGAATCCCACTTGTGAGATGGACTTGTTGACGTGAAAAGAGAGGGCTGAAGTGGGAGGAGCTGGTGACGTGAATTTAGAGAGACACAAGCAAAGAGAAAGGCAGAAGAATTTTTTGGAAGCAGCATGGTGGAGGCAGAGAGAGAGATGGAGAGGATTGCTGAGGGCCAGTTCTAATTGCCCAGGACTTTTGAGAGCTGCCACCCAGAGCTGCCAAGGACTGAGGAGACACGACTGTTATGCTGGTACTTTGTCTGTCTGTTTTGATGTTGCTTTGCCAGATTCGTCCACTGGTGAAAGACAGTCCTGTTGTTGCAGAGGTCCTGGAACTTTGCTGTTGGTTCAGAGCTACTGAGACTGTTCTGCAGACAGAGAGTGAATACTGTCCACTGGTGAAGGACAGTGCTGTTGTTGCAGCGGTCTTGGAACCTTGCTGTTGTTGCAGAAGCCCCGAAGAAGGATTTTCTTGTTGTATGTTTACAGAAATCCTGGAAGAGGGTTTTGCTAATGTTTTCAGGGGTCCTAGGACTGTTCTGCAGACAGAAAATGAATTAATGAGGACACTGGCAATGTATCTTGTGGCCTTGCTAAGCTTTGTCTCCCCAGGAACAAAGATTGCTGAGAACTTGGGTCAAGATAAAGAAAAGACCTCTCTTTGGGTATTAAATACTGTGCTTAAGCTTGTTGTAACTCTGGGGTAGATTCAATTGTGATCCAAGGGTGGAGAACTTTTGACCTTTTTGTTCTCTGTGATTGACCAAATGAATGTACTTTACTTATGATTGGAAACTAATCTCCATTTGAGAAGAGGGGCTTTGTGATTGACTAAATGAATGTACAGCCTAGGGGTGGAGTAGTACTTGGAGATTAGTGAATTACACTTGGTAAATGCTGTATTTTGAATTATGCTATATTTTCATTTTCTCTGTTCTTAATTTGTCACTGAATACAATGGAGAGCAGCTATGCTGGTATTTTAGACCTTGGGAAGTTGCCTTTGCTTGGCATTACACCAGTAAATCACAGGTCTGGATCAAAAGCAAGGTATGTGTAGTGTTCATACAAATCACTTAACCCATTCTAGCTCAGACTTTCCCTGACAATAAGGAATCAATAGGACAGCTGCTTATTGCTCAATTGGGGCGCAGTGCCAGGTTCCATATGGAATGCAGAGAAGTATGAGATATTGTCTATGCCATGTCTAAGAATGAAGGGTACTTAGTCAACAAGCATTTTCAATGTGAAACATTTTATATATTTTTTTCAAATAGCAGGTACAAACAATTTTTAACATGTTCTTTAAATTTTTGAGTTCCAAATTTTCTCCCCACCCACTCTCTTCTTGAGAAGGCAAGCAATTTTATGTAGACTATACATGGGTAGTCATGCAAAACACATTTCCATGTTAGCCGCATTGCGAAAGAAAACAGACCAAAAAAAACACCAAGAAAAGTAAAGAAAAAAAAAGTATGCTTCAGTGTGCATTCAGATTCCATCAGTTCTCTGGAGATGGTTTGCACTTTTAAATCATAAGTCATTTGAAATTGTCTTGGGTCATTGTATTGCTGAGAATGGCTGAGTCGTTCACACCATATTGCTGTCACTATGTACCCTGCTCTCCTGGTTCTTCTCACTTCACTTTGCATCAGTTATTGTAAGTCTTTCCAGTCAACAAGCATTTCTTAAGTACTACTATATGCCATGCATTGTGCTAAGAAAGGCAAAAAAAACCATCCCTGCTTTCAGGAAGTTCATAGTCTGATGAAGAGACAACATGCAGACAAGTATGTGCAAGCAAGGTGTAGCCATAGTCTCAGAGGGAAGGCACATTAAGGAGGACTGGGAAAGGCTTCTTGAAGGTTGAACTTCAAGGCAGGAGAAGGAGGTGAGAAGGGAGAAATTTCTAGGCTTAGGGACAGTCAGTGAAAATGCACAAAGTGGGAAGGTGGAAAGTCTTATCTGAGAATGGCAGTTCACTGTCACTGGAATAGCCTAGTACAAGGTGGGGGAGGGATGGTATTAAGATATACAAAAAAGACCAAGTTATAATGGGATTTCAGAGCCAAATAGGATTTTATATTTGATCCTGGAGGTTATAGAAAACTACTATAGTTTATTGAATAGGGTTGTAACATAGTTAGACCTGTAATTTAGGAAGATCTATTCTAAAACTGAGTCTAGGGACAGCTAGGTGGTGCAGTGAGTAGAGAACAGGCCCTGGAGTCAGGAGGACCTGAGTTCAAATTCAGCCTCAAACACTTAACACTTACTAGCTATGTGACCTTGGGCAAGTCACTTAACCCCAATTGCCCTGCCTTCCCACCTCCAAAAAAGACCAAAAAAAAATTAACAAGAGAGTAGAGAGCCAGATTGACTTCTACTTGGTATTGCCCTGAGCTTAGTTTTGAGTTTTTCCTTTTTTAAACAAGGGTGGGGCCAATATTTTAATTTCTTAACCGCCTCTGACTCAGAGACATCTCATTGGAAAAAGCTGCCAGTTATTTAATTGCCCATCAGTGTCTCTGTAGTACTTGAATGTTTTTTGTTTTTTCCTTTTCATATGTTTTTATCCTCCCTAGAACCTTTCGTCTTTATGTCTGATGCCCTGACCCCAGAGCAATGTAAAATGCTCAGTAAACATATAGTATTAATGATTCAGACAAATTCCCTTGGCTTTTAAAATTTCATGTCTTTTTTAAAAAAAAAAACAATCCAGTTTAAACAAAGAGTATTTCCCCAGTATTTGTGATTAAAGCAGTTAGTATTCTTGGGGACATCTATTATGGGAAGGTGTTTTGGATTTAGAATTTGGCTTTTCACATTCTTGCCAAATTTTAGTTCTACTAACTTAATTTAGTTCTTTCCAAATGTAGCCTCTGCCCTGCTTACAGATACTGTTTCATGGAAGATGGAACAACACAGACATGTAATTAAATTGGAAGTTGGTCTGTGGTGTTCTAATCAAATTGTGCTTGAGTGTCAAAACTCCTCTTCCCCTTGCACCTTCTTCAAGTGCACATAGACTAGCACCTTTTTATTTTCACCTTTAAAGGAAGTAATAGTTGAATAGGAACACAATTTGGGGGTTATTTGGTGCCTTTTCCTATGAAAAGAATTACATGGTTGTAGGCAGCAGCATTGTCATAGTAAAACACAGGACGAGTGCCCCTGCCATCATCTACATACGTGACCTTAGGCAAGATATTTTATCATTAGGAGCCTCAGTTTACTCATCTGTAAAATGACTATATTACACTTTTCCACTTGAAAAGCTTTATGTTTCTTTGAGGTTTGACAGTTAAAGGATTAGCTTCTTGTGAAATAGTCCAGCCTAAGGTAATGAACCACCCTGGAAATGACATAGATAGAATCTGGAATTACTTTTTTTCCTAGAGGGACTTATTGTCAAGTAGGAGCAAGGAAATAGAAGGCAAGTAGGGACAAGAAATAGTAAATTTAGAACAGAGGTTAACTGGTAGGTTATAAATGCCTTATATGATTGTGAAGTAATGGAACTGAGTGCTTAGACTTGGATCTGAGAAGCCATCTAGTCCAGTGACTTATAGATGAGGAAACTGGGGCCCAGGAGATGAAGGGACTTACTTAAGGTTACACATGCAATAAGTGTCAGAAGTGGACCCCTGGGAACCCAGGTCCTAGTCTGGTGCCTGGCTGATTTACACATTCTCAACTTTGAAACCAAATTTGAAATGTGTGGTTTTTTTTTAAGGAAGTTGTGAAGTTAAGAATCTGTAAAAATTAATTATCTTGAATCTAAGAGAAAGACTTCAGAGTATGCATGGTAGGGAGTTAGAGATGGAGGTAATATCTTTTCTATTTGCCTCTTTTGTTGGGATTCTAGGGAAGTCCTAGTTCATACCAGGTCCACTACCCTCTTAGAATACACACACATTATAGGCAAACATTCCTATGGTAACATGCCTCAACACCTTTTTGGTTTCAAATAGCTTCTCATGTGTTATGAGTAACAACATGCCGGGCAAATAGCAAAAATGAATTTATTACACCTATCAGACTGGCTAAAATGATTGAAGGGGAAAGCCATAAATGTTGGAGGGGATGTGGTAAAATCGGGACGCTAATTCAGTGTTGGTGGAACTGTGAACTGACCCAGACATTTTGAAGAGCAACCTGGAATTATGCCCAAAGTTATTCAACTGCCTATACCCTTTGACCCAGCAATACTATACTAGGTCTGTTTCCAAAGATGATTAGGAAACAAGGAAAAGAACCTAAATGTTCTAAAATATTTATAGCAGCTTTTTGTGGTGGCAAAGAACTGGAAATTACGGGGATGCCCATCAATTGGGGAATGTTTGAACAAGTTGTGGTATATGATTGTGATGAAATACTACTGTGCTACAAGAAATAATGAGCTCGTTGATATAATTGATATATTTGCACGAAATAATGAAGAGTAAAATGAGTAGAACCAAGAGAACATTGTATACAGTAATGGCAATATATTTTTTTAATTTTAAAAATTTATTTATTTATTTGCTTTTAGTTTAGGGCATTTAGTTGCACAAGCTTTTGAATTACAAATTTTCTCCCCCTCCCCACCAAGGTGATATACAATCTGATATAGGTTAGCAATGTTGTTTTAAAAACAACTTTGAGGGGGAGGCCAGGTAGCACAGCGAGTAAGAGCACCAGCTCCAGTGTCAGGATGACCTGGGGATTGAATCTGGGCTCAGGCACTTAGCACCCTCCCAGAAACACCTGGCCTTGTAACCTTGAGCAAGTTACTTAACCCCAATTGCTTAGGGGCAGCCAGGTGGCTCAGCAAGTAAGAGCATCAGCCCCAGAGTTGGGATGACTTGCGATCAAATCCGGGCTCAGATACTTAGCACCACACCCAGAAATAACTGGCTGTGTAACCTTTAGCAAGTTACTTAACCCCAATTGCTTTAAAAAAAAAAAACACAACTTTGAGCATCTGTCATTTTGACTATTATAAATACTCAAATTAACTACAAAGGACCTCTGAAGGAAGATGCTTTCTGCATCCAAAGAAAGAGCTGATAAATAAAAATCTGTATGAATGATTTTACATATTTATACATACTTGTGTCTAATGGTAGCCATCGGGGGAGGGGGAAAAGAAAAAATATTACATGATAACTTTATTATATATTTAAAAGTAATAGCAAGTTGTATATAATGGATTTGCAGTTTTATATGCAATCATCTTTTTTTCATTCTATTTTATTATGGAAGTACTTGTTTTATTTCATAAATTTAAAAAATGAATAAATTTTTAAGTGAATTTATCCTTATCCTAAGAAGGGAACAAATAGCTAATTATTTTTGAAGGACAGTAATAAATTTTTGTTACCTGTTAGAATATTACTACTGCTATATGCTATTACTGGTTTATGTGGACCTTGGAATGTGGTCTAGCATAATCTCCTCCAAAATAGTGTTGCAAAGAACAGACGTCAGCAAGTTTGGCCATTGTAAATTATGTACTAAAAACTTAGGTTCCTCTTAAATTTAATTTGAAATAACAAAGTTAGTGTTGCTGCCCCCAGGGCTCGTAAGGAGCTTAAACATAGCTTGAGTCAGTACTAATAATCATTCTTTTGTTCAGAGTCTTACTCTCTGTCCAGATGTTTTTGTACTTTTCCAATCCTTTGTCTTTCATTGGGAAAACTGTCTTATTAACTGCTGCTCCTTGGTCTCCTCCCTCTGGCAGCAGTTTCTGTTCTATTCCCTTCTCAGTGCATTTGCTGCCTTCATTCACAAGGAGTACTGATTGATCATCAGAGAGCTGGCCTCACCTTTAAGTAGTTATCATGAAGGGGTATCATTCCTATGTATTCTACTACCTGTATAAACACAGGATCATTTCTCTAAAGCTGGAATGGTTCTCAGAAGCCATCTAGTGCAGTTCTCTCATTGTACAGATCAGGACACTGAGGCACAGGAAAGTCAAGTGACTTAGTCAAGGTCCCACAGGAAGCAGATACCAAAGTCAGCTCTCCTCTGTTTCTAGAGAAGCTTCTTTTCCTCTTGCCTTGGTGTTCCAGTATAAGGACTAATGAGACAGAAGTATCACATAGCTTTCATTGCTTTCCTTTTTTTAAAATAAGAAAAAATTGGTTGGTGTTTGTTGAATAAAGTCTCAAACATTGCCACATATTACATAGTATTAAGCAGTTTAAATTGTTTAAGTTTATCACAGATTAAAGTTTACACACTAAGTAAACCCCTCCTATAGTGCATCCCACCTCTACTCCCACCCCCCATCACCTCTTAAAGGTTTTTTTCCTTTTGTCTAACAAGCATTCATTTTAAAGTTGCAGTTTATTATTATGATTAGGTCCTGTTTGGTGCAGATAATATATCCCACGTATTCAAGTTCTACTATTCTAAGTTATAATTATGTAAAATATGGTCATTGGTTTCAGTCCATAGATATGTACAGGCTGATTTGTTGATGACTTTTGTAAAAGGTGGTGGAATGGGATGTGTTCTCTTCAAAGGAAAGGTGATGACAACCACTACATAGACAGAGTCATATCATTGAAAGGAGGTCTGGAAAAACTTCTGCTCCATTCCCTTCCTCCATTCCCCTTCATCCTCCATTCCCTCCAGGCAGAAATGTAACTTTATGTGTCCCAGACAGAGTTTGTTGACAACTCTTTTAAAAGGTGGTAGAATGGTATGTCAGTTCTCTTCTTCAAAGAAAAAATGATGGCAAATCACTGCATTGATAGTTAAAATAATCTCTCCAAAAAAATGATTCAAATTCAACAACAAACATTTGCCAGTTACCTAATATGTCTAATATACTGTCCTAAGTGCTAGGAATAATACACAGAAGAAAATTACAAAGTGCCTGACCTGAAGGAGCTTACTATCTTGTTGGTAGAAAAGATATACTCAAAATCTGTAATAGAAATTGCAGTGTTTGCTAGGGAGGTGAATCAAACAGAAGTATAAGAGATTAGAAAGAAGGCTGTTGGGGAGTAGGGGATTAAAAGATATCGTAAACAAACCAGCATTTGAAAAAGATTTTGCTAGGTTGAGTTATGGAGATAGTTTATTTAAATCTTGGAGAAATCTCTACACCTCTTTTTAAAAAACACATAATATTTTTTTTCCTCCAATTACACACTAAAACAATTTTGTAGTGGTTGAGTTTTGTTTTGAGTTCTAAATTCTATCTTTCCTTTCCTCCCTCTTCCCTGTGACAATAAGCAGTCAGATGTAGGTTATATATGTGTAGTCATTCCACTTCTCTTAATGTCTGCAGTAAATTACTTTGAAAGATTAAACTTTGTGTTTAAGAATTATCCCCAATTCTGGTAGCATATAATTCTTTATACATATATTTCTCTTGAGGATTAACTTTCTTTTCCTTTCAGATATATTCGTACTCTTTCACCAACGGCTTGAATGACCAGATCCAAAAAGTAGTTATTAACAGATCACTGTCAGTTGGGAGGGGTGAGTCTCTAGTGCAGGCTTAGGAATCTGTCTCTGGGGCTCTGATGTTCAGCATTTCCATCAACAGTTTAGGAAAGGCGTCAGTGGTGTGCTTAATAAATTTGCAGACAAGAAGCTGGGTGGTGTAGCTAATGTATTAAATAATGCAATCTGGATCCAAAAAGATCTCAACAAGGTAGAGCAGGGTGATAGGATGAAATGTGACTTAGCAATGCAGCTAACTTTTCAGAGACTCAGTCTTTTCATCCATAAAATGAGGGGATTTGGTTACATGACCTCTGGGGTCCCTTCCAAATGATCCATGGTCCATGCAGATGGCATGATGTTCCCTCTGGTAAACTGAATGTGAATTCCTCGTTTTTATTCATATACCATCCATCCCTGACACTGATCTATTTTAATAACACAGGGTGTGTAGTGATAAAAAGTTTAGTCTCTTGTTTAAAATTTTGAAGTCAAATATTGGCCACAGTCTTAAATGAATGATGGATACAGTGGATTTTCTCCTCAGTATACATACATACTCTTTTATTCATTCATTCTTTTATTGTTTAGTATTTTTCCCCAATTACATGTAAAAACAGTTTTAAAAATTTGTTTTAAAACCGTGAGTTCTGAATTCTCTCCCTTCTTCCTTCCCCATGCCCCTCATTGAGAAAGCAAGCAATTCAATATAGGTTATACATGTGTAGCCATGCAAAACATTTTTTCATATTAGTCATGCTATAAAAGAAAACATAAAAAATTTTCAAGAAAAATAAAGTAAAAAAAGTGTGTTTTGATCTGTATTCAGACATCATCAGTTCTTTCTCTGGGGAGGGATAGCATTTTTCATCATAAGTCTTTCAGAGTTGTCTTGGATCATTGTATTGCTAAGAATAGCTAAGTCATTCACAGCTGATTATCTTACAATATTGCTGTTACTTTGTACAGCTTCTTAAGCCTTTCTGGGTTTTTCTGAGAGCATCCTGCTCATCATTTCTTATAGCACAGTAATATTTCATCACAATCACATACTACAATTTATTCAGCATTCCCCAGTTTATCTGCATCCCCTTAATTTCCAGTTCTTTGCTACCAGAAAAGAACTGCTAAAAATATATTTGTACATATAGGTCTTTTCTTTTTTCTTTTTTTAATCTCTTTTGGGATATAGATCTAGTAGTGGTATTGCTGGGTCAAAGGGTATACGTGGTTTTATAACCCTTTGGGCATAGTTCCAAATTGCTCTATAAAATGGTTGAATTAGTTCACAACTCCACCTACATTTTTTCATTCCTTTGGTTTTGTTTTATTGTTTCTTGATTTCTCATAAAGTCAGCTTTCCTTTGTTCAATTCTCTTTCTTAACGAATTTCTTCAGAATTGTACTTCTTTTTCCATTTGGCCAATTCTCCTTTTCCATAAGGAGTCTTTTCTTCAATGAACTTTTGTGTCTCTTTTCCATTTGACTAATTCTGCTTTTTTAAGGCATTATTCTCCTTGTTGGTTTTTTGTACCTCTTTTACCATTTGGCTTAGTCTGTTTTTTAAGGTGTTATTTTCTTCAGTATTTTTTTTTGTGTCTCCTTTACTGAGCTATTGATTCTTTTTTCATGACTCTCATTTTTCTTCCCAATTTTTCCTTTATCTCTCTTACTTGATTTTCAAAATCCTTTTTAGCACTTCCATAAACTGAGACTAATTCAGATTTTTCTTGGAGGCTTTAGATGTAGGAGCTTTGACTTCGTTATCTTCTGAGTGTGTATTTTGATTTTCCTCCACAGTAACTTTCTATGGTCAGAATGTTTTTCCTGTTGTTTGCTCATCTTTTTTGGTCTGTTTCTTGACTTTTAACTCTTTGTTAAAGGTGGGGCTCTCCTTCCAGGGTGAAGGGTGCCCCTGTCCCAAGCTTCAGGCTTTTTGAAAGTACAGCTGTTTTCAGAGATACCTTTAGAGACCTCTAAGTTTTCATTTCTTCCGAGGTAGTATGATCTAAAGAGAAGTGTTTGTTACTCTCCTGGCATGTGCTCTGGTCTCTGGGTGATCACAATCACTCTTTTCTGCCCTGGAACTCTGGGGAGGATTCCTGCTTCACTGTGGCCACAAGTTCCAGTGTGCTAATGCTCTTTCTCCCCCTGGGACTGCATCCCAGATAGGAATATGGGCAAAGAAACCGAGTCCTGCTCCCAGTGCCCCAAAGAGACCATTGCAATCTCCTTCTGACCAGTTGTTTGACCCATTAACCATCTATGGACTGAGAATTCTGGAGCAGCCACTGTAATTGCTGATTCAGTGGTTCCCAGGGCCTGCTTCTGGTTTTCTGGGGCCAGGCTGTGCTGGTGAGACCTGTGCTAGAATGTGCTTCACTCACATCCTGTTGCAATAGACTTTTCCTGCTGACCTTCAGAGTTGTCTTTAGTTGGAAAATTATTTCACCCTGCCCTTTTGTGGGTTCTGCCACTCCAGGAATTGTTTTACGGTGTTATTTTAAGGTGTTTAGAGGGATTTTAGGTAAAACTCAGGCAAGGGGCTGCCTTTTCTCCACCATCTTGGCTCTGCCTCCTCTACATACATATCCTTAAAAAGCTTAACTAGTTTCTTCTTGCATATACCCTTTTATTGGGAGTACAAACAGAAAGCTTTTTAACAACAAAAACTATTTCAGTCCATTAAAGAAATCTAATTTGGGAAGTAAGGGTTGGATTAAAAACCTCATATTTTCTTTCTTTCTTCTTATCTCACTCCCAGAAATGCTTTTTGTATGCTATAGTAAAAATGTATATATTTGAATCCTTTAATAAGTTATATAGTAGTCTGTAATTGGACAGTTTCAAAATGTGACTCACATTTCCCCTTTAAATTAAGCTATTTTTACTGAGCTCATCCTTTGCATTTGGATATGTAATCACTTATTTCATCAATCATTATTTCATTGCACTGAGTACTCTTTGATTTTGCTCTATTCAAATGTAACCTTTTTATGGGAAAATTTGTTTTGAAATATTTCTGTAAATTGGTGTTGTTATAAAAATCCTTGCCCATTTGACATATTCCAGTCCATAGAGTATTTAACAAAAAAGTTAATGCTTTCACTGAAGTCTTAAAAGCACTTCAACTGTGGGAAATATTGGCAGTGTTTATTTGATTTCCAGGAATGTAAACAGTTTTTCAAATTAGTTCCCATATATGCGTTAGGGAACTGGAAATAACTTCTGGCCTACCCCAAAATTGTGTTTGGAGGGGTAACCTTTCCTTTGTTCCCAAGAATAGATTTAGTCTTAAATTGGAGTTCAGACGCACATATTTGTAATCTTCAAGACTTAATGCATGCTTCCTGATAAAATTACCTCATGTTCACTTAACCATTTACATATAGTATCCTTCCAATAGAATGTAAGTGCTTTGAGGGTAGACACAATTTCGTTTTGTTCTTCCTATCTCTAGTACCTAGTATTGTGCCTTGCATATAGTGAGTGCTTAATATTTTTTGAATTATAATCAATTTCATGCTGAGCATGTTTTCCACAATCAGTTTTAACCTTCATAGAATCTTAGATTGAGAAGCAATTTCAGAGATCATCTGGTTCGGTACTGCTGTTGCGAAGCTTAATCTGAGATGGGACAAAATTCCGTGCACATAGAATCATTGCTTTCCTACTACTGAGATTTTAGGTAATGTTCAAATTGTTTTGATCCTAATTAATGTTCTGATACAGCAATATAGACAATATAAATTGTTTATATATTTGTAATATATTAGATTGCCTTGCATCAGTAGATTTTGGGGTAGTTGTTTTTGTTCCATTTATAAGCAATTTAGAAATACCCAAGGGGCGGCTAGGTGGTTCAGTGAATAGAGCACCGACCCTGGAATCAGGAGGACCTGAGTTCAAATTTGGCCTCAGACACGTAACACAAAACTAGCCGTGTGACCTTGGGCAAGTCACTTAACACCAATTGCCCTACCTTCCCCCTCCAAAAAGAAAAAAAAAGAAATACCTGACTGTAAAAGAGCAGATATATACGAGTAAGGCTGTGTGCCTCTGCTTTCGATCCTTCTCCCTGGTCATTCATGATGATGATGATGATGATGATGATAGCAGCAGACACTTACATAACTCTTTGAAGGTTAAAAAGTACTTTTCATGTATCACCTCATTTGATCTTCACAGTAACCCTGGGAGGTAAGTACTATTATTGTTCCCATTTTACATATAGGAAACTGAGGCAGAGGGAAATAATTAAGTGACATGCCCACACAGCTAGTAAGTATGTGAGGCAGGATTTGAATGCATGTATTCCTGACTCCAAATTCAATGTTCTATCCATTGCATCACCCAAATGCCTCTACTAGAGCTTGGGTCCTACCTCGTCCACTCTTTTCTTTTTTTCCCCCCACTGTTTTCTTTATCTCCTTTTTTCAGGGCCTTCTTTCAGTGATTACCTAGGTCACAGGGGTGAGGAACCTGTGGCCTAGAGGGCCTCGAGACTGAAGGTTCCCCAGCCCTGATCTAGGCCAATTCTCAGAAGTTAAGTGAGGTAGCCAGGGTCATACAGACTGTGTCACAACCAGGTTTCTACATGACTAGTCAGTTATTTTTCAAATCGGGCAAAAAAAACAATGGAGGGGAGGGCTGTTGCAAAATAAGGATTTGCTTTGCTTTTATTAACCAGAATCATAATTAAGTGATTTGGGGGGCAGATGTCCTAGGTTCCGACTAATACTAGCTTTCTTATTTTCTGCTTGTGTGGCCTTAAGCAAGTCTCTTGATGTCTATATGAAATGAAAGAGGTTGAGTAAGATGACCACTGACAGGCTTGCTAGCTCTTGAATCTATGATCTTATGAAATTTTTGGGATGCCTAAGGAAGGCAAGGGTTGTCCAACCTCTTGGAAGTGAATATTATGATGTTATCCCCTTGTTTCCCCTCAGTACTATCCCACTTACCCTGTTTGTCCCCCGTCTCATTCCCCCCAACCCCACCCCAAGGTAGTTATCTCACCAACACTAACGTTACTGGAAAGCACATGTCCATCAGTCATTTGTCTAGTGATTTCAATCATTATTCCCTTTGATTTCTTCCCCTTTTCCCACTCCCCCCCCCACTGCCTTAGATGTGTTGTCTTTCCTGATTAGAATATAAATACCTTGAGGGCATTGGGTCTTGTTTGTTTATATTCCTAGTGCCTACTCTGCCTGGCACATACTTGATCATTTTTTTTTCATTCACAATCTTATTTTATATGTTTATATGGTGTGCCGATTTAAGTACAGATTTAAGTGCCGATTTAAGTACAGAACAACTTGGGCAGGGATGGATTTCTGTTGCTCTGGGAATTAGAGTGATCTGTACAAAATTAAATGAAAGCCAGGGCAAGAAGATAGGAAAGATATGATTTATGCCAAGTACCAGGGTTTCCAGAACAGAGAGTCATAGGGCCAAGGTCCCTGTCCTGGCTAGATTAAATCTCAGGTCAGGCAACTACTGAGGGCAATGTTCAGTATGGGAGGACAGGGAATAAAAGCATGTTATTCTTATTTATTTTTTCTTTTTGGAGGGGGAAAGGCAGGGCAGTTGGGGTTAAGTGACTTGCCCAAGGTCACACAGCTAGTAAGTGTTAAGTGTCTGAGGTCAGATTTCAACTCAGGTCCTCCTGACTCCAGAGCAGGTTCTCTAATTCACTGCACCACCTAGCCACCCCTTTTACATTTTTTTTTAAGCATGGTATTCTTTTACCAGTTACCTCATTAATATTCTCTCCTTCCTTAACTAGTAGGAATCACCCAATTACTTGAAGATAAATTATTTTCCTTGTTGAAGGTTAAAATATTTTTCTAATCTGGGAGAGGAGCCAGGTGTTGTAAGGACAATGGAGAGCCAAGACATTCTCCTTTCAATGAAGCAAGAGGCAGGCTCTTACCAAATGGGACTCCCTCAATTAGAGCATAAAAACCATGAAATGAAGGGATCACAAATCTGTTTATTATGTAGATGACCAGTAATAAAGGGGCCTTTATGAAATTTTTGCTTAATGATTCAGGATTTAAGCTTAGTTATTAGTTCAAAGTACTGTGAAGTCCCAGAATATTAGAGCTATTTGAATATGAGCATGAGTCTTAAGAAAATGCCCCACAATCAAATATAAATAACTTTTTTTATTTACTGTTTCAAATTATTTGTGCTACCCTTCCATTCTGTAATTACTGTGAGTGATCAGAAATTGACTATAAATTGAATAGAGAAGCATTTAAGCAATTAAATTGATGTATCTGAGGGAATTCAGTGCAATATAGTATTTTTTTTTAATTCCAAGATGATGATAATGGTTTAGAATATTGACTTAAGAAAAAGTTTTATTCCTTCTCTCTTTTTAAGACTTTGGCATTTGCTGCCTCTTTAGATTATAGGCTGCCAAGAAAACAAAGCCCTACAGAGTTTACTTAGTCTGAGGAAGGCATAGAAAGGGTACACAAGCCAAGACATGTTGATAGCTCTAGTAGATGGTTGTTTTGATTTTGGGTTTCTTTTAGGCCATGAAATTTTAGGTAGCTTTCAGAGGTGATGACTCGGCAAGCATAGATAAGGAGAATTGTTTTGGTTATTGAACATGGCAGAAAAGAATGTAAAGATGTTGACACTTGTGCAAAATGTAGTCAGTTCCTGGAAACCAAAGTAGAGATGAGAGGAGATGGTGAGTGTGGCTCTCAGAAAATGAAGAGGCTTTTTTATCCAGCCATAGAGGAAAAGTGGTTTCTGAACGTATTTTATTTAGAGAAGCTACCACAGAGGTCAACAGTAAGTCAGCAGGCATTTATCAGGCCCTTGCTATATGCCAGGCCCTGTGCAAGCCCTGAGGTAGGGAAAAAGGTAAAAAGGGTTTCTGACCTCAAGGAGGAGACAGCATGCAAAGAGCTATTAGGTAAGAGCAAGACAAATAAAAGTAAGTTGGAGGCATTAGTGTGAAGGGGTGGAGGGAAGGGAGGGATCAGAAAAGACTCCTTACAGAAAATGGGATTGGGCGGTTTTGAAGGAAGCTGAAGAAACCAGGAGGGGGGAGAAGAGGAGGGAAAGCTTGGGGGACTACCAGAAGCACCGAGTAGAAAAGTGCAGTGTCCTTTGTGAGGTTAGCAAGGTTAATGATGGATGGTAGAGGACATTGTTGTTCAGTCCTGGCTGACTCTAATTTTTTTTTTTAAAGCAATCGGGGTTAAGTAACTTGCTCAAAGTTACACAGCCAGTTATTTCTGGGTGGGGTGCTGAGTATCTGAGCCCGGATTTGATCCCCAGGTCATCCCAACACTGGGGCCGGTGCTCTTACTCGCTGAGCCACCTGGCCGCCCCTAAGCAACTAAGTAACTTGCTCAAGGTTACACGGCCAGTTATTCTGGGTGGGTGCTAAGTGTCTAAGCCAGACTCGATCCCCAGGTCATCCTGACACTGGAGCCGGTGCTCTTACTCGCTGAGCCACTTGGACACCCCTGTCTGACTCTTCTTTGACCCTATTTTTAGCTTTCTTGGCAAAGATACTGGGGTAGTTTGCCATTACCTCTCCAGCTTATTTTACAGATGAGGACACCGAGGCAGACAGAGTTCAGTGACTCGCCCAGGGTCCGAGGCCAGATTTGAACTCAGGAAGATGAGTCTTCCTGACTCCAGGTCTGGCATTCTACCCATTGTGCCACCCAGCAGAATAAAATGTGAAAAGATGGGAGAGGTAGAAAGGGTCTAGTTTGTAAAAGGCTACAAAAGCCAAGCAGATTTATATTTGATCCTAATGGTAATAGTGAGCAACTGGAGTCTATTGAGTTGAAGAAGTTGACGTGGTCATACCTGTGCTTTAGGAAGGTCATTTTGACAACTGAGTGGAATATGGATGGGAGTTGGAAGAAACTTGATGTGGTGAGACCAGCCAACTAACAGGCTATTGCCGGAGTCCAGGGCCAAGGTGAAGAGGGCCTTGGTCAGAGGAAAGAGGAGCACACATACAAGAGATGTTGCAAAGGTAGAAATGACCAGGATCTGGCAACAGATTGGATAGAGGGGAGTGAGAATGAGGAGTCGAGGAGGATTCCAGAAGTGCTAGAGAAAAAGAACAGAGAGCTTGGATTTCAAGTGGGGGACTGTGGAGCCTGAACATCATCAGCTCCTCATCCGTGTGCCAGCTGGTGCAGAGGACGCCTGACAGTCCCCCCTCTAGCCTCTCTCCCAGAAACGCCTTCACTGACATGCTTAATGTTATGCCCTCAGCATTTTTAGAGAATCAATAACAAGAATTGTCCATTTGAGTAATATTTCCATGCCTTTTAAAAAGCCTGTGTTGGAGATGTTATCTGCTGCATTACCCAGAGTATTTTATGCAGGGACCCATGTGATAAATCCCCGCTATGTTTCATTTCCAGAGGAAAAAAATTGTGCTTATGAATGTGGACACTATCAGACAATGAATACTATGTAACCAATTCATTTCCCTTTTTACTGTAGCAGCCAAGAAACTTGGAACCAAATTGAGCACCTGATGGTAGTAATTAATTTATCTCACATATCTCTTAACTCCAACCCTTATTCCGCTGTGGTCTTCATTTGCTTTTTTATCCTTTAATTGTTCCATTTTGCACTATTTTAAATTTGGTAATGCAAGTAGAATATAATCAAAAGTAACAGTAATCAAAGGATCAGAATCTTAAATATGACTGATGAATGTGAAGAATGCTTTCCTAAGGGGAATGGAAAGACACTTGTTTTAGACTTGGGGCAAGTAAGAAATGACACTGAACTTATTTGAAGACTGGAGATGGACCTTTTTAAAGGTTTTGGCCAGTAAGCACTATTAAGAAAGAGAAAGAAAAGGGGGTGGATGAGTGACTAGGGTGAAGGAAAACAAGTTTAGGTCAATAGGTAGGTGGGGGGGTGGGAGAGTAGCTAACATTTATATAGCAATTATTATGTGCCATACACTGTATTAAACTTTTTATAATCATTATTCCGTTTGATCCTCACAAAAACTTTGGAGATAGATGCAAAGTGAGGCAAACAGTGCTTAAGTGACTTGTCCAGGGTCACACAGTTAATAAGTGTCTGAGCCTGCTTTTGAATTTGGGTCTTCCACATAGATGCCTATACAAAATACACTAATTGTTGGAGATTGGCTTCCACAGCAATAAGATGTATTACATATTGGGGATGGAGAAACTGAATGAATGTGACTGATCAAAGGGGAAGCAATTAGTTCAGATTAGCAAAGAATCTAAGAGAGAGATGTCCAAGTATAAATGAAATCAGACAACTTATAAATGAAATGAGGAATACATATATATTTAGATAGCAATATTTGAAAAATATTTAATCTGATTTCTTTGTGTTTGTGGGATACTTTTTCTTGTAAAGAAAAAAAGAATGGCACTGAAATTTGTGGGTGAAAAAAGATTGGCTTCTTTCCCAAGCCTTTAAAACCTGTCTTGGAGGGGCAGCTAGGTGGTGCAGTGAGTAAAGTGCCGGCTCTGGAGTCAGGAGGACCTGAGTTCGGTTCTGGCCTCACACACTTAACACCCACACAAAAACAAAAGGCAAAAAAAAAAAAACCAAAACCTATCTTGGAAATGTGTATGTATATAAGCAATAGAAGGAACTTAACAGATCTCTGGTTCCATCTGCTGGAATAAAGGAAGAAAATACCCATTCTTCTTATCAAAAGCTCTCTAAAGAGCTTTTTTGCTTTCAGGAGTAGATTTTTTTTAAATGCATTCATATCTTTTGTCTTTACACTACTTTCATTTCCAAGTATATTCCTCCCCCCCAAAACACATACATATACCCCTACCAAGAAAGCCTTCCCTTGTAACACTAAATAAAAGAGAAATTAACCATCAACCTATTCTGACAATATTTATGCATTATTTCACACTCTCTACTCCGTCATTAAGGAGAGAGAGAAATACATTTTCTCATCATTTCTTTCTGACCAAGGTCGATTTTAGTCATTATAATTGCACAGTCTTCGGTTTCCTGGGTTTTTTTTTAAATTGTTCTTCCAATTTACCTTGTTGTAATCAATGTGTATTGTTTTCCTGGCCCTAATTCTTCTGCTCTGAATTAGTTTCTATGTCTTTCCATGTGTTCATTTGTTTCAGTCATGTCCAACTCTTTGTGACCTCATTCCTTGGCAGAGATAATGGAGTAGTTTGCCATTTCTTTCTCCAGCTCATTTTACAATTGAAGAAACTGAGGCAAAAAGAGTTATGTGACCTTCACAGAATCACAGTGCTAATAAATGTCTGAGTTTGGATCTGAACTCAGGTCCTCCTGACTCCAGGGTTGGCATTCATTCTATCCACTATACCACCTAATTGCCCTAAGTCTTCCCATAGCAGTAAGGGTTTTTAGGAGAATTCATTTTTTTTTTGCACTCTAGATTCGTCCTTCATATGACCTATGTTCTTACTGAGATTTTAGCTAAAGCACCAAATTCGGAAACTTTCCTCGAGAGAGAATTCCATATCCTGGAGGCTGCCACTTGGATGTTATAGCCCTGCTTTGTTGCTTCCTGGAGGGAGAGAGACTGACTGCCTGCCAACTATTTCTGAATGGCTGTGGAGCCTAGGGCTGATCCCCAGAGAGCCTGCAGCTCTCCCACACATAACTTTTTAGTTCCAACTTCCTACTATAAGTTCTTCCCTGCCCATCACTCTGCATCCCCCTTCCAAAAGAGGGAACACACACATTTACACACACACACCCTTGAGCACAAAAGCACACACATGTCAGTTTTCCAGTTCCTCTGTAGCTGCTTTTATTATGTGAGAAATCTAAACCATTCCTTTGTAGCTGGACTTTAGAATGGAATAAAAAAGAAGCATGTGTGGTCTGTTTTTTGCAGATGATAATTATATTCTGGTCGTCATTCTCATAAAATGTTAGAGCTGGAAGGGGTCCCACAGATTATGTCATCTGCCCCATCCCCTAATTCTGTGGGTAAAATTGAGATCCAAATGAGTGAAGTGACTCGTCCAAGGTGATATGTTTAGTGATGAGCAGAAGTAGAATTCACATCTCCTTACGCCCAGTTTTAATGTTCTACCAACATGTTCTGTGCTGAAAAAAAACCCAAAACCCAGAGAACCCAAGTTCTAACCTTGGCTCTGCTACTAATGCTGCCATTTTTCTTTTTTTTTTTTTTGCCTCTATTTTTTTTTTTTTATTAATTTGTTTGTTTCCTTTTAGTTTACTGGATTCAATTCCACAATTCCTTGAGTTAATGCTGCCATTTTTTCATCTTTGAGACCAATTTCCTTGTATATAGAATAAAATGGGACAGCTAGATGATACAGTAGATAGAGTACGAGCCCTGGAGTCAGGTCCAGACATTTCCTAGCTGTGTGACCCTGGACAAGTCATTTAACCCTGTATGCCTCAGTTTCTTCACCTATAAAATGAGCTAGAGAAGGAAATAGCAAACCACTCCAGGATCTTGGCCAAGAAAACCACAAATGAGGTTGTGAAGACTGGAACTTGACTAAGCAACAACACACACACACGTACAGTATATGTGTGTGTGTGTGTGTGTGTGTGTGTGTGTGCGCGCGCTTACATATACATAATGAAGGTCTTGGGGGTAAAGTTATAGAATAATAGATTTAGAGATGGAAAGGACAGAAACTATTTATCCAGCTCTCTTCTCCAGTAGTTGAGGTACATGAAGTTTCATTCCATGAAAGTTAAGTGATTTGCCCAACAGAATATGTAGCATACAGATGTTAAATGGCCAGGTTGTACTCATCCGCATGACCTCTGAAGTTTTGATCATTTCCAGAGTTCTAGGATCCCAGAATATCTTTTTGAGTCACTTTCTGTAGCATTTGGATTTTTTTTTTGGAGGCAGTGTTGTTGATCCCTTTGCTTACTTACACACATCCTGGCTATCACTTAAACCCTCAGTGCTTTAGGCAACTCTTTCAAAATGTAAGCTATAGAGAAGGCTCTGGCCTGCATTTGTACCGGGATTTTCCTCATGAGATTTCCCTGTACTAATGGAAGCACCCATACTCTCTCTATTCCTATCCCTCTTAGCACTAACTTGGTTTGCTTGTACATTTCTTGATCTTAGAATATTCAAAATAATTTGTGAGATTCCAGAATAAAGTAGCCTAGCTGCAGAAATGACTAAAATAGTATAGAATCCAGGTGTGTGCCCATTCTCTTCTAGGGGGAAACAGAACCATTTTTACCCATGTACATTCGTGTATCTCGCTGACAAAGGAAGGTGGAGCTGTGAGATTTGACTTCTGGGAGCCAAGAAGGCAGATTATGCAGTAAATTGCTGTAACTCTCCCATATTTATCTCCAAACAACCATAAAATAGCACCCCAAAACAAATCCTGGAACAACAGAGCCAGCAAAAAGATGGGGGTGAAACAATCTTTTAGCTTAAGAAACTTGGAAGATCGACAGGAAAGGTCCCTCTCACTCAGGTGAAAAGGGAATGCATTCCAGGCCAGAAGTGTCCCTGTAAGTCAGTAACACGCCCCCCCCCTTAGCAAGCCAGGTATCTCAGGGAGATCCTGAGCCCCAGTGTGGTGAAACAGGCAAATGCCAATGGTAGGACCCCCATGTACCTTAGCACAGTCTGGGGAACCAGTGTACTTTGGCTCAGAGAACCACTACATGTTTCAGTGTAGCCCTAGACAAAACAGGTATCCTACAGCATGACAAGAAATTTGGCCAGACCTCCATGTTTTTCAGTGTAGCCCTGGGGAAACACAGAAACACCCCACAGGGCCTCAGCACACACTGGACACCAAAACCAGGACCCCAGCTCAGCACCAGGTAACCTGTCAGACCCCCAAACTCTGTCAGCACCAACTACTTCCCACCCCAACCCCTTAGCACAGCACCAGACAGGAGGGTCTCCCGGGGGCCTCAGGGCAACATCAGTGCAACACCAAGTAAACAGTCAGGGCCTGCAACCAGTGGCACAAGAAATCAGAGAGTGCCCCCGCCACCCCGGATGCAGAGCTCAAATGTAACAGAAAGGAAAAAGACCAAGGGAAAAAAATGAGCAAACAACAAAAGAATCTCACTATAGAAAGTTATTATGAAGACGACCAAGACACAGACTCAGAAGGGGACAACAGTGTCAAAACACCTATGGGCAAAACCCCAAAGAAAAATGGGAAGTGGTGTCAAGCCCAGAAAGAACTCAACGAAGAGCTCACAAGGAGCTTAACAATCATGTAAGAGAGTTAGGAAAACAATGGAAAAATAAATGAGAGCGATGCAAGGGAATTATGAAAAAAGAGCCAACAGTTTGGAAAACTGCTTTAAACAGGGAAATGAGACTGAACCTGGAGGAAAAACATCGCAGGGGTAGCAATAATTTTCTAAACAGTGACATCATTTGCTGCAAGTAACATCCTATAGGAAGTCTAGAATAGTGGGTTCCAGTTGCTTTTTTCCCATTACCTACCTACT
This sequence comes from Petaurus breviceps papuanus, assembly GCF_028583685.1. Lineage (NCBI taxonomy): Eukaryota > Metazoa > Chordata > Mammalia > Diprotodontia > Petauridae > Petaurus > Petaurus breviceps. The sequence goes on from NW_027185863.1 coordinate 6,909,652, forward strand.
TGTGTGATACTGACCCATTCATTTTCCTTCTCGGGGCTTCTCAATCTGTGAAACAAAATAGGTTGAACTAGATGATTGCTTCCAGTTACAACATGCTATAATCTTTAAGTGATACAGGGATTACCCTTAACAATTCTACTCAAGGGGCAGATAGGTGGCACAGTGAATAGAGCACCTGCCTTGGAGTTAGGAGGACCTGAGTTCAAATGTGGCCTCAGACACTTAACACAAACCTAGCCGTGTGACCTTGGGCAAGTCACTTAACCCCAATCGCCCTACCTTCTCCCCTCCAAAAAGCAAAAAAAAAAAAAAACTCAAACTACTCTAAGCCTGTATCAGATGGCACACCATCTTCGATTGGGGGGAAGGGAGGGATGGGGAGAAAATTTGGAACTCAAAATCTAATGGAAGTGAATGTTGAAAACTAAAAATAAATAAATTTTTGAAAAGAAAGAAAAAAAATGCTACTCTAAGAGCAGTTTTGAAAGACTTGGGAATTCTGACCAGTACAATGGCTAACCACAATTTCCTTGGGCTGGGAATTTTGTTTTGCTTGACTATACATGTGTGTAACTTTTGTTTCTCTTACTTTTTCTGAGGGATGTGGGGGAACGGGACTTGAGAGAGAGAGAACACAGACCTGAAAACAAAATAAAATTGAATGAAAAGAAATACTATTATAATATCAAGAAATATTACAGAATTCTTTTGTTATATTCAAAGTGAAACAGAGCAAGGGAGTCTGCATTTATAGGGAGGTCTGGATTAATTACTTAGGAGGTTTTCTTGTGGCCTTAACCAAAGAATCCTTGATCTTTCGATGGAAATAGGCATTGAAGAGTCCCAGGAGGCCTTCCCATTCAGGCATGACTAAATCCATTCTTGTGCGCAAGGGTCTTCGGAAGAATTGGCATCCTTCTTCTCTTTCATGGTATCTGTCAAATATACTTAAGGGGAGGGTGGAAAGGTTTTGGAATATTAAATTGCCACTGCTAAGTGAGACAGAGACTGTGTCTTAGCTGAACCTGGACTGTTTTAATAAAGCTGAACAGCATTACACTGACATGTTTGAAATGTGATTTACAAGACATTTAACATATGGATGTTAAAGACCAGCCCATGGTGCAAATTCTCTCCTAGGCAGGCTCTTGCCTTATCTTGCTTGGAATGAGGGCTCCATGTCATTTTTTGGCCATTTCCCGATGCTGCTGCCACACATAGTCCCTGTCATAACTCTACTTTGTGCCATCTCCCTCTAGTTCCTGTCTTGATTTTTTCTATTTGTGTTCCCAGTGTCTGGCATAGAGCCTGGCACATAGGAAATACTTGATAAATGCTCTATCATTAATTTATTCATGAGACTCATGAACACTCAACAAAGAAATGTTGTGTCTCAAAAGAGTCTCATTGGACAGAATATAGAAGGTAATGTTCTCTGAAGCCTTTAAAAACAGTTTTATTAATGCCTTTTGTTTTTGCATCAGTCGTTTCTAGATATATTTTCCTTTCTGCAGTGAACATTCACTTGTAAGAAAAAGTTAAGTAAAACCAATCCACACAGGGACCATATGTGACAGTGTATGCAGCATTCTGTACCTGTGGTTTCTCATCTCTCTACCAAGAAGAAAGAGGTAGATTACATTTTCTGTTTTCTAGAACCAAGATTGTTCATTAGGATTCCTCAGATTTTGGCTTCCTATTATGTAGTCATTGTGTATATTGCTTTGCTCTGATACCATTCTTATGAGTCTTCCATGTTCTTTGAATTCCTCATTTGTCATTTTCTGCAAATATTATTCCTTCATATTTATACACTAATAAACTAGCAGTTTGTCTTGTTACTCTCCACCTTGTTTCTAGTTCTTTTCCCCCTTTTTATTGATGCCTTTTACTTATATCTCATTTTCATTTCTGAATATGCCCCTTTCCCTTCCCCCATCCAAGTAGCCTCCCCTTATAACAAGACTGAAAAAGAAAGAAAAAATAAATAGTTCAGGAAAAGCAACCTATATATTGACTCTTTATTGGCTAATACAATCATCTGCACCCATTGTCTCCCCCATTTATGATGAGGGAAGGAAAGTTTGAGGAGGGAATGTGGTGGAGTAGAAAGCTTTGGCTTGAATTCCAAGAACTGAGTTCAAGTCATTCTCTGATGCTTAACTACCCTATGTGATCTTGAGCAAGTTGAAAACTGACTTTGTTTCTCAGAATTGTTCATATTTGTCATTTCTTACAGCATAGTAAATTTTCCATGAAATTCCTGAAGTTTACCTGGTTTCCACTTCTTTGATACCATAAAAAGTGCTGCCGTGGATTTTTTGGTATGTTTAGGAGCTTTTTATCTTTGATCACTTTGGACTTCAGGCTTAGCAGTGGGATATCTAGGTCAAAGGAGATGGATGTTTTAGCCAGCTTTTTTTTTTTTAAGATGATTGGGGTGGCTAAGTGGCACAGTGAATAGAGTGCTAGTGCTGGAGTCAGGAGGACCTGAGTTCAAATCTGGCCTCAGACAAGTAGCACAAAAAACTAGCCATGTGACCTTGGGCAAGTCACTTAACCCCCAATTGCCCTGCACTTTCCCCCTCCAAAAAAAAAAAAGACAATCATTTCAAATCACTTTCAAGAATAGTTAAAGCTATTGTATACTTAATCTTAGCATAGATTAGATGAGAAACCACTAGTTGACACAATTCACTAGCTCCATAACTACTATATTAGTGTGCCTTACTTCCCATAACACTACATTAACATTCCCATTTTTTGTCATCTTTGCCAGTATTCTGTGTGTGAGGTAGAACCTCAGAATTGTATTAATTTGAATTTCTTTTCTTAATGACAAAACAATCTTTAATATATTTAATAGTTTGCAATTCTTTTTTTTCCTGTGAATTTCTTTTATTAATGACAGAACAATCTTTAATATATATATTTAATAGTTTGCAATTCTTTTTTTTCCTGCTTTTTGGAGGGGAAAAGACAGGGCAGTTGGGCTTAAGTGACTTGTCCAAGGTCATGCGACTAGTAAGTGTTAAGTATCTGAGGCTGGATTTGAACTCAGGGCCAATGTTCTATTCACTGCACTACCTAGCTGCCCCATAATTTGTAATTCTTTAGAGAATTGTTTGTTGTTTGCCATTATTTATCCACTGGGATATGATCCTTGGTGTTTAGTCTTTGTATTAATTCTTTAATCTAGATTATCTGACTGACCTTTGTCAGAGATTTGATACAATGATAACCCCCCCCAACAGTTTCCCTTCTTCTCCTGTCTATATTCCTTTCATCTGAGCAAAAGCACTTCAATTTTATTTAATTGAGGCTCCTTCTTTTGTCTTTTGTGATCTCCTGCTCCTTGTTTAGTCCTGCCATCATCGTTGTAAAAGATACTTCTGACCATTTTCTGCCAATTTTTTGATGTTATGAGTGTCCCTTTGGAATTTATTGTGGTATGTGTTATGAGATGTTCTAAACCTACTTTTTGCCATACTGCTTTCCAGTTTTCACAGCAGTTCTTGTCAAATTAAAAGTTCTTCCCCAGTAGAAGGTACCTGATAAATGTTTATTGTCTGACAAATAGTTTACGTTTTCTACTGTATCAAATGCTGGATTGTTTCTGGCCCAATCTCATCTAGGGTGCCCCCCCCCCTTTAAACTGATCTGCCTTTTTATTTTTTAACTAATTAAATAGTTTTAATGATTACAGCTTTATAATATAAGATTATAGAAATACTACACCCTCCATTCCTACTTTTTTCCCCCATGAAATTCTAGATTATTTCTTCCTCTAAGTGAATTTTGGCATAATTTTTGTCTGACTCAGTAAAGTAACATGTAGTTTTTGGAAGGAAGGAGAAGATGCATACCTTTGGGGATTCTAACAGGTTAGCACTCATCTATGAAATATGGATGTGCTGGTTCCTAATTGATTAGTTTGTAGCTCAATTTCTTTTCTTGTTTTAATAGATCTCTGGTAATAGTACAACAGGATATGAGCTGTGACAACATTTTAGGGTGTTGTCATGTTCCTTCAGAAGCGTAGAGTTATCATGCAACACACTATGTCACATGTCTCTGAATGCAAGGGAGAAAACCCAGTTTGGTTTCACTGGTTTAAATATAGTTGAAGGCTACAGATACAAGGTTGAGAGGAGGAAGTATTATGCAGTATATAGGAAGCAGCTTTGAAAGATAACTCACTGAAGTTTAAAATTGACTTCAAAAGGTCCTGATAATTGAATTTAAAAAAGAATAGACTTGCTGAAAAGAAGGTTCTCTGCTGGGATCTGCAGAAGAGAGAAGGGGAAGCAAATTAGGTAAAGTATTGAGATGGGAATTGTCTGATATAGGAATAATACTGAGTGCTTAAGAATGAAAATATGTGAAGTTTAAGAGAATTAATGCCTAAAGAATTGTGATATAGGCACTTAATGTCTCTAAACTGAGCTGCAGAAGAGTCTGAACTGGACATGACGAAGGATTCTTTGTGTTTCTTTAAATGATTTTTCTCAGGGTCATTTATATGCTAGTTTAGAGAATGATAGCTCTCATTCTAACCTTTTATGTATGCTTTTATATATTTAACGTGTAAAAACAGTTTTGTCCTGTTCAAGGCAGAAAATTTTGAAACCTTGTACTTTTTTTTTTTGACAAAAGAAATATTAATCATAGAATAAAGAATGTACTTTGACCATCCTAATATGTCATGGGCAGAGCACCTATTACCAGTTAGGGTTAGTTGCTTATTTCTAATATGCCTTGAGGAAAATAACTATTACCGATTGGTATTTTTTTTGGTTGTCCTGCATTTGGCACATTTATCTTAAGTGCTGATTGGAAATATGCAAAGCTAGGAAGGTTACTGTGTACTTTGAAGGGTACATGTTAGTGGTAAGATTTCCCCTTCCCATAAGTAAATTAGATGATAAGCCTGAATCTTTTGTTGTTGTTCAGTCACATTCAGCACACTTGGTGAACCCATTTGGAGTTTTCTTATCAGAGATACTGGAGTGGTTTGCCATTTCTTTCTCCAGATCATTTTACAAACAAGGAACCTGAGGCAAGAGGAGTTAAGTGACTGGCCCAGGGTCACACAGCTAATAAGTGTCTAAGACCAGATTTGAACTTAAAAAGAGGAGTCTTCCTGACTTCAGGCCCAGCAGTATCCACAGTGCCTAATCTAATAAGGTAAAATTTAATAAGAGAAAAAATTCATGGCCTTCAGTTTGGTTTTAAAAATCAACTATACAGTTACAAGATGAGGAAGCATGGAGAGATAACAGTCCGCATTGGAGGGATCTGGCTGGGCATTTTATGAGCAATAAAAGTCAACATTATGCTATGGCAGCAGCAGAAAAGCTAACCAAATCTTAGACTTCATTAAATGAGGGCATGGTGCCCAGAATGGGGTAGGTAATAGTCAGATTGCTTCTTGTCCTGTTAGACTGCATTTGGATTATTAAATTCTGGGTGCTGCATGTTAGGAACACTGACAAATTGTGAAGGAGGGCAGTTCAGATAATGAGGAGGTCTTATGAGGATCGCTCAGAAAAGTTGGGGGAGAAGAGAATACTTGGGGAAGACTTGATAATTGTCGCTTCCCTTAAAGGCTGTGAAAGGGGAATAGATTTGTTCTGTTCAACCTTAGATAGTACAGCCTAGGAAGGAGTAGCAGGTGAAAGTTGCCAAGCAGTAAATTTCTGCTGGAAAAATGATGAGAGCTGTCCAGAAGTGGTATAGGCTGCCTGCCTCAGAAAGCAGTATGTTCCCCATTACTGGAAGTCTTCAGGCAGAGAAACTGAACAATTTTTTTGTCATGCACATTGTCAGAAAGATTCTTGTACAGATATCAGTTGGACTAATTAACTTCTGAGGTCCCTTCCAACTCTGAGATTTCTATTTGTGTTTCAGAAGTATTCATAAGACAATTCACTGCAAGAGAGTGAAGTGTAGTAGAGAGTGTCAGGTTTGTAGTTAAAAGAATCTTGGATTCAGAGCCCAGCTGTGACCCCTAGACAAGTTAGTTCACTTTTATGAACCTAAATTTCGTCTTCTATTTTTTTTTTTAAAGCAGTTGGGGTTAAGTAACTTGCTCAAGGCTACACGGCCAGTTATTTCTGGGTGTGGTGCTAAGTATCTGAGCCCGGATTTGATCCCCAGGTCATCTTGACACTGGAACCGGTGCTCTTACTTGCTGAGCCACCTGGCTGCCCCTAAACAGTTGGGGTTAAGTAACTTGCTCAAGGTTACATGGCCAGGTGTTGGGTGGCTGCTAAGTGTCTGAGCCCAGATTCTATCCCCAGGTCATCCCAACACTGGAGCCAGTGCTCTTACTCGCTGTGCTACCTGGCCACCCCAATTTCCTCTTCTATTAAACAGGAATAATGGTGGTGGACATTTTGTAAATCTTTAAAGCGCTGTATAAATGTGAATTTTCCTTTTATATTTAAATTACACAATCCAGAAAATTCTCTATGCAGGGAACTTTAAGAACATTCTTGTTGCATATAGATATATATACATATATATGTACACACACATATATAATGTATTTATATATTTCTGTTTATATATCCATTTAGCTATACCTGTAACTATAGACTTGGGGTACTAATGCCTATTATGGTTATGCAGTAGCAAAAATCCATGTGTATCCAGGAGTAGAAATGTTTGTCTGTTCTTTTCCAGAGAGACAAGGAGGGGAAGTTGTTCAGGGGAACAAGAAGAACTTTTAGTTCTATTTTTGTACTGATGTTAAAGCATGATTTATTTATCTACAAAGGCTTCCTGGCAATTAGAGTATTACAAGGTAAATTTGAAGAGATGTCAACTTGTGTCACTTTCTGATAGAATCATTGACTGGTATTTAAACTTTGGAAGCTCTTGGGCTAAAATTTGAAGTCTGGCTTTAATAAATGATGATGAAAAGTTATTGCCAGCTCATATGCTAGTGTACAGAGTTAGAGAATGGGGAAGCTAGGAAAGCAGAGGGTTCTAATCGCACCCTGTAACTGTTGCAGTCATTCATTCCTACCTCCACTCCACTTATGGCTCCATGTTGCCCATCAACTGGATGCTAGTTACTGTCTTAGACAATCTTTTCATCCAGTCTTGCTCCCCACCCTCAGTTACCAATGTGAAAGTATCTTATGCAGAGGCTCTTTTTGCAAATGGAGCCTCTGAGGTTCCAAAGTGAAAAAGAAAGTCAATGAGAATACTCCCAGCCTACCTTGCAGTAGCTTGGGTAGGGCTCTGGGAGGGGAGAGAGAACCGATGAATCTTAGAGCTTAAAGGGCCCTTAAGAAATCATTACAAGTGTTGATATAAATTCCTATATTTAGTGCCTGTTTTGTCATGAACATTTATGGGAGCAGAAAAGGAAATGGACTGCTTCTATAGGCAGAGTAAGAAGTGTGAAAACACATGGATGTCCCAGAATCTTGCACCGACATTGGTGAAATGTTTAGGAAAAAAAGAAAAAGAAAAGAAAAAAAGGGCCTCTAAAGTGTTGGGGGATTTTTGGACAGTCCCAGACAAGAATCAGCCAGGATGGTAAAGGGAATAGCCGTACTAATGGTGTCATAGATCCACAGCAAGTAAGATTCTGTATTAAGACATTTAGCTTCTTCGATTCCGTCTCTAGGAGAGGGTTACCAGGGGCAGTGTGGCACAATGGAGCAAGCATTCGATCCAAATAAAAAACATTTGCTGCTTTTGTTTTTCAGTCATGTCCAATTCTTTGTGACCCCGTTTGGGGTTTTCTTGGCAGAGATACTGGTGTGGTTTGCCATGTTCTCCTCCAGCTTATTTTACAGATGTGGAAACTGAGGCAGACAGGGTTAAGTGACTAGCCCACAGTCACACAGCTAGTAAGTGTCTGAGGCCAGATTTGAACCCAGGAAGACTCTTCTTGACTCTAGGCCAGGTACTCCGTCTTCTATGCCACCTGACTAAAACACACACACACCACGTGCACACACACACCCCTCTCTTTTTAAACTTTAGGTATAGAAAGTGACATTCCATTTTATTTTGGTTCTTTAAGCCAGTATGTCTTTATTCAGCAAGCGTTTGTTAAGTACTTTCTACACAACAATGTCCTAGACACTAAAATACCGTTAGAAAGTCAGATCCTACATTGGGGAAAGATAAATCATTTATACACTATCCAACTAGAGAATAACTACAAAGAACCTGTAAGACAATAGAAACCGAACAGTAGAATTATAGTCTGTCAGACCTCCCAGGGACTTTAGAGATTCTCTCATTTAACTCCTTAATTTTTTCTTTTTTGCTTTTTAGAGGGCAGTTGGGGTTAAGTAACTTGCCCAAGGTCACACAGTGTGTGTGTGTGTGTGTGTGTGTGTGT
>NW_027185863.1:6918029-6963855 GCF_028583685.1 Petaurus breviceps papuanus
GTGTGTGTGTGTGTGTGTGTGTGTGTGTTAAGTGTCTGAGGCCGGATCCGAACTCAGGTCCTTCTGACTCCGGGGCCGGTGCTCTACTCACCGTACCACCTAGCTGCCCCAACTCCTTAATTTTTTGCACGTAAGGAAAGTGAATCCCAAGAAGATGCTGAAAATGTACAGAAAATTGGTTAGCAGATTTAGGATTTGACTTCAGTTCTCTTTGACTGCCTATCCTATGCCTTATTCTACCACCCCTCTTTCTATTATTTGTAGTATCTAGCAGTTCTTATAGAAGATGCTGCTTAAATGGTTGCTAAATGAGTAAATGGATAAATGAAGCTTTGAACTTGGCCTCAAGAACCAGTTCAGAAATTACAGACTTTCCTTGGCAGAGTTGGGTGGGGAGATGGGTAGACTAGACATTTTGTATGAGGAGGAGAATATTATGAGCAAAGTCATAGAAATGGAATGGGATCTGCACAGGGAAGGACATTGGTTTGGGTAGACTGCAGCACCATAGTGGGGATCTAGGAGGTCTTCCCTGTGTCTGACCTGGTAATTGGATCTATGAATAGATGCTGTCGTTTGTGTAATGCATGAGAATGTAGGTTCTTGAGAGCAGTGACTTCTCATTTTTGTCTTTGTATTTTTTTTGTCTATTATAATTCTTGGCGCAGAAATATGTGCCAAGTAAATATTTGTCGAACTGAATCTTTTATTTACATATCAGGCATCTCCTAGTCAATGTAAATGAGTAAAGGTGGGAGTGAAGCAGTGATTAAAACTAGCTTCTTTGTCTGCTCCCTTAATCCTCCCACCCCAAGAATGAGGTCAAACTATGAAGCTCATTTTAATATAGTTTTGGGAATGCTTACATAATAACCTATGGATTTTAGTGGTCAAACACTTGTCGACAACTTTGGGTCACCAGTTAAGAAAGGACAGAATAAGATATGTTTACATAACAGTTTAAGGTTTGCAAAACTCTTTTCTCACAACTCTGTGGGTAGTGTAAGCATTATCATCTCTAGAAAACTGAAGTTCAATGGAAATACTACTGGTAATTCTCAGAGCTAGGATTTGAACCTAGGTCTTCTGAGTGAAACCAGCACTGCATACACCAGACTGTCTCTTAGGATGGGTCTTTTGACCTCAGGTAGGGGAAGGTCTGCAGCACCATTCCTCAGTTACCTATCCCCACCCATAATGAGATGAGTTTTAATGCATGGAGCTAGGTTGTAATTTTAGAGGCGCTAGTTAAGTGCTTTAACAATAATTATAGGTAAAGGACTTCCAATAGCTACAATGTTAGGTTTAGAAGACTGGATATGGAGTCAGGAAGACCCGGATTCAAATTTGGCCTCAGACACTCACTAGCCGTGTGACTCTGAGCACGCTGTGTGAGCTGTTTGCCTCAGTTCCCTCAACTGTAAAGTAGAGTTGAGATAAGAGCACCTACTTCTCAGGGTTCTTGTAAGGATCAGAAGAGATAACGCCTATAAAAACTCTTAGCACAGGGCCTGGCATGTAATAGGCTTTGCAGAAATGCTTACTCCTTTCCCCTTCCCTTCTCCTTAATTTTGTAGGTACTCACAGGCCTTTTCTTGTTAAAGCCCATAAAGTAGCTCTGAGAAACCCTTTAATACCTTTTTAATTATATGTCTCCTAAACCTTTTCTGAGCAACTAGGTGGTACAGTGGATAGAATGCTAGTCCCGAAGTCGGGAAGATTTACCTTTGTGAGTTTAGATCTGGCCTCAGATACTTACTAACTGTGACCCTGGACAAGTTACTTACCCTGTTTACCTACCTCCATTTCCTCATCTGTAAAATGAGCTGGAGAAGGAAATGGCAAGCCACTCCAATATCCTTGCCAAGAAAACCCCAAATGAAGTCATGAATAGCAGGACATGACTGCAATGACTGAACAGTAATACCTTTTCTAAGGACAAATGAGAGAACTATTACTGCAAAGAGCCCTAGCTTTGGAGTCAGGGGACCATGGTTCAAACCCTGTTTCTGATCCTTACTGTGTGGCCTTGTTCCTTCTTCCTAAGCCTTCACTCCCGCCTCTGTAAAATGAGGGTACTGAGTTCCCAGGTCCATCCCTTCCAGTGCTGGAACTATGAAAGCTGAAGGAGCTCAGCAGAAAAGTTCCAGTTGGAAGGATGTTTTGTGGTGAAGTTGGCCCAGCGTTATGCCTTGTGGAGGCACAGGCTTGGGAAGTTAATTTAGCTTTTATCTCCCTTTGTCAGTAAAGAACACAGGAAAACGAGTGCTGGCTGCTTTATGTTGAACTATATTTGGGTAAAATGACATGTCCTGGTCTCTTGACTGGCAAATCTGCAAAAAATTAAATATGGAAATAGCACTATCTTTAATGTATACGGAAGCAGATGCCAAATTATCTCCTTCCCAAAGGGCTGATGTCTTTCTCAGATGGAAAAGCTTAATGTGCATTTGAGGAAATGACACAGAACAGCTACTATAAATGGGAATTTTTGCAGAACCCGGCTGTCAGAGACGTATGATAAATGATGGCCTCAGTTTGACTTCCAGTCTAGCTGTTTCTGTGATCATATGTCTTTGGTATCTTGAGTCATTTTTTCCATTCCCTCTTTACCTTGAAAGCTGTGTCTTATTAGTCCTAGTTCTTCCAGAGATAAATGAAGCCTACCCCGTTTGGGTGCCATTTGAAACTTCTTTTCCCAACTGATTTGAAATCCCCCATCTCCTTTCGTTCTCACAGCAAGGTTATGAGGTGAAGTTTCCTGAAGGCAGACACTGTTTTCATTTTTGTCTGTTCTGTGTCTGTCATCTAGTTCATACAGTGCCTGGATCATGGACACTTAATAAATATTTATGGATAGAATGACAGAGTAGATAAATGTTTTATAGGTGAGGAAAATGAAGCACGGAGAGGTTGTCACTTTCCAGGGATCACGTAGACTGGTAAATAGAACAGAACAGCTAAGACTAAAGCCTGAAACTGCCCTCTCCAAAGCTGCCTAGTGATCTCTTGCTCACCAACTCCAATGACCTTTTCTCAGTCTTCTTCACCTCTTGGCAGCCTTTGACTGCTGTTGACTGTTGATCACTCTGTCTTCCTTGATGCTCTCTTCTAAGTTTCTGGGACATTATTCTCTCTTGCTTTTCCTTCTACCTCTCTGACTGCTCCTTCTCTGTCTCTTTTGCTAAATTGTCCTTCAGGCCATGCCCTCTAACAGTAGGTTTCCTTCAGGATTCTGTCCTGGGACCTCTTCTCCCTCTATACTGGTATATTTGGTGATCTCATCAGCACCCATGGATTTAATGACCAACTTTAAGCTGGTAAATCTCAACTCTGCCTTTCTTACCTCAACCTTTCTGTGGACCTCCAGTCTCGCATCTCCAACTACCTTTGAGACATGTTGAATTGGATGTCCAGTAGATACATGCAACTCACTAAGTCCAAAATTGAACTCTTTATCTTTCCCCCTAAGCCAGGAATGGGGAACCTGTAGCCTCCAGGTTACAAGCGTCTCTCTAGGTCCTCCAGTGCATCTCTTTGACTAAAGTCTGCCCGAAGCCCTCTCCCCCTCCTCCCTTCCCTATTACTATAGAGGGCAACACCTCCTTCCCAGTCCTTCAGAATCACAACCTAGGATTCATCCTGCCTTCCTTCCATATCCAAGTTGTTGTCAAGGCCTATCGATTTCCCTTTATAAATATCTCTCTTATACATCCCCTTTTTTCCTCTGACACTACAACCACTCTAATGCAGGCCTCATCCTCTCACACCTAGATTACTCCAATAGCCTGTTGGTAGATCTGCCTGCCTCAAGTCTTTCCCCATTCCAATCCATCCTCCATTTAGCCACTAAAGTGATTTTCATAAATCAGGTCTGATTATGTCATCTTCCTACTCAATGAATCCAGTGGCTCCCTGTTGCTTCTAAGAACAAATACAAAATGCCCTGTTTGGCATTCAGAGCTCTTCAAGACCCTCCCTAGACCACTCCTCCCAAACTACTATACTACCCCTACATCCTTCCCACAATCTTTCTGTAAATAAGATCCATCTTGCCTCCATGAAAGCGCTCAGATTCAATCTAGCTTAGATTCAGTCTAGCCTGCTTGTCATTACAAGCGTCACTAATGCTTAAGCTCCTTAAGAGTCTACCCAACATGGCAAATCTTTAATAAACTTTGCTTTACTTTGTCTGAGAAAAGACTTGAGTTGAATTCATTCAGCAGTGTCAGTATTTTGGGGTCTTGAGCACCCCTAAACCCCAAATCTCAACAGTGTGATATGGTCAGGTCTTGTGCTTTAGGAACCTTAATTTGGGACCTCAGTGGAGGATGAATTGGAGAGGAGAGAAACCTGAAAAACAAAGAAACTTTTACTGGGTAGAGTTGGGGTAGTATCATAGAAGGGTGTGGTGATACAGAGTTACAACAAAGTAGAGAGAGAGTCTAGGGTGGAGTAATAGGGGGAAAATGAGAGTTTTAGAGCAATTTGAGTAACTCTAGCAATGACTTAAATATGAAAACATGAAAGCTACTTTTGGGGGCAAAAAACAACAAAACAAAAAGCAGGAAGACCCATTTTGAGGCTGTTGTAATAGTCTAGTTGAGATGTGATTAGTACCTGAACTAGTGTGGTGGTGGTAGTATGAGTGGAGAGAAGGCTCATGGAAGAGATATTTTGGAGGTAGAATCAACAAGACTTGATAACTGATCATATACAGGGAATGATGGAAAGGAAAGAGAGGAAAATGATTCCAGGGTTGCAAAATGGGTTGACAGAAGGTGATAGTACCCTCTGTAGAAATAGTAAAATAGAAGAGGTGGGTTTGGGGGAGACTGATAATGAGTTTTATTTAAGTTGCTCTTGAGATATACCCACCAGATACTCAGTTCAAAATGTTTAAAAGGCAGTTGGTGATGTTGGATCAGATCTCTAGCAAGTAGGACTGGATTGAAAGATCTGGAAGTCATCTGCATAGAAATGAAGCCTTAGGAGCTATTGAGATGAGTTTGTGTTCCTTTTTTCTTTTACTTCCCCTATTGAATCCTCCTGCCTTCTCTTCCCCACACTCATTATCCCTTTGCTTTTTTCTTTCTTTTGTATTCCTTAATTGTTCGCAATTGGGAATTTGAATGCAGCTTTTAATACACTTATAGAATGAAGTTTTATTTCTCTTGTTTTCATTTAACAAGATAAACAAAATGAACAAGTGAATTGAGTATTATATGTTTCTTTCTCTTGCCTCTAAAAATATGTTTCAGAGCTGGGTCTGACCTGCATTAATAGAGGGAATTTTCTCATTGGGAATCCCCTGTTACCATTAAAATCACAAGGAGAGAAAGATATTTAATTAAAAAAAAAAACCCAAAACCTCACCTTAATTTAAATGAGTTGTACTTGGGTGGTCCTTTTTTACATCTTTGGCTCATGATTTAATTTTCTAAAGTTTCCCACCCCTGTCTGTCAATGATTATTCTGCCTAGTGTGTATCTGAATTATTCTATATAGTTTTTCCATTCCTAATGGATTGTTAAGGGTTTTGAATTTTTAAGGGAAAAAATAAAATTAATTTGTTTTTAAATAATGTCTGTAATAAATTGGTGAAGAACAGTTTAAATGTGTGTTTACCTCGAAATTAGTTAGTGCTATGTATTTATTTCAGCAGTTCTACTTTGAACGGGTAGGGATTTTACCCCAGACAATGTGCTTTCTTTCCTTCAGTTCTAATTAACAGCAAGGCCAGATGACTATGACTAAAGATGGCTAATGGAAAATTTTAATATCCCTTTCTGCAGTCACCCCAGAAAGGCTCCTTTTCAAATGATATCCCTAAAGGAGCATGACTAGGGAGGAAGGTTGGCAGAGTGGAAAGAAGACTGGATTTGGAGTCAGAGAACCTGAACTCTAATTCCTTCAAGGCTCAGCTCAAGTGCCTGGTGAACTCTCTTTGCGGATGTGCTAAGCCAGATTGAGAGCAATTAACTTTCCTCGAACCAAATGAGTTAGGGGGATGTCTACCCTGAGCGGGTGAGGACTTCCCCTGGTGGAAGGGGCAGATGGGAACAATTGGTTCCAATGGCCATGAATATGAATGAAGCAGATGCTAGTGCTGAGAGCTTGGTCAGACATCAAAGACACCACGTCATCCACTGCATCCCAGGCCATCTCCAGTCCTCTTGACTTTTGTCCTGCCACTGCAATTCAGTGACTCAGGAAGAGAGTTAGATGGATAACTTCATCCAACTTTGTCTCACTTAAATCCAATTCACAGGCAAATCAAGACGTTACATGATGGTCCTTTTCAAAAATGAAAGAGTGATAGCAGTAACAACAGCCTTTCCAAAGAAGTCATTCCCAATCCTCCTTAATCTTAGGGGTGCCCTCAGAGGGCACCCCCGATTTCTACTGCATGTATCTCATTTGTACATAATTGTATGCATGTTGTCTCCCCTTTGAGGCTATGAACTTCTTGAGAGCGGGGACTTTTTTGTTTTTTTTTGGGGGGGGGGTTATATCTTCAGGCTTAGCACAGTGCCTGACACATAATCACTTTAAAGAAATGCTAGTTGACTATGTGTGTTAAGTTCATCTCTGTTTCTGCTTATTGTTTTGCTTTTCTTTGGAAACGAATTTTACTGAAGAAAAAACAGTCCGGCCGGGCATCCTTTTTTTTTTTTTTTACCCTTTTGGAAGGGTATTTGGGGTTAAGTGACTTGGCCAAGGTCACACAGCTAGTAAGTGTTAAGTGTCTGAGGCCAGATTTGAATTCAGGTCCTTCTGATTCCAGAGCCAGTGCTCTATTCACTGTCATGCATCCTTTTTAAAAACTGGCTTCTTTTACCCCAGCAATTGACAGTCCATAGGTTTGTGTCTTGGAGGGATTGTGCAGTGGACCCACAAGTTAACTATTCATTTGAACAAACTCAGAATAATCAAAAGAATGTGGATGTTGAGATGTGGTCCTCTGTCTTATTTGAATACTGCTGTATAGTATTTGTGTCATAAAAGCATAGGCTCATTGTTATAAAGTTGGAAGGGACATTAGAGTTAATTTAGTCCAACCTTTTCATTTTCCAGATGAGAAAACTGAGACCCAGAGAAGCGAATTTTAATTCAGATTCTCTGACTCCAAATCTGTCATTCTTTCCACTGTGTTACATTGCCTCAGCTTTAATCTGTCAGTGGGGTTGAACCAAGAAGCAAAAGGATATTACATTTCACAGAAGTAAATTTAGGGAAATTGAGAAACTTTCACTGGGTAGAGTTGGGGTAGTATCGTAGAAGGGTGTGGTGATATGGAGTTACAACAAAGTGGAGGGTAGTAATAGGGGGGAAATGAGAGTTGTAGAGCAATTTGAATGGCTCTAGCAATGACTTAAATCTGAAAACATGAAGAAAATAAAATTACTTCATAGAATATAGCATATTTAGAGAGTACAAATAAAGTGATCCCTGTGGAGTTGAGATAAACTTTGTATTTTTGTAGCTTAATTCATCTTGCTTCAGTTTCAGGGAAAGAGATTTTATATTCAATGAACACTGATTGTATACATAGTGGTATGCTAAGCACTTGGGTATTGGGTCTCATAGGATCACTGATTAAGAGTTGAAAGAATGGGGCAGCTAGGTGGTGCAGTGAGTAAAGCCCTGCCCTGAGTCAGGAGGACTGGCCTCAGACACTTAACACCCACACAAAAAACTAGCTGTGTAACCTTGGGGAAGTTACTTAACCCCAATTGCCCTCCAAAAAATTGAGAGTTGAAAGAATGGTCTCTAGAACTTAAGTCCAAGCCCCACATTTTACAGAAGTGGAAACTGAGACCCAGTGAAGGTAAGTGACTTTCTCAAGATTGCCTGGTACAGAATTATATGTTTGTATAATGCAACTTAGACTACATGCAGCCACTTCAGGAAATTCTTCATATTAATCAGGACCTAACTGGAGTCAGGAAGATATGAGTCCAAATATAGCCTCAGATACTTACTAGCTGTGTGATCCTGAACAAGTCACTTAACCCTGTTTGCCTCAGTTTCTTCCTCTGTAAAATGAACTGGGAAAAAAAGTATCCAGTAAACCAAACTTTACTGTTTGCCAAGTAAACCCCAAATGGGATCATGAAGAGTTGGAAACAACTGAAGCTATAGTAAAGCGTCAGGATTTAAAACCAGGTCCCCTGGCTCCAGAATCAGTGCTTTTACCACTATCCCACATATAGAGAATGTAAACAAAATATCACCAGTCACTTGGAATAGTTTAGAGTACCCAGAGTCTAAATTTAAAACAAAGATGGAATCAATTAAAATATTGTGGCAGCACTTAGTAGTTTAGTTTCCTGAGAAAATAAGTATAACAGCAGTGGTCACTAGAGGGCAGTGTTTCCAATTACATTGAAAATGAACCTTTCAGGACTATGCCTGTTAGTTTTCAAATTAGCCAAAAAAAAAAAAAGTTTCTTACCGTGTTTCCCCGATAATAAGACACTGTCTTATTAATTTTTGGACAGAAAAACACCAGAGGGCTTATTTTCAGGGGAGGGCTTATTTTAATGAACATTGACAGCAATGACATGTGACTCCTCTACAATTGCTTTCTTATACTCAACAGTATATGGTAGCTCTTCCTTTTTGTACTCATGTCTGGGGGTCAAAACAGACAGAATAATAAAATTATGACCATCAGTCCTTCTTTTCACTCCATCATGCCCCCTGAGTCCTTCTTTTTTCCTCCATCATGCCCTTTTTATCCTCCATCATGCCCCCTCACTCCCGCTTACATACCGGGTTTTTATGTTGTCCTGCCTCAGCTCTCCTCCGAGGCACTGCTCTCAATGGCGCCAGCAAGCAAATCATTGGGGAAGAACAGGATGACGCGCTCACTGCTGCAGCTCTGATTGGATGCAGCTCGGAGCGTGGTGTGCGTTTCACAGGGGGGGGGGACGGTGCATTCAGAAGGTACCGTAATGTAGAGTGTAGCGCAGGGGATCACCTTCACGACAGTAGCAATCTCAATAGGGCTTATTTTCGGGGGAGGGCTTATTTTAGAGGAATCTTACTCAGTACGGGGAGGGCTTATTTTCGGGATAGGTCTTATTATCGGGGAAACACGGTACCTCTAGTTTGGGGATTTCTCCCTCCTCCTCCCCTTCCTTCCCACTACCTATGGAGCACCATCATCATTATGAGTTACATGATGTTCCCTACAGGTTTGTAAGAGGCTAAAGCCCTTGGAAAGGGCTGCCAAGTCCTTTCATCTCTTTGTTTTACAGATGAACAGACTGAGGCCTGTTCAGATGAAGTGATTTACTCAAGGTTGCACAAGTAGTAAACATCATCAAATATTAAATTATGTTCTATTAGAGTCATTCTGTTTCTGTATTTTAGTATATTAGCTATATATCAGTAATTTGTGTATGGAATATATGATTTATTTTTAACCAGACTTGTGATTTCAGTGGAGGAAGGGCAATGGTGTCAAACTCAAGGGAAATGGACGCCATTAAACTATTTGTTCATAAGGATTCCTGCAGGCCACATATTGACTTAAAAACACATGTGTTTATATATGTATATGTGTGTATATATACATATACATATATACCTACCTACAGAGCCGTATAGATAAATATATAAATTTGCCGATAGATTCAGATCAGATAGGAACTACATTTTAATCTGGTTCAGGCCCCACTTGGCCATGTTGTAGGCTGCATGTGGCCTATGGATTACATCTTTGATACTTTGGACATGGGGTGCTCCTGATGAGAAAGCATAGAGGGTATATATTTTAATATCTGCTTTCTAATCATGGCTGATAAAGTAGATTTGTTTTCCCTGCATATTACTTGCTCAACATCTACTTTTTTTTTTTTTAAAGCAATTGGGGTTAAGTAACTTGCTCAAGGTTACACGGCCAGTTATTATTTCTGGGTGTGGTGCTGAGTATCTGAGCCCGGATTTGATCCAGGTCATCCCGACTCTGGAGCTGGTGCTCTTACTCGCTGAGCCACCTGGCTGCCCCTAAGCAATTGGGGTTAAGTAACTTGCTCAAGGTTACACAGCCAGGTGTTTCTGGGAGGGTGCTAAGTGTCTGAGCCCGGGATTCAATCTCCAGGTCTTCTCAACACTGGAGCTGGTGCTTACTCGCTGTGCCACCTGGCCGCCCCTCAACATCTACTTTCAAAAATTTTCTCCCTCCTCCCTTCATTGCCTCCTTCCCTGAGACAGTTAGTAATTTAATAAAAGGTTATACATGTGCAATCATGCAAAACATATGCTATTAACTTTTTTTTTTTTAAAGCAATCGGGGTTAACTTGCTCAAGGTTATACGGCCAGGTGTTTCGTGTTTCTGGGTGGGTGCTAAGTGTCTGAGCCCAGGATTCGATCCAGGTCATCCTGACACTGGAGTCGGTGCTCTTACTTGCTGTGCTACCTGGCCGCCCCGTGCTATTAACTTTTAAAAGCACTTATTGTGACCTTGGGTAAGTCACTTAATCCCAACTGCCTTGCCTTCCCCCCTCCAAAAAATAAAAATAAAAACAAAACCATTCGTTGCTACTAGTTCTCAACTGGGGTCAAACAGCCCGTGTCTAATTCTTTTTGTTGAGGGGGGAGGGCAGGTAATTGGAGTTAAGTGACTTGTCCAAGGTCACATGGCTAATAAGTGTTAAGGGTCCGAGGTTGAATTTGAACTCAGGTCCTTCTGACTCCAGAGCTGGTGCTCTACTCACTGCACAACCTAGCTGCACCCCCATGTCTAATTCTTTTACCACAGGAGACAGCCTTTCAAATACTTGAAAATAGATATGTCTATGTTTGCCTTGCTTCTCCCCCCTTATTATCCCCATTCCTTCCCTTACCCCTTTCTCTACCTCTTAGGAGGCAGAGTAGATAAGACTCTGAACCCAAAGTCAGGAAGACCTGAGTCAAATCCTGCCTTAGACACTTAATAGCTGTGTGAAATTGGGCAATTCATTTAACTTCTGTTTGCCTCAATTCCCTCATCTGTAAAATGGGGATAATAATAGCACCTACCTCCCAGGGCTGTTGTAAGGATCAAATGAGATCATATTGGTAAAATGCATAGTAAACCCCTCAGGAGCTTTTCAGTCCAGGAAGGCAGGACAGATACACAAAAAGATGAATAACAACAAAATGCCTACTGGGTGCATACCACACTAATACAGATCTAAAAAAGACCAGACTGATTTGTGAAGACTAGGCAACAAAATATTTATTTCAGTTACATAAACTCATCTTAAATACCTGTCGAATAACCATAATCCAACCACTTCAAGCGAAAAAAAAAAAGTAATCATTTTGGACTTTCCTATTAGTGGTTAAATGCTTACTCCCTCCTAATATCATTCAATGCACAAAAAACGAATGACCCAACTGTAATTGCTTGGACTAGGAGCCATTTGGGTGGTTTTTCGCCACTCCTTCATGTAAGCTATTGCTGATGATTATAAGCTTTTCATAGCTTGTGTTCAGTGTTTATGGAGAAACTTAGGATAATAAAGAAATTACCATTTTGCAGCAAATAATTAAGAACATAGATTTTTTAAAAAATGATATTCCTTAGAACTTTTACCAAGGAGAACAGAGAAGGTTATTGAATAGGTGGATACTGTTAACTAAGTTAATTATCATAAAACTAAATCTGCTTTTATTTGTTTTTGGTCGGTTACCTTCCAGCACTGACCACAAGTATCTTTTGAAACTTGTAATTAGAGTCATAGTTAATTCCTGAATGAATCTGTGCCCAAATTATTCTTTGAATGGGCCTCTTGTATGATTCTCTCTTGGAAAGTATGCATGCCTTTGGTCATGATCCCTGGGTGACTGAAATTCCCTTATTACTTCTTTGATTTAAGTTAATAGGGCTTGAGAGTTGTTGGGTGTAACACAAACCATTTCCACCTTAGTGCAGATTAGTTTATCAAACCAGCTAGGTCGTTATTTAGCACAGTGGAAGGGACTGAAGCAGACATGTATCTTTGAAGGGATGGGTGGATTATCGTACTGGTACAGTGCACTGGGCAGGTAGGGTAGTCACCATGAAGGTATCAGGTCCTGGACAGAGAGAGTAGAGGTTCCAAAGGACTGGGAACAAACCTAGATATAAAAAGCAAATTTTTTCTGCTTCAGAGTTTTACTTAGGAACTGTGGTATCTTGGGAAGAGGAAAATCTGGAAGGAGAGAGAAAGTAGTCATGTATATTTCTTGCTTCACTGTAATGGATCATCATTTTCTCTACTTAATAAGAATTTTCTTACCAGTGGGCAGGGAAGATTTTGGGGGTGAGAAGAGGGGAATGTGATCTTGGGTTTTTATTTTATTTATAAGATAACTGGTAGTAAAGTGGCTAGGTCCTGGAATCAGGAAGACCCGAGTTCAAATCCAGCCTTAGACATGTGTGACCCTGGGCAAGTGACTTAAGGGGGTTAACTGTTTACCTTAACTTCCTCAACTGTAAAATGGAAATTATAATAGCACCTCTCCAGTTGGTTGTGAGGAGAAAATGAAGTAATATTTGTCAAGTACTCAGCATAGGACCTGATTCACTTAATAGATATTTATTCTCTTCCCTGCTTTCTCTATCCCTTTTAAATCTTCTGTACCCATATAGGCATTGACATGGATAATGAAAGCTGATTGTTTTTTCTTTTTCCATTTTTGTGGTTGTTCAGTCATATCTGACTCTCTGTGACCCCGTTTAGGGTTTTCTTGGCAAAGATACTGGAGTGGTTTGCCATTGCCTTCTCCAGTTCATTTTACAAATGAAGTTTAAGTGACTTGCCCAGGGTCAAATAGCTATTAAGTTGCCAAGGTCAGATTTGAACTCGGGAAGAGGAATATTCTTGACTCCAGACCCAGCACTCTTTATCTACTGTGCCACCATCTATCTGCCCCCTTCTCTAAAAGGCTTCCACTGCACATGCCTTTTGGGTACTCTCTTGAAATGTATCCTTCATGAAATGTATCTTTAACACAATATTCTGTTTAGGTGATCAGAATAATAGAAAAGATACGCATCTCTCAGGATCCCCTGTGGTTGTTTTCATCCAGTCAATTGCATTGCGCAGCTCAGTCCAATTTTAGCAGCATCGTAGTGGAGGGTTGGATGGTTTAGCATTCTGGCATTTTGGGAACTTTTATTCTCAGCCTGCCAAATGGAGCCCAGTGCTTCTGAGCTGGTTTTGTGCCTGGGATGTTACCATCTGGTAGCTGTACTGAAGTATATTTAAACAAGAATTAATTTGATTTGGGGTTTGGGGCAGGAGGAAACTTTAGTTGAAAAACCAGGATCCTTAAAACTGCTGCTAAATAGCTCCCTTGTTTTCAATCCAAGCAGAAGAACAGAGAAAAAATTACTGTTCTCTTGATCCCAGATTATATCTCTGTAAATTGTCATGATAACACAGTATATAGTAAAATAAAGCCAAGACTTCTGGTGGCTGATTCTTGCCTGTATTGAGGGTGCTCAGGTTCAGAGGGCAGCTAGGTGGTGCAGTGGGTAGAGAAAGTCTTGGAATCTAGAAGTTAAAAAGTTAAAATTTGGTCTCATTTACTGGCAGTGTGACCCTGGCCAAGTCACTTCACCCTGTTTGCCTCACTTTCCTCTCTATAAAATGGTCTGGAAAAGGAAATGGCAAACCACTCCAGTATCTTTGCCAAGAAAACCCCAGGTGGGGTCAGGAAGAGTTAGACACAGCTGAAATGACTGAACAGTAGGATCAGAGGATCATAGAATCATAGTTGTAGAGATGGAAAGGGGAAGAAGCTGAGAAAAAACTTACTTGAGTGACTTACTCAAGGCCCTCTAGGGAGGGAGTGTTAGAGAGAGAGTTTGAACTCAGGTCCTCTGGCTTCAGGTCCAACTCTCTTTCCATTGCATTACATGGCCATTTATTCAACAGAACTTTTGGCTGCCTGATCTCTGACCCATCCACCCACCACATCAAAAGCTTGAAATTCATTTGAAACTCTGTGCTTGTGCTTGGTTGAGACTGAAGGACAAAGGAAATGATGGTCAGATGTAAATCCATACCTCAGAAATCAGGAAGGAACCATTCGAGAGCAGCTTATTACTCCAGGGAATTTAGTTTCCCCCGGGGTCCAGCTAACATAAAAGTCAAAATGTGCTAGGTGACAGAGTGAATACAGCACTAGTCCTGAAGTCAAGACCTCAGTTCAAATCCAGGCTCAGAAACTTACTAGTTGTGTGACCTTGGGCAGGTCCCTTAACTACTGTTTGCCTCAGTTTCCTCAACTGTAAAATTGGGACAACAATAGCACCTACTTCCCAGACTTGTCATGAGGTTCAAATGAGATATTTGTAAAGCACGTTGCACAAATGTCTGGCACATACATAGTAGGTGTTTAATTCTGTAAACGTTCCGTTCTTTATTTTGCTTTGCTTCTGGGTTACTAGTGGTGCCTTCCAAAGAGAGGTAAAGAGATAAGGAGCCTTAGAGACTGTGTGGGGTATGGGGACCCCAAAATCCCCTACCCAAATTTTATAAAAACTTAGAGATGTCTCAAGGGTAAGGACAGGAAGTATTTATTCAGTCCTCATGAGAAGAGGGCATCATCTCCACCAGGATGGACTAGTGGAAGGAGGCTCGTTACAGAAGACAAAGCAAGGTTATATACTCCAGCACAGACAAACCCCCTCCCACCACTATCCCTTATTCCCATTGGCTGGGAGGCTGGCTTATAGTCTAGGCGCAAAAAAAGACAAAGAACAAGGAAACAGGGTATAGCCAACCCAAAAGTACATGTCCTTAGTTGGCAAACTTAATGCTGATGTGGCAGTAAGGGAGGGGGAAGGGGTCCTGAGTTGTGTAATTTCTTAGGAAACCAGAACTTAGGCCTATCTGGTCTTACAAAAGTCTGTCTCTAGTTTCGAGATAGTCTCTCTCTGTCTCCCCTCACCCTGAGGAGTCTTCACAGAGTGTACCCCATTCAGAGACCAATTTTCAAGTGTCAGTAATGGGGAATCATGGGAGAAAGGGGAAACTGTAAACACAGGTTGTGTGGAATCTTCTGTTGAGTGAATGTGTCTTAAAAATGGGGCAAGGGAGCAAAGCAGTGTGTACTGAGGAAAAAGGCCTATGATTTCAGTAACAGATCCGGCCTAACTTATTTCCATGGAGTCCATTGCAATATAGTTATGGGGCTCATTTTTCTCTGGCCTGGGCATTTGGAAAGATCTCCATGTCTATAATGAAATTAGAGTCCCCAGCCGAGACTTTGCTCAGAAATACTGGTGAATGTTTTCATATGTAAATCTAGTCACATGCTTCTCTACTGGCCTTTATTGTTCCCTGTTTGTGCCAAATATTTACTCTTGGTATCTTAAACTTAGTCTAGGAAAGGTTCTTTATTCAGCTGAATTTGGCACAACTGAAATTGAATTTGGCAGGAACACAACCTACCCCTTGAGTTGACATTGTTATTAGTCTTATAACTGGTTTTTTTTTTTAATCTCTCAGTCTCAGATGTGTTCCATTCTGATCTTTATCCTTTACCAACAGTTTACCTCTAATAACTTTCTGATTCAGTATTCTAATGCTGAGTAGCTGTTAAACATTCCTTTTCTCCCCTTTCTCTTGGCTCTTTTTTTAAAGGCTTATTCATGCCTTTTATTTGTGTACCACATTCCTTTCCTCCTGTATCTCTCCTCTGTGAACCCTCCCTTGAAGCACAGAAAAAAAAAACAACACACCAAACAATTAAAACCAACCAGTCAGCACTTATTCAGCATTTACTATGTCCCAGGCAGACTGTGGGCTGAACACCAAAGATATGAAAAAGGCAAAAACATGGTCTCTATCCCCAAGGAGCTCATAAGACTTATTCCTGACAACCTGTAGCATCCATAGATTCCCCTCTCTCCTCTTCTGTAGGAAGAGGAGAGAAGCTGTTTAGTGAAACGAGCACTTTAAAATCTCTTCTATGTGGGGCTATCAGAGAAATGATCCAAAGATTAAAAAAATGCAGAACAATTAAACTGTCCCAGCCCCAAAAAGTAAACACAACGTGTATGTCTGTGTCTCTGTGTATATGCAAAAGTGTGTGCTTTACATAGACAAAGTATAATATACAAAAGCAATTTCAGAAGAAGGGATAAGGAAAGTAGTGACAACTGGGTAGTTGGGGAAGATGGGTAAGGGAGACCTGGAGGGATCTCATAACAAGTAGATAGGACAGTACAGACAATACAGAGCCTGGAGTTAGAAAGACTCATCTTCTGCGTTCAAAGGTGACCTCAGACATTTAGAAGCTTGACCCTGGGCATCACTTAACCCTGTTTGTCTCAGAGGACCTCATCTGTAAAATGAGCTGGAGAAGGAAATGGCAAACCCCTCCAGTATCTTTGCTAAGAACACCCCAAATGGGGTCACCAAGAATCAGACAGGACTGAATGTGACTGAACACCAGCAATGGAGATGACCCCTGGACTGAGCCTTAAAGGGAATTAGGAATTCTGAGAGGGGGAGGTGAGAAGAGAAAGAATTCCAGGTATCTGGGAGAGCCTTGACAAAAGTTTGGAGACAAGAGAGACTGTTATGTAGGAGGACCAGCAAATAGGCTGGTAGAGTGTGTAGTATAATAAGCAGTAATAAATCTGGGAAGGACTTTAAATGTCAAACAGAAGAGTTTATATTTTATCCTAGAAGTAACAAGGAACTATTAAAGACTTTGGAAATAACCTCAGAAGATAAATACTTCATCGCCCTTATTTAACAAATGAGGAAACTAAAAAAAATGTTTTTTAATTAGATTAAAAAAACAACAACAAGGAAACTGAGACCTAGCCAGATCTGTATTTTAGAAATGTCACCCTAGCAGCTGTATTTCATCAGAGGAAGCATATTTTAGTAAGTAGGTTCAGGAAAACCTGGGTTTGGATCTTGCTCTTTTGACCCTTTTCACCTATAGGTGATATATGCCAGGCAAATAACTGAACCTCCTTGAGTCTGTTTCTTCAGTTATAAAATGGCAGTGGTAATATCACCTACATCAATGTGTTGTTGGGAGGATCTAATGTGATAATGTATGTAAAACACCTTGTAAAGGTTGATGTATGTAATGTATGTGGTATGTATGTTATGTGTGTAATGTATGTAAATTACCTTGTAAACTTCAAAGTGTTACATAAATGAAATCTGCTACTTTGATCATTCTTTAGAACCAAGATTGGTGGTTCCAATTAGTCAGAAATTGGCTGCCTTGTAATATTGCTTTCATTTACTCTAGCATATTTGTGTATGTTACTATCCTGGCTCTCCTTATTTTATCCTGTATCAATTCATTCGAGTCTCAGAATTGCCCATATTCTCATTTGTTTCTTAAGGTGCAGTAATATTCCACCACATTTGTAACCCACTCTCAGAGGAGACATTCCAGGTGGTTAATAGCAGACAGGGAAAGGCAATGTAGAGCAGAGGTCACAACTTTGGACTTGGAATCAGAAAGATCCAGTTCAGATCCCGTCTCAGCTAATTACTAGTTGAATGTGACCCTGGGCAGGTCATTTAATCTCTCTGTAGAGGCTGGATTCCGTGGCCTCTCCAGCCCCCTTCAGCTATATCTTTGAAGCTTGGTAGACCCCAGGTGTCTGCCTGGGGGCTGAGCAGGTGACCTAGAATTGCTCCTGTTCTTGGGTGCTTATTACTCTTGAGGGAATTTGGGAAAAGAAACCCAGAGGCTGCAGCCTTCAAGGAGAAACCTCATCTAGGACTGTCTGACCCAGGAGCCACTTAGCTAACCCTACCAGATCTCCAGGCCACGATCCCGGGAGCAAGCCAAGCCTGAATTACCCATTCAAACACCATAATTTGTTCGGCTATTTCTTCAAATGATAGTGACTCACGTTTTTGTTTTGATTTTAGATTTTATTTATTTTTGCTACTGCTAAAAGCTGCTTAGCACTCTTGTCAGTCACTTCCCTGGGTCAGGAGGGATGTTCTCAACATTTTCTAGAAGAGGGGTGGCAAGGTGGCATGGTGAATAGAGCATCGGCCCTGGAGTCAGGAGGTCCTGAGTTCAAATCTGGCCTCAGACACTTAACGCTTACTAGCCGTGTGACCTTGGGCAAGTCACTTAACCCCAATTGCCCTCCAAAAAAAAGCTAATTTTCTAGAAAATCTTTCTGTGATATATCACTGAGGGTTAAGATGACAAATTGATAAGGCTTGAGAGGGAGGCAGTGCGAAGAACACTGGATTTGGAGTCTGACGGACCTGGGTTTGCATTCTGACTATACTCCTTATGACATATATGTCATTTAATTTTTCTGGACTTCATTTTCTTCATCTGTAAAATCTGATGACGGGGCTAGATGAACTGTGTGCCTTCTCAACTGTGTATCTATAGTAAGAGAAATTAAAGTATTTTCCCTGGAGGGATTGTTTTGTCCTTTTTTGTATTTACGGCACTTAGCACAACACCTGGCATGTAGTAAGCATTTAGCAAGTGTTTATGGATTGGTTTTCATACATAGTCTCCTTTCCTTGAATTTTTCTGAAAATTGATGACTTACTAAACCACATGGGGGCAGAGATAGCATTTGGAAAGTTAACTAAATTAAAACTATGATTCTCTAAGAATGATTGACTTTGTAAGGGCCCTGAAAGGACCAGAGAACACATTTCAGTTTTGAGTTTTTCATTGAAGCTCTTTAATATTAAGAATCTTTTTTTAAAAAAGCATATCCTAGAAATCAAGGGGATGCCCATCAATTGGGAAATGGCTAAACAAGTTGTGGCATATGCCTGTAATGGAATACTATTGTGCTCTAAGAAATGAGGAGCAGACAGACTTCATAATAACCTGGAGAGACTTACATAAACCGATGCTGAGTGAGGCGAGCAGAACCAGGAGAACTTTGTACACAATTACAGACACATTGTATCTGTGATGACTGACTTTGATAGACTGGGCTCCTCTCAGCGATGCAAGGTTAGAAGACAACTCCAAAGGACTCAGGATGGAAAGGGCTATCCACATCCAGAGAAAGAGATGCAGAGTCTGAAGACAGATAGAAGTAAACTACTTGCTGTCCCTTTTTTGTTCCGTTTTGTCCCTTCTTTCTCGTTGTTCGTTCTATCGGTTATAATCCTTCTTTACAACTTGACTCATGTTTAATGTGAGGGCATTTGTAGATCCTGTGTCATATTGCATGCTGCATTTTACGTTGTAGTCACCGTGAGGTCGGTGTTACTGTAATTCCCGTTTTGCAGATGTGGAAACAAGGCCCAGAGTGGTTAAATGACTTGCCCAGGATCTCACAGGTAGGGAGTATCCGAGATAATAAAACTCAAGTCTTTCTATCTCCAAGTCCTAGACTCTTTCCACTTCACTCTCTAACAAGGTAGAGAGTGAAGTGTTAGGGAAAGGAGGAAAGAGAGCGAGGATTTATGTAATGCTAGCCATGTGCCAGGCTCTGAGCTAAGCACTTTTACATATATTATTTCTTTTGATCAAATTATGAGAGTAATTATGGAAGTATTACAGAAGACAGGAATAGGTGTAAGAGTTATTTATTCAGCCATTCATTTGTTTTGTTGACAATGATTTATCCTAGGTCAGGTCTCTGTCCTGGATCTTCTGTCAAGGTTTTTCTTTTTCTTTCTTTTTTAAAAATTATTTCACAGTGAATAGAGCACCAGCCCTGGAGTTAGGAGGATCTGAATTCAAATCCAGCCTCAGACAACTTGACATACTTTACTAACTGTATGACCTTGGGCAAGTCACTTAACCCCATTGTCTTGCCTTCCCACCTCCAAAAATAAAAATAAAAAATTAAATTGCTTCACAGCTTAAAGTGGAAAAAGTTTGGCTCTTTGAGAGGGTTGAGAAGAGAAGTATAAACATAAGCTAAAGACTGGAAATTGACCTATAGAAAAGGAATGGTGAAAGGAACAAGGATTTTTCAACTTAAAGAGATAGTTGGGTATCAGTTAATGATGATCTTCTGGGTTATTACTGTTCAATGCTTTTCAGTTGTGTCCAACTCTTCATGACCTGGGTTGGGGTTTTCTTTTCTTTTCTTTTCTTTTTTTTTGCTTTTTGGAGGGTAATTGGGGTTAAGTGACTTGCCCAAGTTCACACGGCTAGTAAGTGTTAAGTGTCTGAGGCTGGATTTGAACTCGGGTCCTCCTGACTCCAGGGCCAGTGCACTATTCACTTTGCCACCTAGCCATGCTGGGGTTTTCTTGACAGAGATATTGGAGTGTCTTGCCATTTCCTTCTCCAGCCCATTTTACAGATGAGGAACTGAGACAAACAGGATTAAGTGCCTTGCCCAGGATCACACAGCTGGTAAGGGCCTATGGATGATGAACTCATGAAGCTGAGCCTTCCTGATTCCAAACCCAGTGATCTATCCACTGCACCACCTAGCTTCCCTAGGAGGCAGTTGAAGGGGGAAGAAAAAAATGGGAAAGAAATGGGAAGAATGCTAGATAAAGAGTCCACAGTCTATGGTTCAGATCCCAACTCGGATACTTCTATCCATTGAACTTTAAACAACTCACTTCCCTCTGTAAATCCTCATCTGTAAAATAAGGAGACTGAACTCGATGGTCCCCTAAGACCCCTCATTGCTTCAGAGCTGGGATGCTGATTGTCCTGTCCTGTCCTGCCTCTCCACCCAGGAGTGAGATACAGGTACTGTTTGCTCTTATTTTTATCATATTCTTTTCTAACTCTGATACATTATTTGCCCAGAGTGTGAGTAAAATGGCTGTTTGCAAGACTTTGACTCCAAAACCTTGATGTACTATAGAAACATTAGACATTATTCTTGTTATCATCTTAGTAATACTGCCTTCCAAGGTTGTGAATCTCTGTGGTTTCTGCTGCTGCTTTGGCTGTCATTATCTTCATAGTTGCCATGGAAGTACTTTGAAAAGGACAATTAATTTAGAAGGGAACATCTGGCCTTAGTAGTTAGAATTCTTGGAAACATTAGTGAATATTCAGATACGGCCTCCAAGGAAACCGTTGCAGACATGATTATCTGAATCCAACCAGACCCCCAAAAACCCAAGATTTCCGTTAATCCAAAGGTCATCTGTTTGACTACTTTTCTTTCACTGTAGACCATTATGAGAAAATTAGCCAAAGAGGCATATTACAATTCTCTGTGTTAGAGACGTTCAGAAGTATCTTTGTTTCTTTGCCTAAATAACATAAATTCTGTATGTACTCAGTTATTTTTAATTACATCTTACTTTGTTTGTAAATGAAAAGCCATCTTATCTCGCTCCAACCCCCTCTCCCCTTCATTGAGAAAAAAAAAAACTGTTACAGTTTGGGTGTAATGCTTGTGCAGAGGCTGTGCTAATCTTTCCTGTATCATTCCAGATTTAAGTATATAGGTTGACTAAGTCAGCAATCCCATGTCCTTATTTATAACATGTTAGGAAGCAGAGAAGAAGCAAATGGGCACCAAATTGCCACTTAGGTCTGGACATGATGTCAGTTTGGAAGGGCAATGACAAGAGCCAAATGGGAATGGCATTGATTTACAATCTGCTTATCCACTCTGCCTGAGCAACTGCCCAAGGGACCTGGGGGGAAGAGAGACAGAAACACAGAGAGAGAGGCCTTTAGCTGGTAGGGCTAAACTCTGCTCCACTGGTTTCTGAACCTGTAAAAATTCAGACACAACTTGTGGTTTCTAATTCCCTTTAGAAAAATACTCTGTGTGTGTGTGTGTGTGTGTGAGAGTGAGAGTGAGAGAGAGAGAGAGAGAGAGAGAGAGAGAGAGAGAGAGAGATGAGTGGTAGGAGTGGGGATGGGGATGGGGATGGTTCTAAGCCCTAGATTAGAAAACTATTAAATCATAGAATCTCTCATTTGAATAAGACCTTAGAGAAGTCATCCAATTCAGGCTCTACCTTAAGCAAGAATTCATGTAATAATGATACCTAGCATTTGTATAGTGCTTTAAAATTTGCAAAGCACTCTTTATACTTTAATTGTTAATCTTTTTTTTTTTTTGTCTTTTTGGAGGGGGGGAAGGCAGGGCAATTGGGGTTAAGTGACTTGCTCAAGGTCACACAGCTAGTACTTGTTAAGTAGGAGGCCACATTTGAACTCAGGTCCTCCTGACTCCAGGGCCCATTCTCTATTCACTGCACCACCTAGCTGTCCCTCAATTAATCCTTCTATAGTAGGTGGGGGTGATATGGTAGGGTTGCAAGCTAATATTTTGGGAAGACCCCAATATATTATATGTCAAGAGATCTTAGTTTTGGTCTGTTCTGTGTGTGACTACAAGTTATTTGAGATTTCAGAATTAGTTCCTGTATCAGCAAGCACCCCAGGGTGGCTGCCAACACAGGTTCTTAGATCTGCTTTGTTAAAGGAAAGCAACTCAAAATGGGTTAACAAGCTTACTTTAATCAGTCAAACATGTATCATTTACCTAGTTCAGGGGAAAAAGGTCAGCATCCTGAACTTCAGAGTATACAGACAGAATTATCAAGACAGAGAAACAGATTAAGCAAACAGGTTTCCAAACTGTCCAACCATTACATCCATACCAAATCAACATCTGGGTTTTTCAAAGCCGGGGGGCTCTCAACAACAGCTTCCCAGAGTCTCATCTGATCAAATCACAGAACACTTCTCAAAGTGAGCCCCAAAGCAAAGCCTCACATCAGGGATTATATAGCCTTCTCCTGGCTCAGAGAACGTAACCACCCTCTTGACCCACTGTTGCTATATTTTAAAACCAGGTAACTTCATCTTCGATTAATTAAGTTCAGGTCATAATTAAATTGGACTGGATAAACAACCTAGTTTGATTAAGTTATGCTGAAAAGCAGGTTTGCATAGTAGATAGAAAACCGGCATCCTGGGTTCAAATTCCCTGTCTTATACAATAATGACTGTGTGACCCTGTGAAAGTCTCTTAATAACCTTTCATTCTAACACTTAAGTTGAAGAACAGTTACAGCCTTCATTGGTAAGGGGAATTCCTGTACCCAACCCAATTAAATCATAGAATCTGGACAAAATAAAAAGCTGTAATTAAAAACAGCTTTTTAGTGATGCAGCTTGGTGGCATGATAGATGGGGTGCAGGACTTAAAATCAAGAAATTTGAGTTCTAATCCTGCCCCAGACACTTGCCATCATCATCACCATCATCTATATAGTACCCATTATATGCCAGGCACCCTGCCAAGTCCGTTACATTTATTATCTGTGATCCTCACAACTCAGGAAGGTAGGTGCTACTATCCCCATTCTACAGTTGAGGAAAGTGAAACAAGTAAAGGTACTTACCTAAGGTCACACAGCTGGTATGTGTGTGATGCTTTATTTTAACTCAGATCTTCCTGACTCTAGGCCCAGTGTTCCCTGTACCACCGAAGCTGCTCTCATTCCTGTCTATCTCTCAGCCTCTTTTTCTCATCTGTTAAATAGGGATAATAATATCACTTATCACTGGCATTATAGTGAAAATCAAATGAGATAAATCTATATAAGCACTATCTTTTAAAATGCTAACTTCGTCATAATAGTAATTAGGAGACAGCATTAGCCCTTTTTTCCTTTATCTTTAAATCAAATGGTATTTTCTCTTAATGTGACTCTTCTCACTTAGAGAAAACAAGTGAGTCTACTGTACCCTTCACCAACTCAGATGCTATCCAAATTCTACTTTGAGCCCAAACTTTTCTCTTTATTCTGTAGAGTGTTTAATATCTAATTAGTAAGATGTGTTTGATTAAAAGGGAGGGATTGGGGTGGCTAGGTGGTGCAATGAGTAAAGCATTGGCCCTGGAGTCAGGAGGACCTGAGTTCAAATCTGGCCTCAGACACTTAACTAGCTGTGTGGCCTTGGGCAAGTCACTTAACCCCAATTGCCCTCCAAAAAGCAAAAAAAAAAAAAAGGGAAGGATTGTTGACTAATGTAACTTTTTATTGTCTCCTTAAATCCTTCTACATGTTTTGTATCTTTTTGTCCTGGCCTTACAAAATAATCAGAAAAGTTCAAATAATTATTATACTGTTTTCTTGTGAATTCTGGATTAACTACTATTAAAAACAAAGTCCTGTGTACGAATTATACCATTCTTCTGGAATTTTGTTGAATAGGATATTACTTGAAATAAGTGGATCATTAATTGAGGTTTGAGAGTACTTATTGATATGACTATTTGTGGTCATGGAAAATGAACTGTGCCCGAATTAGGGGGACAAAGAGAAATGGGAAAAAAAAGTTTCAGATTTCAGAAATGAAGCAATAGAGCCTTTTAGAGGCTGATATCAAGATTATACTGTTTCCATAGGAACTGGTAAACATTTCAGTGACCTGATGAGAATAATTTTGGAATGAGAGACATTTTTGACAGTAGCAAGCTTAGTACCAAAGACGTGGCTTGTAGTGGCTCGTTCGGGGTGGGCAGGAAAGAGCAGATTTCAACTATATACTTTTGAATTCTGGGAAAGGGAGAGGAGCCACGTTTGTTGCCCATAGTACTCAGACCACTGGAGTTGTTGACTCTTGACTCTGCCTCTGTTGTTCTTGGAATGTAGAAAACAAGCTTGTATTTTTTTCTCCTTGTCATGCACAAGAACTTTTGTCAATTGATTTTTTTTTTAAGTGAACATTTATTTTAGGAAACCCTAGCAGATATTTGGATATTTTGAAGTGCAGAGTAGGTGGGTAGAGCAGAATGGAACTAAATTTGGCACCATGGCAGAGATCCAAGTGATACTGTAGGTAGCAGACTTTAAGCTAATTAACGTGCAGAAATCTACTTTTATTAAAAGAAAAAGATGGCATTAGATAGTGATTATTCCCTTAACAAAATGACTACAAATAAAATTCCTTTGACTGAAGAACTTCCTTGATGAATTTTACATGATTCAATTTGCAAAAACAAACAAACAAACAAAACAACCCAAAACTTAGCCACATTTTTTTTTCTGGAATACATCTGTGCTTTAAAATGCAGTGTATCCCAAATTCCCTTCCATGGATTTGAGTATCACATGCTCAGAGGCAGAAGGGGAATCTCAGAGAACCTTGGGCTAATACTACCCTTAGTTTACTGATGAGGAAACTTGAAGCTGGGGAAAGTGAAATGACTTTGAAAAGGAACCACCTAGGATTTTAAGTCTGGTGCTCTTTCGACCGCTCCAGGCTATTTCTTAATTAAACGCTACAGTGTTTATGAAAAGGATTAATGACAAAGCCTTAAGACTGGAAAGCTGGACTACTCGCTTATTGCTTCTTTTTTTCTCCCCTTGAGAGCATAGATTTGTAGCCAGAGTCCTATGTTTCCGTTCACATCTTAGCTACCTTTGTGACCTTGGGTAAGTCAAATTCCTTCTCTGGGCCTCAGTTTTGTTAACCACCACTAAAAAGCCACCAGCTAATGCCTTTTTTTTTTTTATAAGTCACATTTATAGAACATAAATGTTGACATTTAGATGTGTATCACTCTAAAGTTTACAAAGCTGTATTCTCCCTGGCTGTGCCTCATGCCTGGGAGGCTCTCCTTCCTTCACTTTGACCCCTTAAGGTCTCCACTAAAATCCTACCTTCCTCGAGAAGTCTTTTCCAATCCTTTTTAATTCTAGCGCCTTCCTTCTGTCAGTTATTTCTTATTTATCCTGTAATATAGCTCGTATATTTATCTTATTTATCCTGTATATTTTTTTCCATGTTGTTTTCCCCAATTAGATTGTAAGCTTCCTGAGGTCTTTGCTTCTTTTTGTAGACACTTGTTTGCATGTTGTCTTCCCTGTTAGAGTGTAAACTCCCTAAGCAAGGACTGTCTTTTATCTCATTGAGTCTCCCACATAGCAGGTACTTAATAAATGTTTACTGAATTGAACTGCATATGTTTCAGTTGAACTTCAAAATAACTTTTTGAAATAGGTACCTATATTATTTACGAATATGGAAACTGAGGCTTAGGGAGATGAAGTGAGGTGGGATTTGACATAATATCTTCCTGGTCCCAAGAACAGCACTTTATTCATTATTGCTCAATACCATGTCTTTATTTTTATGGTATTTCATTATGTGTTTAGGGTTCATAATTTAATGGGGAAATGTAGGAATTCTCTGCTGTCATTCTCTTACCTTTCAGACTTGTTTGTTACATAGAGCATAATGAACCATTCTTCTTTTCATTTGTCAGTTTTTCATTCAAAAGTAAGATTTCTACAGAAGCATCTGCTGAGAGACCCATAGAGTATCCACCCTTTGTTGACCATCTTTCAGTAAGTCACGTAATATACCCAGTGGAATGAACCTGGATTTGGAACCTGAGGACATGGACTGGGATCACCAGTGTGACCTTGAGCTAGTCATTTAATCTCTTTGGGCTCCCCCTCCCCCATCTCTAAAACAAGGGGGTTATACTAATTGGCCTCTACAATGCCTTCCAGCTTGAAATCTGTGATCCTTTGATAACTGTCATTTGTCCAGCATTACATAGCCATATACACCTCCGGTAATCATAAGATAGTGTAATTTTAAGAATACAAAGAGACTTTAGAGATAAAGACACTGAGGCAATGGCATCTCCAAGGAGGTGAAGTCAGTTGAGAAAGGTAATGCTGGTACGTAAGCTTGTAATTAATTCATCCTGGACTAGCATTCATGTCAGTAGTCTTTCCTCTTGTTGGTCAGCTGTTTCTGACTCTGTGACCCCATTTGGAGTTTTCTTGGCAAAGATACTAGAGTGGTTTGCCATTTCCTTCTCCAACTCATTTTACAGATGAGGAAACTTAGGCAAACAGGGCTAAGTGACTTGCCCAGGGTCACACAGCTACTAAATGTTTAAGGCCAGATTTGAACTCAGGAAGATGTGTTCTTCCTTCCAGGCCCAGCACTCAGTCTTTCCTTTACACCATTTTAAAACAATTTGGGAGGAAGGCAGGGTCCAGACATGATTTCATTGGTGGAAGAAATTTCTGATGAGGAAATTCCCTCCACCTGTGCAGATTGGCAACTCTTCTGTCACCCTCTGTCCCAGAGAAATGCCTGGAGGGCTGAGAGGTTAAGTGACTTTCCTGAAGTCACACTGCCAGCAGGTCTCAAAGTCAGGACTTGAACCTACTACTGATGGGGGATGGGATCCCAATAGGTTCAGCAGGAATTATGATCTTATCTAAGACCAGAAAACCTGCAATATTGTCTGGAAAGAATTCAAGATCTCAGGCTTAATTGGAGTGAGAGTTGTAGAAGTTTATTGTTACTCTTCCATGAGAAGCGGGCAAGAGTCCTTTAGGGGACCTGCTAGCGAGAGGGGTACATGCTTTTACCTTTAAAGGGAAGGCTGCCATTGTCAGGGCTGACCTGAAGGAGGTGCCTCAGTGCATAGACAAAGGTCCGAGCTGACCAACAGGAGCATGTGAATAGATAGTTTAGATAAGATTTGGGCCAGGTTGAAGCAGACAAAAGGAGGGTGTGGGCCAGGCCCAGAAGAAATGAAGAGATTAAGAAAGAACAAAGGGGTCACAGGGTGTTGCCTAGGTGGAGTGTGGGATAGGGGGAAGGGGCAGAGCTCAAGGATGGGAAAGGACTAATTGCAGTTATAACTTTACAAAACAAAGTGCAGTTACAAAGTCACAGACTGGTTTTACAAGTTGGTTTCACAAATTGATCTAGACCCCAGGTACCCCATCACTACCTCGAGTCCAAGGTCAGCTCTATAACTGCCAAGGAACTGCTCTGCGGCCATGAATTTCTTTTCCTCTCTCAGATTCAGGACTGCCAGGCAATTTGTCTGCTCAGTCTCTCTTTGGAAGGAAAGTTTCCGGGTATCTGGCATATTTTTTGACAGGTAATGCTAATCATGTTTTTTGATGAGTTTTTCAAGTGTCTGATAGAATACGGTGATTTGTTTTGTGACCTTGGTTAAAAGATGAGACAAGTCTCTGGGCATTTTTGTTAAAGCTGATAGATGACAGAGTCACAGTGGCCTGGGTCAGGGATGTGAAGAGGTATAGTGTCAGAGGTGTGGAGCTGCTAACAATGGCACGACACACCCCAGAGGAAATGTGGACAGCTGTCCTCTCCCTGTTATAACACAGCAGCTTTTTCACCCTGAGCGTGCCCTTTTTTGTTGTTTGTTTCTAGAATTGTGATTTTTTTCTCCTATCCTTCACCCCATGAGTTTGAACTTGAACCCACACACCATGGTACACAGTTGTGGTTTTTTGAACCTCCTTCTGCAAATCCACAAAACATGTTGTAACCAAGAAAGCACAGTTCACCCCAGGAGCCTTCACTTAGAAAAGAAACCAGGATCTGGAGGTGTAGCCATGCCCTTGGTGAGACTTTTAACTTGGTTGCGTGTTCATGTATACGTGGGTGTTCGTGCTCCCACACTTAAAAGACATGTCCGAAGGAAGAAGCCCAAAGAGAGCAGAGGAAGGGTATTTGGGGAAATGTTTCCCCTGTCAATGATTATTCAAGGGATACTACTTAAAAGGTTCATTTCTATCAAGCTCCAAGTCTTGGTTGCGCAATGTAAAATCTGCCCCTTGTTCTGTTTCATAAATGGAAATTAATGACCTGGAAATACACAGGTACTCAGCCAATTCATAGGCCTGCCTGAAGTTAGGAGTATAAAAGCTGGTGGTGATGCCTTGTTAACAGCTGCTCTGGCTCAAAAGTTTACCATCACTGTACTTAACAAATGTTTGCAAGAACATTAGCTGGTCATTAAATACCCTAATTGCCGATTTGGGGGATGTGATGCTTAATTATATTTTAAGTTTCTCCTCTGTTGCGTGAAGGGGTTACTTGGAAGAGGACACTGAAAATTGAAATGTAGCAAGCTTAGGCAAACACTAGAGCTAATTGTGTTTTATGTTTTCCTCAGATGTGAAGTGTTGAGTTTATACATGCAAAATAGTGTGTAATTCCTTGGAAGCATGAAAAGAGCTTGAATTTCCACATTCTTACTAAAAAAAGAGCCTTTTCTGAAAATCTCTAGTGCATTTAAAAGTTTATATCATGTTAATGTTTTATTGCATAAAGTTTATATTGTATTACATGTATTATCTGTGTTATATAATGGCAAATTCTTTCATGCTAAATGCAAAGAAGTATTTTGAAACACATGTGAGATTATCAGCTGGGCCCTGAAAATCATTTTCTAAAATTTCTCAAATGTTTACTAAAAAATAGGGGGGTTGCTGGGCAAAGCTTAGAGATGAGATCATCTAATCATTTCATGAAACCAGAACACAGAGAGGTCCAGTGATTTGTTTGATCATTTAACCTAGGTCACACAGGTAACAGATTAGCAGAGCCTGGGCTTCAAACCCCCTATGTCTACTTTTCTTTCCATTATATCTGCCTTTGGCCTTCCAAATCACTCAGGTTTTTATTAAGTTAGGCCTTATGCTGAGCATTGCGTTACTTGTTTCAGAAGCTATAAAGAAGTTTAATATAGAGTATCTGTCTCAAGGAGTTTATAATTGAGCAGGACAAGGCTAATATTTGTTAAACCAGTTTAAAAAAGAACTGTAGAATGTTGATCATAATTGCAGTAGGAATTCATAGAAGCAAGAAAGCAGTGTAGATTTTCTAGGTTTTTCTGCAACCATCCTCATCATCTTCTTCCGTCACAGTCATATACTCCAACTTGTTCAGGCATTCCCACATTGGTGGGCATCTCCTCAGTTTCCACTTCTTTGCCACAAAAAGAGCTACTAGAAATGTTTTTATACATATAGGTCCTTTTCCTTTTGCTTTGATCTGTTTGGGGCATAGACCTAATAGTGGTATTGCTGGATCAAAGGGTTTGCATCGTTTTTTAGCCCTTGTGCATAGTTCCAAATTGTTCTCTAAAATGTTTGGACCAGTTCACTGCTCTGCCAACAGTATCACACAAGTTGTGAATCAGTGTAGTCATTTTGGACTGATTTATGTGTATTAATGAGAGAAGTTACGGAAATTCTTCCACCTGTTTATCCCAATAATCATCCCACTGTCAAGCATATACCCCAAGGAAGGCAAAGATGGGAAGAGAAGTTTGATGTGTACACCAGAATACTGGTAGCAACAATTTTTGTGGTAGTAAAAAACTTTTTTTTTAAGCTTTTTGGAAAGCATTTGGGGTTAAGTAACTTGCCCAAGGTCACATGGCTAGTATTTTGTGTTAAGTGTCTAAGGCCTGATTTGAACTCAGGTCCTCCTCACTCCAGGGCTGGTGCTCTATTCACTGCACCACCTAGCCGCCCCAATGAAAGACACTTTTTAAAAAAGTGTCATAGTAGAATAGAATCAGAAAGGGATCCGATCCTAACACAGTACCTGGTGCGTGATAGGTGTTTAATGAATCCTTGATGACATGACTTAAGAAACTCCAAAGTCCAGGCTGCCTTCAGACAAGAACCCTCTTTGGCTCAAATAAATAAAGCCAGTTCTACTTTTGTATAGCTCTCATTATTAATAAGTTTTTTTCTTTACATCCAGCATAAAATCTGCCTCTTTGCAGCTTTTGTTGATCATATTGGAATAGATAAAGCTTTAGTCTTATTCTACTCTGACATTTTTATTAACTTAAAAGAATTCATTTAACTTAACCTCATTTTGTTCAAGACAATATTCATTTCTGGTCAACAGGCAAAGAATGATTTTTTTGCCCCTATTTCTTTTATAGTTTGGGAACTGGTACCTTACGTCATATTTATCATGCCACATGTGTTTATCAGACAGGCTGCATCCCACATAGTCATGTGTTTCCTGCCTTGTCACAGCTTAGCCGCTGAACAGTTTTCTTCACCTCAGCCTACAACATTTACTTTTGAGAACATTTTTTTTAAAATCTTGACACATCCTTATTTAAGTATTTTTCATAGGAACCACCCATGCATCAGCTTTGCATGTGCATGTAACTTACAGTGAATACAACTGATTTTCATTTTATTTGGATAGCCATGGATGCTTTTTTATATATGATAGTAAAATGTCTGCTTCCCCCTGTCCTCAAAAAATTGCTGATGTCTATTTTGTTTTCCTAAA
Organism: Petaurus breviceps papuanus; assembly: GCF_028583685.1. Taxonomy (NCBI): domain Eukaryota; kingdom Metazoa; phylum Chordata; class Mammalia; order Diprotodontia; family Petauridae; genus Petaurus; species Petaurus breviceps. The sequence goes on from NW_027185863.1 coordinate 6,949,057, forward strand.
CTTCTTGTTGAGAGGCAAAATGGTGTAACACAAAGAGGGCTAGATTTGGAATCAAGCTGATTGGAGTTCAGATCTCTGCTTTGGCCTCTTGTACCAGTAGGACTTTGGTCAAATCTTTGCTCAGTTTCCTCAATTGTAAAAGGAATGGATTGAGGTCTTTCCTGTCCCTAAATTCAGATTCAGACAGCTTACAAACTTCACAGTAACCTTGCTTTAAAGTTTTCTCTCCATTTTGAAGTCTCTGTAGGATCCTCCATCACATGAAAAATAAAATCAAACTTCTTTGAAACCTTTATAAATCTCATCATTATTTGAGACTAGATTGAGTTTTAAAGGATTCCCTTTTTTCCCTCCTGCATCATCAAAAACTTGTTAAACAGCCATATATGCATTACATTTGGTTGGCAGATGTTCCAAATCAATTAAGATGACCCTGGAAATTCTGTAGGAACACTGCCCTTCTCCATTAATACTGATGTAATGCAAAGACATTGGTCCAGTGGGCAGAAAACCCAGCTTCTAGTCTAAGCTGTCACTAGATTTCTGGGTGGCCTTGACCTTGTCTCTCTGGAATTCAGTATTATCATCTGCAGAATAAGAAGATTGGCCTATATAATTTCTAAGGCCTCCCTCTTCAGTCTCTAAAGTCAACTCCCTTTAGTCAAACTCCACTCCAAATTCTACCATCAGGCATAGCAAGCAAAGGGTTGGGATCAGGATGAACGTTAGATATTTATGGACTAGTTATTGTCTTGTGATTTAAGGACACCAGAAAAAAAAACTTTTTTTTTTTTTTAAGCAATTGGGGTTAAGTAACTTGCTCAAGGTTACACGGCCAGGTGTTTCTGGGTGGGTGCTAAGTGTCTGAGCCCGGGATTTGATCTCCAGGTCTTCTCAACACTGGAGCCAGTGCTCTTACTCGCTGTGCTACCTGGCCGCCCCCCCCTCAAAAAAAAAAAAACTTTTAAAAAAGAAGAGTCTTCTTCATCCATGACCTTAAATTTCATTAGTAATTTATTCAACTCAATTTCCATTCAGCAACATATTAAATGTCTACTATGTGACAGGTATTATGCCAGGCTTTGAGGATTCAAAGAAAAAAAAATTCAAAACGGCTCCTTCTCTCAAGGAGCTTGCATTCTCCTGTAAAGGTCAGGAGATAGGGGAGGGGAACTACACCTACATAAATTAGTAAATTCAGAACATACACACAGATGTGACCTATGGCCTAGTGCTACCAGCCTAATGGTTCTGACCGTAGGTGGACTGGATCTAATGCTGGGCACCTGACTCAGAGATGGTCAGTTTCTGTCTTTGACACCCTGGAGTTTCACTTTAGAGCTATCTTCAAAATAAAGCTTACATATTGCTCACATACAAGTTTCAAATGTGGGTAACACATTCCCCAGTTTCCATTTTAGGCACTCTTTGCTAAATAAGCTTCTCCCCACCTACACACACTTCAGCTCAGCATATTCAGCCCTGCATCTCGCTGCCTTTACTCTCTAGTTAGGAAATTGAACAGAGATGGTTTGACTCTTTTCTCAAGGAACGTGCTATGTCAAGAAATCTCCTTTCTCTTCTATAATTAATTTTTTTTCAAGCAGCAAAAATCTGTTCTCTCTTCCTCCCACTCCCATCCTTCCCCATTGTGAATGAAAAAAAAACAAACAAACAAAGCCTGTTATTAAACATGTATAGTTGAGTAAAACAAGTGTATTCCTTGGACATCTTCCCCTCTCTCTTGAAGGGGGATCTCTCCCCTCTGTCTTGAGTTAAGGAGCTCTTGAATTCAGGGAGTCCATTTTTAGGATCTCTCCCCTCAGGCTTCCATCCAACATTGGTGTTTCTTTGTCTCGTGCATTGGCTGAAATTATCTGTGTCCTGACTACTTCCTTATCTTGACCTGGAAAATCCATTCTCCGAAAATCTGGTCTCTGTTCAGAAAAGGAAACAATATAGGAGAAAGTGACCAGTTAATCAGTTAACATTTAAGTGTCTGCTATGTGTGTCAGCCATTGTACTAAGCACAGAGTATTAAAAAGAAAAATAAAAGACAACCCTGCCCTCAAGGAGCTCACAGTCTAATGTGGGAGACAGCAAGCCAACAACGACATACAAACAAGTTGTATGCAGGATAAATAGGAAATAAGTGAAAGAGAGAAGACACTAGAATTAGGAAGGGTTGGGAAAGGCTTTCTGTAGAAGATTGGATTTTAGTTGGGGCATACAGGAAGGGAGAGCATTCCAGGCATGGGGGGACAGCCAGGGAAAATGCTCAGAGCTGAGAGATGGAGTTATCTTGTTCATAAAACAGCCAGTGTCACTGTATGGAAGAGAGTGGTGTCATAGAAACCTAGAAAGAAGAGAGTATCAGGGAGGAGAAGGTGATTAACAGTATCAAAGGCTACTGAGAAGCAGAGGAGAAGGATCTTGTGTCTAGGAAAGCCCCTTTCAGGATTGTCATTGTGCTTCTTCATTTGGACCAAAATACCATCCTCCCCCTGCTCGTGTTGAATCCCTAACATCTCAGTTTAAAATGAACATATCTGGTCCTTTCCTCTCTAACCTGAGAATGAGTGGAATATAGAGAAAAGGAGGATCTGTTTTTCACTCATTTTTATTGTGGCTGATAGATGAGAGAGCAGGAAAAGGAGAGATGGGTGGATGTAGGAAGTCTTCCAGTAGTCACCACTGTGATCATATGTCCAGTGGGGAGGAAGATGGTTCCTCCTACCAAGTTGGTCTCTTATTTTTGCAGATTTGGGCTCAAGAATAAACAGACAATGCTGATCAAACTAAAGAGGCATCTTTTTTTTTTTTTTGGAGGGGGGCACAGTTGTGTGTCCTTGGTTTTCCAAGGACCAATGACATCACCAGTGAAGGCTTGACTTGTATGTTAATTGGATTTAAGTGAGGCAGAGCTACTCAAAGTCATCAGCCTCACTCTCTCTCTTCCTGGGCAGTTAGGTGGTGTAGTGCGGTGGCATTAAAACTCAAATAGAAAAGAGAAACTAAACCGTAAATGAAGATCGTTGATGGAGAAAGCCACATGCTGACATTATATATGTTCTATTGTATTTTTTACTTATTTTGTTAAATATTTTCTGATTATATTGTAATCTGTGAGATGTGTCTCTTGTTTGATACTTCTGATGTGGACTAGGGGGAGGTTAGGTGTTCCATGGAGTTAGGAAATTAAGATTAAGATCCTGCCTCAGACATATGATTTAACTGCTCTTAACTTCAGTTTTCTCCTCTGTAAAGTGAAGGTGATGATAATAGCCCCCTTTTCAGAGGGTTGTTATGAAGATGAAATGAGAAAATATTTGTAAAACATCACAATGCCTGGCACAGAATAGGCACTAAATAAATGCTTGTCCACTCTCTCCCGTGTTGATTTAATCTTCCATTTTTCCATTGATTTCCATTTCCATTGATTGAGTCTTCCATTTTCATTGTTGTAGGTCTGCCTTCTTCCCTCAGCATTACTTCATACAAGGCTAAGGAAGCCTACATATGTGTGTATGTGTGCGTGTATTGAAGAGATATTGCAGAGGTAAAATCGACAGGCCTTGGCAACAGATTGGATCTTAGAGGGGTGAGAGAGAGAGGAGTTGAGAATGACCCCTGAGTTACCAATTTGAAGGACTGGGAGGGTGGTATTGGTTTCAAGAATAATAGGGAAGTTGGGGGAGGAATTTTTTTGGGTGAAGGTACAGAATACAGTTCTGGATATGTTTAGTTTTATGATGTCTACTGGATAGACAATTTGGGATGTCCATATATTATATAAATATATAATGCATGTTTATACATATATACATATATAATATTATCCATTATTTTATATATACATACATATGCACGTATTATATATCCATTTTATATACATATATATGTATAAATATCCATTTTATACGTGCTGGTATAGTAGATACAGTACAGGGCCAGAAAAGACTCATCTTCCTGAGTTCAAATCAGGCCTCAGACACTTATTAGCTATGTGACTCTGGGTGAGTAACTTAACCCTATTTGCCTCCGTTTCCTCATCTGTAAAAATGAGCTAGAAAAGGAGATGGCACTCCAGAATCTTTACCAAGAAAAGCCCAAATGGGGTCTCAGAGAGTCAAACATGACTGGAAAATGACTGCATATTATACAAACATGAATTCTAATAGAGAGACAGCTTGGAGTGGTCAGTAAAGCCTAGTGAGTAGAGGACCAGTCTTGAAATCGGCAAGGTGGAGCTTCATGTTACCTCCCTAACACATTCTAGCTGTAAGTCTTCCAGCAGGCTGGAGTTTCTCTGTGTCCTCAGGCAACTCTCTGAGAGAGGTTACCAGTCTATATAAGCAGAAGGAGTTGCCCTACTTCTTTGGAATCACAGTTTCCAAATAACAATTTTTAAAATTCTGGTTTAACTTTACAATAGCTTTTCAGCTCATAGAATCCCTCGCTTTCTTCTACATAGATCTTGGACATCTCACCATAACTGTCCTTCTCTACCTTGTTATTTGCTTGATTTTGTGCTGTTTTTCAGTCATATCTGATTTTTCATGACCCATTTTGGAGTTCTCTTGGCAGAGATATTGGAGTGGTTTGCCATTTTCTTCTCCAGTTCATTTTACAAATAAGGAAGCTGAGGCAAACAGGGTTAAATGACTTGCCCAGGGCCACGCAGCTAATAAGTATCTGAGGCTAGATTTGAACTCAGAAGAATGAGGTTTTTTTTACTTCAGGGTACTCTATCCACTGTACCACCTGGCTATGTTCTATATTGATCCTTTACACACATCCCAAAAGTCCCATTATACTTAATAACTTATTAAAACTGCAGTTTAAAAAAAAACCCTCTGTATATAAATATCCCCTAATCTTATATATGTCCATGTCTCCCTGGTAAACTTTTTGAGAGCAGGGACTGATTGATTTGTTTGTCCAGCACAGTGACTGGGGCACATATTAGGCCCTTAATAATTACTTGTTGATCGTTTGATTACAGAAAATGTAGAGGGATGTTAAGTGCATGCTCAGAAAATGTCTGTGGTAGGTGTGTAATTAGATAAAGAAATTACCTCAGCACTGGCCCTGGAGTCAGGAGGACCAGAGTTCAAATTCAGCCTCAGACACTTGACACACTTACTAGCCATGTGACTGTGGGCAAGTCACTTAACCCTAGTTGCCCTCCAAAAAAACAAATAAAAAAAATTACCTTGATGAACAGTTAAACAATGTCAGAGATTGTTTATTGGAAAATAAATGTTAAAGGAAAGGTAACAACAGTTTTCTCAGGTCTTCCTCTCACTTAAATGAGAACTTGGGTTTTGTTTGTTTTTGTCTTTTTGGAGGGGGGCAGGCAGGACAATTGGGGTTAAGTGACTTGCCTGAGGTCACATAACTAGTAAGTGTTGTGTCTGAGGCCATATTTGAACCCAGGTCCTCCTGACTCTAGGGCTGGTGCTCTTATTCACAGCATCATCTAGCTGCCTCCAGTAGAACTTGGTTTTTCATTACTTCCTGGTGCCATCCTTCTGGCCTGATGACCAGGCACATCTTTAGAGGGCCTGTGGCTTGTGAAGTGCTGAGATGGCTTTCCTGGCATAAAAAGGCAGTCTCCCAGTAGTTACTTGGCCATTACATGACTGTAGCTTTTCAGCCAGTGATGGAAACCTTGGCATTAAAAAGTTGGTAGGATTATTCTCCTTCACAAAGTTTTGCTTTTCAGCAAATGACAAGACCTCCTAGGTACAAGGCTCAGATGATAAGGGAAGTAGGGCTTTTTCTCTCTCTCGGGGAGGGTGTGTACCTATATGAGAAACAGGAAGTTGTAGTCTAACTGCCTGTGTTGAGGTTTTAACTCAAGCCAGTGCAGGTGTGCAGTAGACACGCAGCTCAGCTGCTCAGTTTATCTCCTTTCCAGACACCTTGGCAGCTACCTACTTCGACAGAAACTCTTTTTAAAAAATTGATGTGTAGAGAGAAGTATGACTACATTACAGCTGAAAGAACTTTCCCATTCAGGGCTTTACAGGAGGAGACGAGATCGCCCAGATAGCCTGGGACTAAATGGGTTACCCAACGAGAAGTCTAGGTGAGTGCTTATTAATGGTTGGCTACAGGTAAAGGCATCTTATGATTGGAATGGGATTCCATAACCTTTAGAGAGAGGTAATAAGAAGGAATACAATGGAGAGAAAATTCAGGTAGGAATTTAAAGCCTACAATAAAGAGTTTAATAAAACCCTAAAACAGACCTAAGGTGGGGGCACTAGGGCTTACATTATTACTAGATCAGTACTTTGTAAAAACCCAGGATCTCAAGTTATAAAAGACAGATTCCCTGTCTACTGGTTTTCCATCATGCCTTTCTTTCAGTTTTATCTGATGTAAAACTTTCTTTTGGAAACATGCCTTCTTAATAAATTATGATTTATAATTTAAAGGATACTGTTACTAAAACCTTAGAATATGTGGCTTCTCTGGGATCCTCAATGATGTAGTCATAGTGTGTGTGTGTGTGTGTGTGTGTGTGTGTGTGTGTACACACATTTGTAAAATGGCCTGGTGTAGCTTTATAGATCGTGATGCTTTATTTATTTATTTTTGAGAAGGGAAGTTGGGGGAGGGTCCCCCCCCACCTCCACAGGGAGTTATTTGTTATTTAAATGGATTTAGACAGAAGAATGCTGTAGAACTGCTTAATGTGACCTAGGAAGGAAGGGTAGCTAAAAATTCACAAACTATTTCACCACAAAGGTTGTTTCCTGGAGATTTAATTTGTCTTAAAATAACATGATTTACTTTTTGATTATAACTGGGGAGAATTCTACACCTTAGTTTCCAAAAAACCATTGAAGTTATCCCAAATATATAAACTACTAAGGAAATGATTTAGGTGGTTTGCTTCTGATCTCAAATATATTTCTGTTTTAGTGCTGACTAAAGGCAGAAGGAATGGGAGGGAATTCTCTATTTCTTAATTACATTTACTCTATAATACTTTATCTTATTTTTAGACTCTTAATTTTAGCATTGGAGAACTCCCTGATTAAACTGTTACAGCCTCAGCTAAGCATTATCTTCTATAAAATACTCATTTTCAGATGCAATTCAGCATTCCCAATTTAAATTTTATATAGAGATCTATTCTAAGCACATTTTAACCTCAAAATTAAATTGGCATTTGCATTACTTATTATAGGGAATTGTAATTCAGAAATAAGTTTTTCTACTTCATTATGTTTCCTTTTCCTTTTAAAAGAGCTATTTGGAATCACTTAAATTAGTAATGATCATTTTATTCTTGATGGATTGGGCTTTATCTTTCAAATCTCTAGATAGCTTACATTGAATTTAAGTAAAAATCTCTGATGTTCTGCAAAAGAGGTTTTTGAAGCTTCATATTTCATTGAGAAGCAGTGGTAATATTACCAGGAAGAAATACTGGGGCAAGGTAAACATAATTGTTTAGCCCTTATGTCACTTAATTTTAGACTTTTTCCTTAATTTTAAATATTTACATTAAATTTAAATATTAAATTATACACAAAGTGTATAATAGCTTATGTGGAAAAAGCATGTATCATATAAGAAATGTTAACCTATTATATCACAATGGAATAAAGGGAAGGTGCAAAGCTCCAGCTTAAGACCATGACACTTTAATAAAAGCTTGTGTGAGGCATGTAAAAAAAATCTTAGTTTCTTTTTCCCAACTTGACAGGCATGTTGGAAATGATTTCTAAAATCTTTGGAGTAAAGTCTAATCTAACTCTGTTCCAAACTACTTAGAGAAGTTGTTATAGATAAATTTTGCTTCAGATTTTGGATAATAGTAAGAGTTTTTCCATTAATATTTGTGGTCCTTTAGTATTGAACATTATATTATAGGCAGTAGATGCAGTTAATATTTATCTCACATTCATACAACACAATTTTGAGCTAAACCTAAACACTGAAATCATATTTTCAAGGATTAATTTTATTGTCTGCAAATAAACTATTTGAGACCTTTATCATGTCTTTTTCAGCTGTTTTTGCCTTTGAACTTTGAAGGTACAGCCAAAAGATAACTGCAATTGCTTAACTAAATCTAATTAGTACTAGTAGATTAAGGCTGATCTCTCACTCCAATTTAGGGACTGCATTCTGAAACAGGTATCTGTTCTCTTTTCTACTCTATTTCCTACATTCATTTACTTTTTTTTTAGGAGTAGCAATGGATGGCCAGAGAACAGAGAACAGAGAACATCTTGTCAGTCGTTTCATTTTTTTAAAATTTAGATTATTTGACAAACAGAATCCCTTTTCCTTCCCTCCCCTGTTTTATGCTATTTCTAAATATTTTTAGTGTTCAGGATTAAAATTCTAAAGTTGGTACACATAATCAAACCCAAATACTCACTGTTAGCTACTAACAAATACATTTTTGTCTGTCCTACAGCTTCACCTGTTGCTCAAATCATATTACTGTTCAATCCTTTCTCACTCACAGACTTGTTTTGTTTCCTTGGCACCTCATCAGTATGGTACAACAGCAATATTAATGTTGCCAAAAAGATGTTACATCCTTGATACCAAAAATGAAATATTAAGTGGAAATCCAGTTTAACCCTAAACATAAAATACAGACTACTCTAGTCCTTATTCATAGGATTAAATTTCATGCCTTAAGGAACTCTGTTTGCATAAGAATGCAGTGCTTCTGATAAATGCCTTTGGAGGCATTTGTTTGGAAGTTTTGAGGATGCCTTGAAATTTATGGTAATACATAGTAATGTTTTTTTTTTTTTTAATTTTCAGTTCCAACTTCTCTCCCTCCCTCACTCAGTATAAAGGCAAGCATCATGATACCCCTTATACTTTAGAAGTCATGTAAAACAGTTAAATGTTAGTCATGTTGTCCCCCCAAAAAGCAAGAAAAATAACATAAAAGAAAATTTGCTTAGCGTTCTCTCTCATGAACCTGCTTGAGCTGTGTTTGTTGCTCAGTGTAGCTAAGTCTTTCACAATTCTTTATAGTTACAATATTGCTATTATTATGTACAGTGTTCTCCAGGTTCTGCTCACTTCACTTTGTATCAGTTCATGTAAGTCTTCCTAGGTTTTTCTGAAACCTTTGTCACTTCTTATAGTTCTTATAGTATAATATGTGGTATTTAGTTAAACACTTCATACCCAGAATTCAGGTTTTTCTCCTCAGTGGGCAGCCATAGACTCTGAATTTCCTCTGGTTAATATAGGCCCCCAAAGAAAAACCCAACAAAATAGAATTGCAACTTAGTATTGTGTTAAAGGTCTGTGACCTCCTAGAGAGGTAATTAACTATTGCTACTGCTAATAGAAAATTATTGGGCAAGATGACCTTTCTCATGGAGTCTATAAGCTTGACAGTAATGAAACCTGTCATATCATATTTCAATTCCCAAAATAATTGGGGATATTTTTGCTTATGTGTGCTAGTTGGAAAATGATTTAGATTCACTGACTCCAGGGCCGGTGCTCTATTCACTGCACCACCTAGCCGCCCCAATTCAACAAGTAGAGTATTTGGGTCCTACTGTCACTTGTCCCTGAATATATACTGTTCTCTAACAATGAAATCTTACACAAAAGTTAGGTAGGTTTACACTGAGGAAGATTTATATGGCATAACTATGTCTACTATGAAAGTCAGTTGGTTGACAGATGTCTATCAGCCTCTTAGCGACTGGCATGGAAGGGGGAGCTAGACCATGGGCTTGACAAAGCCTGTTGTAGCACACTCATAGATGACATCCATATTTTATATGAGGTATGTCTAGGGAAAATGTAAGGCCTGTGTTTGGACTAATAGATTATATTTTTATTTTCAGGTGTAGCTACAGTACAGTTGTCTGTGTACACATTAGAAACTTTAGACTGAATTAATCCTTTTTAAATGTGTTCCAGCTTGACCTAGATAGTTGTGATTCTGCACACTGCAACAATAATATATGCATCTATATATACTTCTATTATATAAAATATTAGCTTTTAAAAAGAATAGTGCTAGAAATAAGCTCTGCGATACATACACACATGCAGACACCTGTATCTACTCATCATGTTGCAAATTATGAAGCCATGTTAGAAAATACGAGGGAAACAATTGGTAAAGCGGTCTTCCCACCCTCCATTTTTGTTCCTTTGATCTACTTTCTTATCACTTAATTACTGCCTTTGCCCTTTTTGTCATTCTTAATAATGTGATTTCATTGGCTAATGAAGAAAACTCTCTTTGCCAGTGAAGATCAGTTCCTTTTCTGCTACCTATATAGTCTTTGAGAATTACCCAGAATTCTGAGAATGGTAAGAGTCTTGCCCAGGTTAAAATAGCCAGTATGTGTCAGAGGAAGAACTGGAACCTAGGCTTATGACTTCTAGGCCAACTCTCTTGGCCTAGGCCAAGCTACCGCGTACCAATCATTTTGTTCGCGCTCAAGTGCTATGGGAATGCTTAGTTTTTTGTTTCTTTTTGTTTTTTGCTTTTTGGAGGGAGAAGGCGGGGCAACTGGAGTTAAATGACTTGTCCAAGGTCACACAACTAGTAAGTGTTAAGTGTCTGAGGCCAAATTTGAACTCAGTTCCTCTTGACTGTAGTGAATAGCCAGTGCTCTATTCACTTTGCCACCTAGTGGCACCAAGGGAATGCTTAGTATTAAAGAATCCAAGATTGTTAATGTTTGCTAATGTTAGAAGGGATGCCCTTGAGATTTCACAGATGAGGAAATGAGACCCCAGTCAAAGAGTTGACCAGTTGCAAACCCAGCATATCTGTTCCCATGATCCCAGCCTCCTCCCACTCCTCTCCCCCCACGCACATACTCTGGACTAAGTCAAGAGACTTAAGAGGCGCCATGTTGTAAGGGATTGAGTGGTATCAGGGAAAGAATACTGGATAAGGAATTTCTCAGTGAGAATCCCAGCCCTTCCACTCATAGCTTGTATGATGTTGGGCGAGTCATTTAATTTCTCTAGGCCTCAGTTTCCCCCTGTAAAATGAAGGGATTGGACTAGACCCCTCAGGTTCCCTTGAATCTATGATTCTATGACTTAAAGTTGGAAAGACATACCTCAGGGACTCAACTAGCTGTGTGACCCAGAGAAAGTCACTTAGCTTTTGATTTCAGCTTCTTCGTCTCTAAAATGGGAATACTAATAGCACTTACCTTACATACTTACTGTAAGGTTCATATGAGTTTTTATTTCTATAAAGCACTTTGTAAACCTTAAATCACTACATAAGTGCCAGCTGTTGTGTTTTCCCCCCAGTTCTGCCAACTGTATAGACCTTAGGCAATTCATCTACCCTCTCTGGGTCTCAGTCTTCAGTCTCCAGTAAGGAGATTGGACCAAACAATCAGTTCCACGAGAACTCTAACCTGTGCTTCTGACTAGACCACATGACACATTTCCTGAAGGGAAGATATTATGTTAGCCTATCTGCCATCTAAAACATTTCTGTGTGGTAGAGAGTATTGTTGAAATGGAAAGTTAAAGTAGCTGTCTTCTCATTGTAAGACTGGGGCCTACAAAGGGAAGTAAAACTCTTTGAAATATGTACATGTTCTCTTCCTATCAGTTCTCTGAGTACTGAAAGATAAACATGAATTCTTAACAGGCCTGATCTGTTAATCTATTGCACAACACACATATCATACATTTTCTAAGTGCAGATTCCCATGACAAAATTAAATTCCAACAATATAACATTATTGACTTTTACATTCTTTGTATTTTATATCATCAGATTGGAAAAGAATAACAGGTAATTCTCATATCTTAGAAAATATCCAGATGTCATTCATTCACTTAAGCAAGAAAAGTAATTTGACTAAAACTGTGATTTGGATATATGGTTTTGTTTTCTATGGTTGTTACAAGTGAAATAATACTGATATATTTGGCAGAACCAGGAGAATGCTTTTAAGTTATTGTATATTCCCAGATGGGTCATTCTCTCTCCATATATTCCTATATTAAGCTGGAACATAGTAGGTACCTAATAAATGGTACTACAACTACAAAGGACATATGAAGGAAGATGCTATCCCAAAATGTAACAAAAAATAAATAAAATTTAAAAAAATAAATGCTTCTACACATACTTAAATGCAATGCACAGTATGTGCCTAATAAATGCTTGCACAAACACACACGTACATATACTTGCCTGCCATTCTCAAACTTTTTAGTCTCAAGATCACTTTATACTCAAAAAAAATTATTAAGAGCCTTCCCCCAAAGATCTTTTATTTATTTGGCTTATATCAGTATTTGCCAGATGAAAAATTAAAATAACTTAGTATTATTCTGAAAATAGTTTTGACCTTGAAAAGCTCCCTGAAGAGGTCTCAGGTACTCCCAAAGGTACCTACCTGGACCACACTTTCTTTCCAGGGTTTTTTGGGTGGGTTTTTTTTTTTTGAGGCAATCAAGGTTAAGTGACTTGCCCAGGGTCACTAAGCTAATATGGCCACATATGAACTCAGGTCCTCCTGACTGCAGGGCTGGTGCTGTATCTACTGCGCCACCTAGCTGCCCCTACTTTTTCTAATAGTATAAATTGCAAAGAAGGTACCCATCTGTAAAGGGAATTTCCTTACCTAGAAACTTCCTTTACTATTGAAATCGCAAGTCCAATTCCAATTTAGCAAAAATTAGGCACTCAATAAGTGCTCATTAAATAACTTTTAGTATGAGATTTATCCCATGAATGTTCTGAATTACAGCTGATCATTTTTTATCTTAAACATTGACACCCTATGAAGTTATCAGGCATAAAAATTAACATTTTAAAACTCATTTGCCCCCCTGGTAAAAGATAAAAACATACTTTGGGGGCTTCTTTACCAAGGGGCTGAGTTTTAAATGAGAAAAACAGATAATAGTGAATAGCTTGATCCACTATTACTAGAATAGTGTACCCTCTACTTCAGAAAACAATGCAGAGGAAACAAGGCAATGAGACTCTAGTTAATCAGTGAACTTAAGGAAATTTCACGTGCAAAATTCAGGAAGTGAAAAAGGGCAGGTAGGACAAAATTGGTAACAGCTCAATGTGACTGGAACTCTGAGTAGTATATGAAGGGGAGTAATGTCAAATAATTCTAGAGGGGTAAATAGGCTAAAGCCAGATTGGAAGGATTTCTTCAGTTTAAGCGTGAAGAATTGATATTTTATGTTTATAATTGCATGTATGTGTGTGTGGGGGGGGTAAAAGAACTGGAAACAAGAGTACCTGTCAGTTGGAATGCCTGAAAAATTATGATATGTGAATGTAGTGGAGTAATATTGTGCTGTAAGAAATTACAAAAAAGAAATGTGCAGAGACTTAAATGAATGATTAATGTTAAGTGAGAGGAACCCCAAGAGCAACTTGTACACATTCAACAACTCTAATAAAGACAAACAACTTTCCAAGACTTAAGAACACTTTTCAGTTCAATGACCATTATAATTTCTGCAGACTGATGATGAAGAATGCTGCCTGTCTCTTGACAGAGAGATGATAGGGGCGTCCAGGTAGCACAGCGAGTAAGAGCACCAGCTCCAGTGTTGAGAAGACCTGGAGATCGAATCCTGGGCTCAGACACTTAGCACCCACCCAGAAACACCTGGCCATGTAACCTTGAGCAAGTTACTTAACCCCAATTGCTTAGGGGCGGCCAGGTGGCTCAGCAAGTAAGAGCACTAGCTCCAGTGTCTGAATGACCTGGATCGAATCCGGGCTCAGATACTCAGCACCACACCCAGAAATAACTGGCCTTGTAACCTTGAGCAAGTGACTTAACCCATATTGCTTAAAAAAAAAAAAAAACCAGATGATAGATCCAACATGCAGAAGAGACATCATCTTTCTTCACATGACCCATGCTTTTGCTTGGCAGTGCACATTTGTTACAAGGGGTTTGTTTTCCTTTCCCTTTTTTTTTTTTCTGATGGGGCTTGAGAGCAAAAGAAAATTGCTTATTAATTGGGGGAAGGGGTAGGGCAAGGATTTCTATTTTAACCTGGAGTTTATGCTAAGCCACTGAAAGCTTGTGAAAAGGACAGTGATTTGCTCAGATTTGTGGCAGGATTTCTTTGTGGCAGTGCTTAGAAAACTCAGTTGGTAAATAGAATGATAGGAGGCAGGGAGATTAGTAAGGAGGCCAAATTATATAATGGTCCAGGAAAGAAGGAATAATGGCCTCAATTAAGGTAATATCAGTAAAAGCATAAAGGAGGGAATGGGCTTACAGTTTTGTGGAAATAAAATTGGTATGATTTGGCAGCTGATTGATGTCTAGGGGGGTGATGGGAGAGGGAAGGCTGAAAAGATGATTTTGAACACTCTTGGGAAGATATTGTTTGGACAAGTCACTTAACCGTGATTGCCTGGGGGGGGGGGGGGAGAAAGAGAGAGAGAAGAGAGAGGGAGAGGGAAGATGCTGTTGCTGTCATTCTATCTCATGAGCTCGTTGAGAAAAAAGTCATTTGTAAAATTTTAAGTGCTGTATAAAGTGCTTTTTATAAAACCGGGCTCTGTGATTCCAGAGGACTAACAATGAAATATGCCACCCACCTCCTGATAGAGAAATGAAAAACCTAAGAGTTGTGTATGCATACTTAGAGGTGGTCTGTATAGATAAAGATACTTGTTTTGTTTGACTCTGATGTGTTTGTAAGTAGGATTTTTGTTTTTCCTTCATTCTCAAAGTGGGGAAGGAGAGAGAGAGAGAGAGAGAGAGAGAGAGAGAGAGAGAGAGAGAGAGAGAGAGAGAGAGAGAGAGA
>NW_027185863.1:6963865-6985870 GCF_028583685.1 Petaurus breviceps papuanus
GGTGGATTTTTGCTTATTGAAAAAAATGTAATTTTGTGTGTGTCTGTGTGTTCGAAACATTTAAAATATGTACTTTTGCAAAAGTGATGGAGTTGGCAAAAGTTTGCCTGTGCTCAAGTACTCTTTTGGGGACAATAGCTGGTTGTAGAAGCTGACATTCCTACCTCCCAACCACAAAGCTGTATTGATTGTCAACTTCTAAAAGATAAGCACCATTGGGCTCCATTACAAGTCTGTGGGTGATAAGAGCCTTCAATCATGATAAGCAGGCATACTTTTTCCTTTGACAACCAACCTGTCATAATCATTTATCCTTTTTTAACATGTCAGTGATTATGCTCCTCCAGATAATTAAAGCAGGGATGGAGAAAGGCTTATAACTTATTGATGTTTGACTGTTTCTGGAAAGGGCCAGGGTCTCCCATTGCATCCTGGGTCATCTCTAGTCATCCTGATGAATATCAGGTCACTGGACCCAGATGGCTCTGATGGAGAATGTAAGGCTGGTGACCTTGCACAGCTCTCCCTCACTCAAATGAAAGTCAGCTGCAAGTCATGTCAGCATTTCTCTGATGCTATGGTCCTCTTCAAAAACAAAGAACAAACACACAACAACCTGTTGTAGTATGGAAGTTTGAGTTTTGGTTGTTTGGGGTTTTTTTGGAGGGGGGAAGATAGGGCAATTGGGGTTAAGTGACTTGTCCAAGGTCACATGGCTAGTTTTTGTGTTAAGTGTCTGAGGCAGGATTTGAACTCAGATCCTCCTGACACCAGGGCCTGTGCTGTATTCAGTGGTCCAACTAGCCCAGTGTTTTGGTTCTTGATGTTGTTTGGGGAGCAAGCAGGAGAGATGGGCATCTTTTGCTTAATTTGAGGTAGCGGGTTTGTATTTTGTTTAGCTTTTTGCGACTTTTTATTCTGTGAAGAGATTAACTTATCCTCTTAAGATAGGATGATATTACTTAAGAACACAATGGGGCTTACAAAAATTTGACATGGAGAATTTTGATGTAACATCTTTAAAAAGCTGGCTCTGCCCGAGGAAGCAAAGATTAAACTGGAGGAAGATGTGAGAGACTTTCCCTAGTAGGTTTTACTTTCAAACTTAAACCTGACTTATATAATGTACGTCACAGAAGTTCTGAACAAAGGAAATAAGACTGAGCCAGGAGTAAAAAATCTTGTATTTGACCCTCAACTCTGCCACAAGTCAAGTCTTGTAATTCCTCTGAGACTCTTTTCCTCATTTGCAAAATACAGATAACACAATATAATTAACTTAACAAAACTCTGGGGTGTTATGATGAAGCATGAGCTACCTCCTGATCGAATGGTGATGGACTCAAGATACAGATTAAGACATAAACCTTTGACATAGGCAGCATGTGAATTCATTTTACTTTGACTATGCATATTTGTTACAAGTGTTTTTTCCTCCCCAATTTGGGGGAGGAAAGAAGGAAGGGAGGGTTGGGCATAAGAATAGGAGAGCCAAAAAGAAAAGAAAGGCAGGGAAAAAAGATGGTCATTGAAGTAATTTTTTAATGCATAAAAGGAAACAGATGGAAAGTCAAAAAGAATTACATAAAAGCATGACAGCTTTGAAACTTACATGTTGAATTTGTTATGAATTTTCAAAGAAAAGCCAGCAGTACATAATATAAATTCATTTTCATGTACAGCCCTCTTTTTCTCTACTACGCATATGCCCCTACTCTGTGCCAAACGTTGTGGCAGGTGCCAGGGGATATAAATGAAAGACATGAAACAATCAATCCCCACCAGCCTGAGTAGTGCATTGAACCTTAGTGTCTCCGCTATTGCTTCTTCTTTCATTTTAGTGTTTAATTTTTTATATCTTTTGTTTATCATTCACCTTCATTTCCAAATACATCTCTCTTCCTTTTCTGCCCCCCCCTTTTTTTTGAGGAGGCAAACTAGGCCATCTATTGCCTCATTTCTTACCTAGCTTTAAATCACTGAATGGGTGTTGCCTCAGACAAACTGAGACCTGGGAAAGACCTTAACTTAAACAGGCTAAGGTCTCCTTCTGCATCTGGGGTCATCTCCGGTTATTCAGACATATGTCTTGCCACCAGACTCCAATGACTCAGGAGGAGAGAGTGAGGATGATGACTTTACACAGCCCTACCTCACTTAAATCTAATTTACTTGCAAGTCAAGTTATCACCCTCCTGATGCCATTGGTCCTCTTCAAGAATGAAGGACTCGCAGCAACATGTATAATGTCCATTTTATTTGGTGTTTTTTAAGTTAATAATTTTTAAAAATTAAAAAAGGAAATCAATATTTTTATCACATAAATAGATTCATGGGGGCGACTAGGTGGCGCAGTGAATAGAGCACCGGCCCTGGAGTCAGGAGGACCTGAGTTCAAATGCGGCCGCAGACAGTGATTTGTTCAGTTATACGGCCAGGGTGTGTCAGCCTGGGATTCGAAGGCTTGTCTAGCTGCTACTCTGTGCTTCCTTTTTTGGGTAACTAGGTCAGAGCATGAGACTTGAAGTCAGGAAAAGCTGAGTTCAGGTACCATCTCGGGTACTTAGGGTGTGAAGAAGTCATGTAACTGCCATCAGCCTTGGTTTCCTCATCTGTGAAATGGGGATATTAATGGGCTCTGCCTCCCAGGGTTGTTACAAAGCTCAAATGAGATGGTATCTTCAGCATTTTGTAAACTTTGTTGTTGTAATCGGGGAGCCAGATTGTTAGTCACAGAATATAGAGTATACTGATGCTGGATTCATTAAGATCTGAGTTCACATCTGGCCTCAGGCATTTCATATCTGTGTGACCTTAAACAAGTTACCTCCTTTTGCCTCAGTCTACTCAATTGTAAAATTTTGTTGTTTAGTCATTTTTTGGTTGTATCCGACTCTTCATGACCCCATTTGGGGTTTTTCTTGGCAAAGATAGAGGAGTGGTTTGCCATTTTCTTCTCTAGCTCATTTTACAAATGAGGAAACTGAGGCAAACAGGGTTAAGTGATTTGCCCAGGATCACACAACTAGTGTCTAAATCGGGATTTGAACTCGGGTCTTCCTGTCTCCAGTCTGGCTGCTCTGTCCACTGTGACACCTAGCTGCCCCCAAAACCTTTTAAAGTGTTAGTATACAATACTAGCTGCAATTATTCTTTAACATAGTAGATATATAATAAAGGTTTGATGAGTGAATGAATTTTGAAAGTCAATGTGGGTGGGTAGCATTTCTAATAATTTTACCCATAAAGACTAAACTGTATCCATGCCTTCTGCAAGTCAGTATTTCTGTTGGACAAATGATTCCCATCAGTAAGGCAGTAAGGAGAAGGTAGTGTATTCAAGGTAAAGAATACTTTGTAGAATTTCTATAAAAGAGAAAGTGAGAAATAAATCTAAGAAGGATTTGTTTATTGCTCTGCGTGGCCCAAACAGGATTGAAATGTCATTGAAACATGTTTAACAAAATAAATAAAAATACAGTACAACATAGATAATGCTAATTTGCGGTTTTCCAACCCAATATGTAACTGGCAGTGATTTCTTTCTGTTTGATTTTGAGCACTGCTTTAGGCAGTCTGAAATTACTTCATCTGGTTGGCTCTCTCTGACACTGTTCTCTGTTCTAAACCCAGTCCCATAATTGGGGCCTAAATAGTGCTGGATGATTTTGAAAGGGAGGCCCTTATTTCTCTCTTCTGCTCATTGACTTTTAAAATAATAGAGAGTACAATTGCTGCAATGAAAGAACAGTGATATTAATTATAGCACGACTAGTCCTGTGCCCATCAGTGCCAGGTTTGTGTTTCTAGCTCTCAGACCCTTTTTCAGACTGTCCAAGTATACTGAAGCTATTAAACAAAAAAGAAGGTAAATTGACTTTTAAGTTTGTTTATATAAGTAATTTGTTTGGAGTTGATTCATATCTGCTTTGTAGACAGAGTAATTTCTGAACAGGAAAATATTGACTTTGTCCTATGAGCCATTTTTCTGATTATATTTGCCTCCTAGATTACTGATTGGTGCCAGGCAGATTTTCTTTTGGGGGAAGAGACGACTGTTCCAAGAAATGCTACCACGCACCGTTGTGTGACCAAAAACACTCTGCGATCATGACTATAATATGAGTTTTTGCTCTTTGGACTTTTTAAAGTGATTGTCCTTTTCCTCCCTGCTCAGTCTTGCCAACGTCCTTCCTCTTCATTGAATTGATTTGGCATCACAATTTTCTCCTCATGGAAATTTTATTTTAAGTGTTGTCTTTGTTGTATAAAGGGAGAATTTATGAGGCTGTACTTGTTTACACAGATTATTTCATTTTGGCTTCACTGCCCCTTCATTCAGACCCTGACTTTCTGGTAGACTTTTTTTTCCCTGATAGACTTTTTAAACTCTTTTCCCTAATGTAAAAAGCCTGTCACACTCTGTTAGTCACTCCACCTGTTTGTCCCTTAGAACTAAATATAGTAGGGCTTTCTGGAGAAAAGTTAGCACTTCCTTTTGAGCAGAATGGTAATTCCTAATAAGGATTATGTCCTTAAGGCAGCAGCTACCTTGGATTCATAATACAGCTAATAATAATTTGTTGTTGTTCAATCGTGTCTGACTCTTTTGGGGTTTTCTTGGCAAAGGTATTGGATTGGTTTGCCATTTCCTTCTCCAACTCATTTTACAGATGAGGAAACTGAGGCAGACAGGGTTAAATGACTTGTGTTAAGGTCACACAGCTAAGTAAGTATCTGAGGCTTCATCTGAACTTAGGAAGATGAATCTTTCTGACTCTAGGCCTGGCATTCTATTCACTGTGCTACCTAGCTGTCCATGCAATAATAATAGTTAGCTTTTAAGGGGGCAAAGCACTTTATAAACATTTCATGTGATCCTCACAATGACTTTGGGAGGTAGGTACTATATATTCTCATTTTATGGATAAGGAAACTGAGGCTAAGTGACTTGCCCAGGGTCACACAGATGGTATGTGTCTGAATCTAGATTTGAACTCAGGACTCTCATCAGGTCCAGTGTTCTATTCACTGCCATTTAGCTTTTCCTTAAGTCTTTTAGCTTCTGGGCCCAGATTATGCTATATGAATTTGTCATTATTTATTTTGGGGTTATATAAACATTACTTTGTTTATGTATGTAACTCTTACCTTTCTGGCCAAGTTATAAGGCTCAGGTGTACTTTTTCTGCAGCAGTATCAGCATTATCATTAACCCTTTCAGCTTTTACTTGCTATCACCTGGTTTAATTCTCCCCCATAAAATAGAAAGTTCCCAGGTAAGTAAGGTTTTCTTTGTTTCTATAAAATAGAAAGTTTTCATATAAATAATGTTTTCTTTGTTTCTTCTTCGCTTTTGTAAACTGCTAATGAAAAGTTTAATCCTTAAAACTTGACTCAGTGAGTTTGGAGTCAGAAGCCCTTGGTTTTGAATCCTGGCTCTCTGCCCCTTTGCTATCAGTGTGACCCAGAGAGAGTCACTGAAACTCTGGGGGCCACAGTTTCATTATATGTACAATAAAGAGGTTAGACTGGATGATCTCTATGGTTTCTCCTACCTGTAAATATCTGGTCCTTTTATCTCAAGGTCCTGGAATGAAAAGAAACTCATTAAAGCTCGAGGGAGTTGTCTAAGTTTATCCCCTTTGCCTTCTAACTGGATGTGATGTGTTTTAAAGGTTTCAGGGATCCCTCAAGGACTGAAGTACTGGACAAGGTCATCTGCAACGAATTCAAACTCAAGCATTCTTTAAGTCAAGGTGGCAAAGGTTTATTGTAATGTCAACATGGCAGGCAGAGCTCCCTAAGGAATTTGCCACTTAACAGGAATGATGCTAAAGCTTATATAGGAAAAGTAATGTATTATCTGGCAGATATGCTAATTAGGTGATAACTTATAACCTTGATCACAGGCATCATTTCACTACTGGAAACTAGGGGAAAGGAGTTTTTCAGGGATGTATTTTTGGTCTATTATGTCTGTAGCAAGATAACTTTGAGAGTTGAGGTCTATAGCTTAATCTCTGGATTGAATATGATAACTTTGAGAATCAATACATGATAATTATATGGTTACAAGATAATCCTGTTTTTACAAGAGAATTTCTTCAGAGGTCAGCTTGTTCTTGTGATGAGGAAAGAGAAAATGTGATCTTGGAATTGGGGTCCAGGCATAAGCACTCAAACACATCAACCACCTCAGAGAGATGGGGAGCAGTCCTGTTTTTAAAATGATTCCACTTGAAAAGATTCCTAGCTCTGTGAACATTTTGATGCCTGGTAACCTTATAGTCAGGAAGCTTTCCCTTTACATTATTAATGTAACTCAATGTTAAAGGTGAAGTATTGTGCAAGTAGTAGACCCCAGTTGTCAACAGTAGGTTGTTCCAAGAATGTATTTGTAACTCAGTTCAGTCAGTCAATCAAGAAGTATTTAAGAACCTCATAAGAGCAAGACACCATGCTAATTACAGGGGATTCCATAAAGAAAGCAAAAATAATCCTTGCCTTTAAGGAATTTATATTCTAATAGAAGTGACAACATTCATGTAAATGGGTAATACTGTCTGTCTGTCTCTTTCTGTGTATCTATATGCCCACCTATCTATACATCAGTCTGTCCATCTATCTACCCATCCATCCATCTATCCATCCATCCATCCATCCATCCATCCATCCATCCATCCATCCATCCATTTTTCTATCTTTCCACTCCTCTGTCCATCTGTCTACCTGTTCCTCTCTATCTGTCCATCCATTTGTCTGTCTACCTATCCATCCATCCACCCACCCATCCATCTATCCATCTGTCTGTCCGTCCATCTGTACATCTACCTACCTGACTATCCACACACAGAGAGTAGATGGAAGACAGCTTTAAAGGGGAAGACTCTGGAAGCTGGAGGGACAGGGACAGGCCTCCTTCAGAAGGTGATGTTTAAGCTGAGTCTTAAAGGAAGCCAGAGATTCTAAGATACAGCAGCAAGGAGGGAGAGTATTCCAGGCACTGGGTGATGGATGGTCATGTATTAGAAGACAGCTAGTAGACCAGTATAGCTGTGGGGCTAAAGAGTCATGGAAAGAAGTAATGTGTAAGAAGACTGGAAAGATAGGAAGAGGTCAGTTACAAGGAGCTTGAAGTGCCAAACAGAAAGGTTTCTATTTGATCCTAGTAGTAAGTAAGTAGAATTTTATGGCATAGGCCAGTGACAAGGTCAGATCTGTGCTTTTAAGAAAATCATTCTGGCAGCCGTGTGGAAGATTCATTGAAGTTGGAGAGATACTTAAAGAAGGGAGACTAATAGGAAGCTACTGCAGCAATCCAGGTGAAAGGGCCAAAGCCATATTATAAAAAGTTCTTAGATCCTGGGTTAGCTCAGCAAAAAAATCTGTTTGGTTCATAATATAGCTGGATGGTGTTGCTAATTAGGATAATAGGGCAAATTAGAATGAATGCTGGGAGCATGGGGCCACATGGTTCACAAAGGAACTGGAGAGTTTCCTTCCCCTTTCCTGGGCTCAGGGTTAGCCCCACGCAAATATTTTTAAATCAAGGAAGTATGTCTCTGGCAATCTACCACTCCTTTTTCAGAATGTACAGAGCCCTCAGACTGAACTAACTCATTCATTCATTCATTCATTCATTCATTCAGCAAGCATTTATTAAATATATAGGGTTCAGAGCACCAAATGACTTGATTGAAATTTTAGAAGACTTGGGCCCGGTTTTCATGGTACTTACACGCATGTTGGGGGGATGACAGGATGGCAGGAACACAAGTTATTATAATATTTGCTCTTTCTTAATAATTGCATTAAATAAAGAGTTGCGAAAGAATTGTAAGCTGTTCTGTAAAACCTAAGAAAGGAAGGCCGCCACCCATCCCAGGACTATACTTAGACCTTCTCTCCCTATAACAATACCTTACTTGCCCTTTTTCCCCCTCAAACTCCAAAATTACTTGTCTGTATTCCCTTTAATCAGAACTCCTATTCTTTTGGTGTGGGGAGTTAAGCTGAGTAATTTATAGTAAACAGCTGGTGGGGTCAGTCTTCTTTGAATTTTATTATTTTTTTAAAAATTTATTTATTTTTAGTTTATAACGTTCAGTTCCACAAACTTTCGGTTTTAAATTTCCTCCCCCTTCTTCTCCCCTCTCCTCTCCAAGACGGCATGCCATCTAATACAGGTTCTACATATACATTCATATTAAACATCTTTTCACATTAGTCAGGTTGTAAAGAAGAATTAGAGCCAATGGGAGGAAGCAGGAGAAAGAAGAAACAAAACAGGACAAAGAAAAGGGAGAGCGCATAGAATCCTCTGATGTGCATTCAGGCTCCGTGATTCTTTCTCTGGATGTGGATGGCATTGTCCATCATGAGCCTTTTGGAGTTGTCTTGCAGCCTGGCATGGCTGAGAGGAGCCCCGTCTATCAAAGTCAGTCACTGCATAATGTGGCTGTAACTGTTCTTTACAGTGAAGAGAGAGCCATGATATAGAGGGCAAGAGTGTTTGACTCGGAGTCCAGAGAGGCCTGGGCTTTGACTCCCACCCCCAATCCTTATCTGAATAGCCACAGTCAAGTCCCAGAACCTCAGTGTCCTCATTTGTGAAATAAAGGTCCTGACATTTATAGAACCTGCATCCTGAGGTGATTGTGAAGACCAAATAAAATGTGTATGTAAAGCATTATTATATTTGTTGTTCGGTTGTGCCTGAGTCTCTGTGACCCTGTTTGGGGTTTTCTTGGTAAATATACAGGAGTGGTTTGCCATTTCCTTCTCCTCTACATCCTTTTTGTCAGGCCATCAGAAGCTGTCACTTGCTTAGGGTCACACAGCAAGGAAAGTTTCTTTCTTTTTTTTTTTTTTGGAGGGCAATTGGGGTTAAGTGACTTGCCCAAGGTCACACAGCTAGTAAGTGTGTCAAGTGTCTGAGGCTGGATTTGAACTCAGGTGCTCCTGACTCCAGGGCCAGTGCTCTATTCACTGCGCCACCTAGCCACCCCCTAGGAAAGTTTCTGAGGCTGAATTTGAATTCATGTCTTCTTGACTCCAGGCTTAGTGCTCTATCCACTGAACCACCAGCTGCCTCTTACATATATACATGCACACACACACACACGTACATGTCATATTTCTATGTTGCAAACATTCCTTTTAGTAAGTCAGTCAAGAAACGTTTCATAAGTGCCTACTATGTGCCAGGTGTTGTGCTAATAAAGAACCTGCTCTCAAGGAACTTGCCATCTAATGAGGGAAGCAATATGCAGAAACCTGTGCATAAACAAACTATATGACGTAAGTTGCAGACCGTCAACAGAGGAAGGGCACTAGAATGATATCTTTTTTTTTTTTGGAGGGGGGAAGGCAAAGTAAATGGGGTTAAGTGACTTGCCCAAGGTCACACAGCTAGTAAGTATGATCAAATGTCTGAGGTCAGATTTGAACTCAGGTCCTCCTGACTCCAGGGTTGGTGCTCTATTCACTGCGTCACCTACCTGCCACCTGTGGGCACTAGAATGAAAGAAGAATTTATAGGAAAGGCTTCCTATAGAAGGTGGAATTTTAACTGTGACTTGAAGGAAGCCTGGGAAGCCAGGAAGTGGAGATGAGGAGAGAGAGGATTCCAGACATGGGAGACAGCCAGTGAAAACTTGAAGACTGGGGAGTCTTTTGTACCAGGAACATCAAGCACACTAGTGTCAGTGGACTACAAAGCATAAGGGAGATGGTGTACGAAGACTGGAAGAATAGATGTTGGAGGTGGGGTAGATTATGAAGGATTTTAAAAACCAAACAGGATTTTATATTTGATTCTACAGTGATAGGGAGCCACCCGAGTTTATTGGGTTATGGGTATGACTTGGTCAGACCTGTGTTTAAGGGCAGTGGTGTCAAAGTCAAATAGAACCAGATCCCTGCTGCAATTTAGTGGCTTGGAAAACCACAGATTAACATTGTCTGTGTTGCATTGTATTTTTATTTTTTTATTAAACCTTTCCCAGTTATATTTTAATTTAGTTGGCTATACAGGGAAGCAAGCAAGCAGTAGACCCCATGTTTGACTCTTCAGTTTTAGGGAGATTACTTTGACAGCTTAGTGGAAAATAGATTGGAGTGGGGAGAGACAAGTGGCAGGGAGACCAGCAGGCAGGTTATTGCAATAGTCCAGGTAAAGTCAATAGTCTTTGACTATAGATTGGATAAGGGAGGTGTGAAGAAAGAGTGAGAAATAGCAGATAAAAGCCTGGATGATGGGGAGAGTGGTAGTAATAGGGAAATTAGGAAGAGGGGTAGTGTTTGGGTGATGAGTTTAGCTTTGTATGGCTTGAGTTTAAATTATCTACACGATGTCCAGTTCAAGAAGACTAATAGGCAGTTGGAGATGGGAGACTGGAGCCAGTGGAGAGATTAGATTTGTATAGGTAGATTTGAGCATCATCGTTATAGAGATTGTATGGGGTACGGAGACCCTAACCCAAATTGACTACTTGGAGACCTCTCAAAGTGAAGGTAGAAAGATTTATTAGAATCTCAGGAGAAGCAGGCGGTCCAGTCTCTGGGACAGCACCGAGAGAGAGGAAGCCACCATACAAAAGCTAAAGGTGGGTTAAATAAGCAAGGGTTACAAACATTAACATAATTATTACTAATGAGGCTCTAATCTTGTTGGATAATATACATAATGCATGAAGTCTATTATGCAAAGTGCAGTAACAACCCTAGAATACTGGACCCCTTTTCAGTCTACTTGATACATTCTTATCTGGACTTGAGGGTCTCAAGGCTACTGTCTATTCCTTGATTGGTCAAATCCACCTGCTGCTGCCAGCTCCTTCCATTCTTCATTATTTTTAGTATTATCTATAAGTTTTTTGTCTGAGAACCAGGGTCTGGGCTTCTTCGCAAGGTTACTGCCTGTCTCCCTCTTATCAGTAGTCTTGTTCAGCAATTCTTGCAGTTCTATAGAAACTTAACTCTTTTATGGCAAGCTAGGTGAAGGGGCAGGGGAGGGGGGGGCTGACTAGAATAGGGCAACTATATAGAAAGATTTTTAAGGTTTCAAAATCACATAATTTCTAAAAAAAAAAAATGGAAACTTAGGCCTAAGGCCTAAGGACCTACTTACTATAACAAATAGTCTCTGAGAAACCACATTTTTGCCTTTCCCATACAAGATGATAATTGAATCCTTGGGAGATCATCAAGTAAAGTAGTGTAGAGGGAGAAGAGAAGAAGCCCAGGGCAACACCCCGTGGGACACCCATGATTAACGGACATCACTTGGGTGAGGGTCCATCACCAGCGCAACATGGCATAGGACAGTGGTTCTCAAACTTTTTGGTCTCAAGACTTCTTTATGCTTTGAAAAGTTATTGAGGACCCCTAGGAGCTCTTGTTTATGTGGGTTATACCTCTAGATATTTACCGTATTAGAAATGTAAATTAGTAGGATTGGGGAGGGGGCTTTTTGGAGGGGGGAAGGTAGGGCAGTTGGGGTTAAGTGACTTTCCCAAGGTCACACAGCTAGTAAGTGTTAGGTGTCTGAGGCTGGATTTGAACTCAGGTCCTCCTGACTCCAGTGCTCAATTCACTGCTACCGAGCCATCCCAAATTCATAAACTTTTAACATTTATTAGTTTATTTAGAAACAATAAATCTGGGGCGGCCAGGTAGCACAGCAAGTAAGAGCACCGCCTCCAGTGTTGAGAAGACCTGGAGATCGAATCCCAGGCTCAGACACTTAGCACCCACCCAGAAACACCTGGCCATGTAACCTTGAGCAAGTTACTTAACCCCAATTGCTTAGGGGTGGCCAGGTGGCTCAGCGTGTAAGAGCACTGGCTCCAGTGTTGGGACGACCTGGAGATCGAATCCCGGGCTCAGACACTCAGCACCACACCCAGAATTAACTGGCCGTGTAACCTTGAGCAAGTTACTTAACCCCGATTGCTTAAAAAAAAAAAATACTAAAAAAAAAAAAGAAAGAAACAATAAATCTGTTACAGGTTAATATAAGTAGCATAATTGTGTGAGAAATGACTAGTTTCCAAAGCAAAAAATATTTCATGAAAAAAGTGACATTGTTTTATGTATTTTTGCAAATCTCTTCGATGTCTGGTTTAATAGAAGATTCTCACTTCTACCTTTCCCTTTCATCTGTTGTAATAGATTGTTTTGATTGAAGCATATTGGAGAAAATGAAGCCTCCCAGACATGTAATTGGAAAAGGGAGGAATATTGTTTTTTGCTTTTTTTGGAAAGTAATTGGGGTTAAGTGACTTAGCCAAGGTCACACAGCTAGTTTTTGTGTTAAGCATCTGAGGCTGGATTTGAACTCGGGTTCTCCTAACTCCAGGGCCAGTGCTCTATTCACTGTACAACCTAGCCGTCCCCATAGGGAGGAATATTTTAATAGACAAATAATGTCTTAGTATTATGAAAATAGTTTTTCACTTTGTGGTCCCCCTTGAAAGGATCTTGAAACCCCCAGGGGTCTATGGAACACATTTTGAGAACTGCTGATATAGATCAATGTGCTTGGAGTCAAGAGGACCTGGTTTCGCATTCACCCTAGACACTGACCGTGTGACTCTGGGCAAGTCACTTATACTTAAAATGTCGTGTATAATAATGCTAGGGCACCTAGGTGGCAAAGTAGATCAAGCTCCCAGACCTTGGAGTAAAGAAGACTCATCTTCCTGATTTCAAATCTGGCCTCACGGTGACCCCGTGTAAGTCACTTACCCCTGTCTGCCTCAGTTTCTTCACCTGTAAAATGAATTGGGAAGGAAATGGCAAACCACCCCATTCTCTTTGCCAAGGAAATCCCAAATGGGGTGACAGAGAATCAGACACAACTGAAACAACTGCACAATAACATAATAATATTACAGGCACATTAGCACTTCCAACTTAAAAGGTATGCTATGGAATTATGAAAGAATATTCTTCTACTATGAAAGAACTTTTTTCCCCAGAAAAAGAAAAAAAAATACCCTTTATTCTTTTTACCTAAAGAGCTTAATATATAATACTTGCACTAGATTTAAATGCTATTATGTGGCAAATAATTATAATTTGAGAGATGGGAATATTTAATACTGAAAGATAATTGCTGTGGGAATAATTTGTGCCACTTCTTCATACAGCCACATCCCTGTGCAGTGTAGAGGAAGGCAAATTTAATATAATTCATCCACTAGGGATAATTCATATCATCATAATTACCTAAAGTGGATTCATCTCTGGACACTGAAGGAACCTCTCTGGGCCTCAGTTTCCTCATCTATAAAGTGAGAAAGTTGAATTCAGTGACCTCCCATCTCCCTCCCAGCTATAAGTCTATAATTCAGTGAACAATGAAATCTCAGGTCCTTAAAATAATTCTATTCCAAAGTATTAAATAATGCTGTTCACAGTAATGTTCTCTCTGAACAAAGCTTCGTATAAAAATGCTGCCTTAGAATTTCACCCCTTTTTTTCTCCATAACCATACATATCCTGCCACTCCCTTTCCCACCCAACTCCTGCTAAGTAAGAACAAATAAAATTGTATTAAGTCACTGACTGGTTCACATCTCAAAAATTGGTTCATTCCCTCATGTTCCTATTGAAGGGAGGGGGGCGGGAAGGGTGATGTGAACAGTAGTCATTTCCTGGCCATAAATTTACCTTGCCCAGGAGTTAGTACCAAGGGCTTCCAGATTACAAATATTTTGCCTACAGACCCTCCCCTCCCCCCCAAAAAAAGCAATTTCCAGATTTTCAGGGCCACTTTGTAGTTTCTGAGACATAAGGAAGCAAATGGGTTCACTTGAGGTCATAATTCCCTCTATTTTGTACATTACTGGATTCATAGAGTACCTTTCCTGTAAAAATAAAAAAGAACCAAAAATCCCTCAAGGCTTTGAAGAACTTACCTTTCATAGTGAACCTCTTAACTACCCTAATTTCAGAAAGCAACAGAAAGGTGAGAAAACACTATGAGGGCGGGGAAACAGTAGCTTCAAGAGGCTTCTTGGAGGCAAGAACTACCAAAAATATCAGTAACTTCAACAGAATCCCAACTTATAGCTCTCTCACTGAAGATAATTATGTTGACCCTTCTCACGTATGTTTTTGTGTTTATTAGGGCCTTTTCCTATTTTCTAAACTCTGATAGCAGGAAACCATACTAGCTAAATAACACGGTGCCCCTTAGTAGATGGTTCAGTTAAGGCTGAAATATGTTGTCAGGCAGAAAAAGAGTGTCTTCTTTTTCCTTTTTATCTACCTGACCTTGACCATGGTTTGTTGTTGTTGTTGGTTTTTTTTTTTTTTGCCAGGGGGTAGGGGGGTGGGGGATCATTTTGTTTTTCAATGTTATTAGAACTTTGATGTACAGGTTCACCAAAAAAAAAATATATGTGCAAGCAGAAAAAAGCACTTTGACATAATAAAAAAAATTCCTTTAAAAACAAAATCATTGAAAAGAGAAAGTGGAAACATACATTTAAGTTGAAAGGGTGAACTAGCCCGCTTGATGGAAACAAAGTGGGCACCTGGCATCCTTAAAAATTTCAGGATGTTTGACTCTTTGGCTTAGC
Source organism: Petaurus breviceps papuanus (assembly GCF_028583685.1). NCBI lineage: Eukaryota > Metazoa > Chordata > Mammalia > Diprotodontia > Petauridae > Petaurus > Petaurus breviceps. The sequence goes on from NW_027185863.1 coordinate 6,978,460, forward strand.
CCAGGAATAGCCTGTTCTCACGTGATAATTAGTAGCAAGATATAAACTCCCCCTCACTGCCCTCCTCTACCAGCAGAGCTGAAGGTTAATCTTGAATGTAGTATCTTTGACTGAGTCATAACTATAATAAGAAAGTAAATTTAGAGCCAGGAAGTCTGCCACTTACACCTATCTCAGCCATAGAAGGCTATTCATGGACATACTAGCCAAATTTCAAGGACAATCTGGGTATTTTCTTTAATCAAAATGTTATATCTATAGTGATTATGGCCCACCGGTGTCTGAAATGCATAGCTCCCTTACCATGAACAATTTATTATTTTTTTTATCTAACATTTATATAGCTTGGGGCAGTTAGGTGGTCTAGTTTATTGAGTGCTAGGCCTGGAATCAGCCCAACCTGGTTTCAAATCTAGCTTCAAACACCATGTGAACCCTGTCTGCTTCAGTTTCCTCATCTGTAAAATGAGCTGGAGAAGGAAATGGCAGATGACACCAGTATCTTTGTCAAGAAAACCCCAAATGGAAATGACTGAAAAGACTGAACAACAAATACAGCACTTACTGTGTCCCCTGCACTCTGCTAAACCTCTAAACCCTTTACTATTATTATTTCATTTGATCTTCACAACCCTGGGAGGTAAGTGCTGTTATTATCCCCATTTTACAGATGAGGAAATTGAGGCAAACAGGTTAAGGGGTTGTTGCGGCAAGCACCCCAAGTGTCCTCAGGGTTTGCCACCACCACAGGTTCTTGGATCTGCTTTGTTAAAGGAAAGCAACTCAAAATGGGTTAATAAACTTACTTTAATCAGTCAGATATGTATTGTTTACCTCGTTCAGGGGAAAAAGGTCAGCACCCTGAACTTCAGAATATACAGACAGTATTATCAAGACAGAAACAGATCAAGTACACAGCTTTCCAAACTGTGCAACCATTACATCCATACCAAACAACATCTGGGTTTCAAAGCCGGGGGGGCTCTGGACAAGGCTTTTCAGAATACAGATCAAATCACAGAACACTTCTCAAAGTGAGCCCCCAAAACAAAGCTACACATCAGGGCTTATATAGCCTTCTCCTGGCTCAGAGAATGTAACAACCTTATCGACCCACTGGCCAATCAAGAAGTATCTACTGAAAAACAAGCCTCCCACCCCAGGCTTCAGGTGCACTTTAACCTAGGGGCAGGGAAGATCTTCCAAATTTGCATTCCCATTACAGGGGTTTGTTCAGGTTCACAGCTAAGATTTGAACTTGGGTCTTCCTGACTCCAGGCCCAGTGTCTGACCAGTGGACCACCTAGTTATTTTTCAGCAGATTCCATATTTCTTAGAATATGCAAAAAAATGGTCAAATGTCAGTAAATCCCATAAGCTGCAGTGATTTTTAAAAAATTCCTTATGGTTTATGTTTGTTTCTGAGACCAGGACCTGATTTCAGTGGTATAAGGAGCTCATCTCTCCAAAGCAGATCTGTGCCTTCTGTACCATTTAGTCTTAGAGAGTAGCCTAGGGCACTGAGAGTCTACAAGTGACCTACTGTAGATCACAGATCAAAGGTAGAACTTGAATACAGTTCATCCTATTTTTAACTATCTGCTATACCAGTGACATCAAACTCAAATAGAAAAAGGGATACTCACCTGTATAGAAGACCCCCTGTGACTGCATATTGACTTAGTCTTGAAATGTAATATTACTTATGTTCTATCTTATTTTTATTTATTTGGCTACATAAATTTTAAACTGGTTTAGGCCACACTCTGGAGTATTACATTTCACATGTCTCATTTCAGCCTAATATTTGAAATTTCATTACCCCTGCCTCTTAACTAGGTGTTGAGCTGGTGCAATGGATAGAATACCAAGTCTTGAGTCAGGAAGACCAATCTTTCTGAGTTAAAATCCAGCATCAAACACGTATTGGCTGTGTGACCTCGGACAAGTCACTTAACCCTTTTTGCTTTAGTTTCCTCATCTGTAAAATGAACTGGAGAAGGCAAGGGCAAACCACTCTAGTATCTCTGCCAAGAAAAACTCAGGGTCACAGAGTCAGAAACAATGGAACCCTTGCTTCTTCTCATTTTCCTACCTTTCTAGCCTTCTTAAAATTTGTATGCTTCAATCCAGTGACACTGGCCTGTTTCATGACCAAGACCTTCCCTCTCTTGACTTAGGATATTTTCTCTGGCTGCCCCCCCCATGCCTAGAATTCTCTCCCTCCTCTTCTAGGACTAATAACCTCCTGGCTTCTTTTAGTCCCAACTAAAATCCTTTCTTCTACAAGAAGGCTTTCCCAGTCCCTCTTATTTCAAGAGCAAGATGCTTCCTGTCTCTGGGTCTTAGTTTCCTCATGTATAAAATGAGGGGCTTGGTCAAGACCTTTGAGGTTCCTTCCACTGAAGCCTGAGCCTAAGATCTTAAGTGGTGCAAGATGAAGAAAGGAGAACCAAAAAACAATGTACACCATTACTACATAACCAAAAGGGGGGGTGGGGGAGGGGATCAAAATTCTGGTAAAAAAAAAGTTAGCATCAGCATCATGCTGCCAGAATTAAAGGACCCTCCCTTCCAGTTAACAATCAACAAATTATGTCTCCCCAAGATATATAAGAGGGTTTGTTAGGAAATATCTGTCAAAAGAAAATGTATAATTTTTTTAGGTCTTTTTTTTTCCTTTATTTTTTTTAGGGCAATTTGGGTTAAGTGACTTGCCCAAGGTCTTCCCACTAGTAAGTGTTAAGTGTCTTAGGGCAGATTTCAAGTCCTCCTGACTCCAGGGCCAGTGCTGTATTCACTGTGCCACCTAGCTGCCCCATAATTTTTTTAAAAAATAAGAAGTGATGGTAATATCCTCTCTGGATAGGTGTGAGCATAGACTTAGATATCATTGATTTTTTACACAAGATCTCTAGGAAATCAGAATGTGCTGTACAAATACAGTGTGTTTATACTATTTGAGCTTACTTGTCCAATAAAGATAATTCATGTTGAATAAACCAAGGTCAAAAGCTGTCTGTGTTCCTGTCATCTCCCCACCCAGAAAGGTTGTTTCTGACTCAGAGAATCTGCTGCCATTGTTTTGGTAGAGAAGAATTCCTTAGTGTTGTAGCAGAGAAGACCTTGTTGATGTCATGAATGTGGAAGTGTCCCCTTTAGACCTCTCCATTGGTTTTCCTTTCCCATTGTCTGAAAACTCTCTTTGCAAAAGATTCAATTCACAGAAACCCAGAATTGGAGAAGACTTCAAGTACAACTTGTAGCTGAAATTGCCCTTTAGAATACACTAGGCAAATAGTCATCCAGTCTCTATTGGAAGACTTCCAGTGATTAAGGAATCCATTATCATCCCAGGCAATCTATTCCACTTATGAGGAGCTTATTGAATATTTTTTTGTTTTTTGGTTTTTGGAGGGGGAAGGCAGGGCAATTGGGGTTGTGACTTACCCAAGGTCACTTAAGTGTTAAGTGTCTGAGGCTGAATTTGAACTCAGGTCTTCCTGACTCCAGGACTGGTGCTCTATTCGCTGTGCCACCTAGCCACCCCAAGCTTATTGTTTATTAAAAAGTTTGTCTTTACGTCAAGCTGAAATCGGCCTCACTGCAGCTTGCTCCTAGTCTTGCCTGCTACATTTGTAGCCCATTGTTAGACTAACTCTCTGGGATATGAAGAATCTAGAATTCACATCCTGCCTTTAAGGATCTTGGTTTCTCTTTGGGGGAGATCAGACACAAATGAAACAGAGAACAAACTAAGATGGGAGTCTTGTGTGAGCACCAGCTTAGTAAATTAAGAGGGCAAATCAGTATTGGCTGTGTCTTAGAAGTTTTAGTGGAGGAGATGAGATGAGATTTGAACCAGGCCTTTGAGAATAAGTATGGTTTGGATAGGTGGAGAAGGCAACAGGACAGAGTTAGTGAATAATCCTAAACTAAGGCCTGGTGAGTGCCTCTGTCAGACCAGAGGTGAGGCATCAGACATGAAGCAAAACTCCGAAAGGATCAAAATGTGATTGGCAGATATTTAACAAAATAAATAAAAGTACAGTAAAAATGTAGATAACAGCACATTTTAAATTTAAATCACTATGCAGGTAGCAGGGATTTGTAAGGATCAGTGGTCCCTTTTTCTTTTTGAGTTTGACAGCCCTGCTTAAGACCTATCACTCAATCCTGGATTTTTGGTCATTTTAAGCAAGTTGCTGCTCAACCTCCTCTGAGCTTTCATTTTCTCATCCATAAAATAGAAATAATTATCTCACAGAGTAGTTGTGAGAAATGCTTTTTGTGAACTCTAAAATGCTATTATCTGAACTATTGTAATTACTGTAATTGTGATATACTCAATAACTGAATAATCTCATAATAAGGAATATGCTGGATATTTATTTGCCTTTGAATCTTAGAAATCTCTTGCCTGGGTTCTGGGTTCTGGTCCTGGTTCTGCCTCCCCTAGCTTGCATGATCCTAGACAAATCACATAACCTCCCTGGGCCCCAGTTCTGTTATTAAGTGAAGGGATTGGGCTATGTGATCTCTTCGAGTCCCTTAGAGCTGTAAAAATGCTATGACTATAATTGTAATGACTCACATTCATATGACACTTTAAGGTTTGCAAAGTGCCTTCCTCTCAGCAACCGTGTGAGGTAAGTAAGTAGAACAAATGTTGTCATCCCCATTTTACAGATAAGGACACTGAGGCTCTTGGGTGAAGTAGACTTTGCTATTAGATCCTACAGGTAATAAGTGTCTGAGGCTAGTATTCAAACTCTGACCTCCTAATTACACTCTTTGTGACCCCATTTGGAGTTTTCTTGGCAGGAGATACTGGGGTGATTTATCATTTACTTCTTCAGCTCATTTTACAGATGAGGAAACTGAGGTAAACAGGGTTAAGTGACTTGCCCAGGGTTACACAGCTAGTAAGTGTCTAAAACCACATTTGAACTCAGGAAGATGAGTCTTCCTAACTCTGGGCCCAGTACTCTGTCCCCTGTACCACCTGTCATATAATAAATAAGTGAATTCAATAGAAAGATATTTGCCTAAGAGCTCCATGACACTGCAAAAACAAAACAAAACCCAACAACCATATAGGAGTATAGTGAGTTCAGTAGTAAACAACTGTGCTAAATGCTGAAGATAAAAAGGAGTCCTCTGGCTTCAAGGAGCTTATACTCTAATGGAAAATAAAAATGCCCCTTTTTCAGGTCCTCTCATTCATCCTGTGCTTAAAGGAAGTTGTTCTCCATGGCTTATTATTTTCCTATTCTTAAATTTGTGTGTTTCATTTTATAAATTCCATCTCTATAGATGGTAGATTCTCATTTATTATAAATAAGAATAGCAGTTGCCTCCCTTATGTGAAGGGAAGTCTGAAGTCTCAAGATAGGGTGTTAGGTGTCATAGGATCATGAATTTAGAACTAACAGAGACCTTAGAGGTTATCTAATGCAGCTCTCATTTTACAGATGAGGAAACTGAGGCCCAGAGAGGTTAAGGGACTAGCCCAATATAGGTAGTACTGATCTCTAGATCAGGGTTTTCTATTTGGCTTGTAAAGGGCTTTGAATCTGGGTCCCTGGAGACAGCCTCCAATCACTTGACAAGGAAATAGCTAAGTCAGAATTCAAACCCAGGTTCTCTGACTTCAAGTCTTTTCACTTTGAAAGAACCACCAACAGTCTTCACTTCTTCTTGTTGCTGTTTTACTTTTAGCCAGAATCCCTATTGTGATGTTGGGCTGTTAATCTCAAAGAGAGTCCTCCCAAGGAGAAAGCTCGTAAAGATTCTGCTTCCCCTTTTTCTCCCTCCTCTACATCCCCTACTTCCAGAGTCTCTTGCAACGTCAATGAACCAGGGTTATTTTAGAATGAACTGCCCTGCTTTGTTGGACTTCTGCTGATGGTGACAGTGGACAAGTTATTGTTATATTTGGCTAATGTTAGAAACCTGCATTGAGATCTTCAAGTGAGAACTGCTTACTACCAAAAAAAAAATAGGCACTCAGACACTCTGAAATGAACGTAATCAATGGCTGAACGATGTATTTGCAGTGTTTGAGGTCTGGGTTACATGCCATAAATGGAGGTGTAGATTAAGCAGCAAGAATATTTGGAATGGTTTAGTAACAAGTATATGCCTCCAAAGTCTATCTTTATCATGAACCATATATGGCAATAATGTAGAGGTTGTCAGTGGTAATGACTGGTGGCTGTGGAGCCCCTTTGGGTGAGAAAGCCTCATCTGTAGCATGGAGGTAACATTAAGTTCTTTAGTTTATGTCAGTAAGCTTAACAGGCTTATCAGCTCCTACCAACATGGAAGTGTTTTAATTATGGATCTGGTGACAGACAGACCCAGTGTCTGTTCTCAAAGAACCAGCCCATCCACATTCAGAAGTCTCATCCATCACAGGACTGGACATCAGGTCTTCATTTTATTTTTGGTCACCCCTCAGACGCCCTACTAAGATGAGGAGTTTTAATCTGTGTCCCTGAAGAAAGTCCCCAGTTAGTCAAGCAGTAAGTATTTTTAAGCCCTAGTAATGCACCAATGGCAGCTAGGTGGTACAGCAGTCAGAGATACAAAGAAAAATAACATTTCTAAACTCTTCAAAGAAGGGACTGGGGCAGCTCAGTGCTGCAGTGAATAGAGCACTAACCCTGGAGTTAGGAAGACCTGAGTTCAAATCCAGCCTCAGACACTTGACATTAACTAGCAGTGTGACCTTGGGCAAGTCACTTAACCTCAATTGCCTTGCCTTCCCCCCTAAAAAAAAGGGACTGCCTAATAGGAAGTATATGATAATACAAAGTAAAATGTAAAAGGGCAGATATTCTCAGACTTTATGGTTCCAGGCACTTTTGCAATGTTAAAAATTATTTAAATTATTATTAAAAATAATAAAAATTATTACCTCCCCAAGAGTTTTTGTTTGTGTGGGTTATATTGATTTCTTTTTATCATATTATAAATTAAAATTTCTTGGTATTAATTATGAAAATTGTAGACCCCTCAAAGGGTCTTGTTCAGTCCTAGGATCACACTGTGAGAATTACAGAGACAGAAGCACAGGATGGATTATGTTCAATTGTGTAGACCAGCAAAAGACGAATGAATTGAACCTTGAAAGAGAGAAGATTATTTCAGTAAGCAGAAATGAAGTGAGTGTATTTTTGAGGCATGAGAGAAAAAGCCAACATTAACATAATGAGGCAAGAAAGCTCAAGATGAGAACTAGGGTTATAATTTGACTAGAACCCAGAGTGCACATGAAACAATGTCAGGAAAGGTAGGTTAGGTATACAATGGAAGAGGATCAAAATGTCAGGCTAAGTGGTTTATGTTTGTTTTCTTGTGGTGTTTTTTTGTTTTGGGTTTTTTTTTTTTTTTTTGTTTTTTTTGG
>NW_027185863.1:6985970-6987620 GCF_028583685.1 Petaurus breviceps papuanus
TTTTTTTTTTTTTTGGAGGGGGGAGGCAGGGCAATTGGGGTTAAGTGACTTGCCCAAGGTCACACAGCTAGTAAGTGTTAAGTGTCTCAGACAGGATTTGAACTCAGGTCCTCCTGACTCTAGGGCCAGTGCTCTATTTACTGTGCCACCTACCTGCCCCAGTGGTTTATATTTGAACAGAGTAACATGACATGGATGAACTTGTGCACTGGGAAATTTATTGTGCCAAAAAATGTTTGTACCTAAATTTTGAGAGGAAAGAGAGACAGATTAGAACAAGGATGCTTAACCTGAAGTCCACTGGTTAGATTTTATAAGATTTGTGGATTTAGATGGGGGAAAAAATTATATCTTTTTTTCCCCTGTTAAATGCTAATTGAAATTTATCATTCTTTTCCAGTTGTGAATTAAAAAAAACAAAACTTTTTTTTTTCTGAGAAAGGATTATCAGTAGGCTTCATTAGACTTCTAAAGGAGCTCATGGCACACAAAAAGGTTAAGAATCCCTGAACCAGGGGGCTAGGTAGTGCAGTGAATAGAACACCAGCCCTGGAGTCAGGAGGACCTGAGTTCAAATCTAGCCTCAGACACTTAACACTTACTAGCCATGTGATCTTGGGCAAGTCACTTAACCCCAATTGCCCTGCCTTCCCCCCTCCAAAAAAAGCACCAAAAAAAGAAAGAAAAAGAATCCCTGAACTAGAGGCAAAGAGACCACTTGGGAGATGATAGTTCAAGGTCAGAGGTGATCCAAGGGCTTGAATTAGAATGTTGATAGTGAGATTGAAAAAGCTTTGTATAAGGTAGAAATGTCTAAGATTGATTGTTAGAATCCACTGATTGGATGGATGGGAGTGGGGTTCGTGGGGTTCAGGGAAGGAGAGGGGAAAAAAACCAAGGTTTCTAGTCTAGGTGATTGAAAATTATATTGCTATCAGCAGAAATTAGGGAAGTTCTTAGGGTGTGCTTTTGAGAGAAAATAAGTTTAATCTAGGACTTGTGTTTGAGATACAGATGGCATTGTCCCACGGGATACTTGGAAATGTGTGACTAGAGTTCAGTGTGAGGAGAAGAGCTTGTGGATTTATCAATGTAGAAGTGATCATCGAAGCCACAGGAGCATGTGAGTGGGAGAGTTCTCAGAGAGAAGGGCAGAAGCCCAGGCAGAGAACCCTGGGAGGACAATGAACTAATGGGGAAGATTGTTTAGGAGCAGATATGTAGTGGGCACCTAGGTGGTACAGTAGATTAGCATGAGTGCTAGACCTGGAGTCAGGAAGACCTGAGTTCCAATCCATTCTCAGACACTTAATAGCTGTGTGACCCTGGGCAAGTCACTTAACCTCTGTTTGCTTCAGTTTCCTCAACTGTAAAATGGAGATAAGAACAGCACCTACCTCCCAGGGTTGCTATAAAGATCAAATGAGACTATTTAGCACGGTACCTGTCACATAGTAGGTACTATATGAATGCTTATTCCCTTTTTCCTCCCCCTCTCCCATTCCCGTTAGAACCAAATGCAAACATTTTTCACAGTCAAAGGGGAGGTGAGACAGAGGATAACTAGCAGAATCTAGGAAAGAGGTGGATTTTGTTGTTTGGTGAGTGTTTAAGTTGGAGTTCTGAGTTGTAGGTGGCAAAGAAGGATCT
>NW_027185863.1:6987630-7003555 GCF_028583685.1 Petaurus breviceps papuanus
GGGGGGGGCATGCTTGAGAAGTAGCAGGGAAACAGCTGAGGATAAAGGGGTGAGGAATTTAAGGATAGAGAAAAAGTCCCTTGTTGAAATTGCTGACTATAAGGTCAAGCCTGAAGAAAGAGAACAGTGAAATCAGAACAGAGGTTATGACCTGGGAGAACAGGGAGGGATTTTAAACTAAGTGTTTTTTTTTTTTTAGAATAGTAACCCTTATTATATATAAGCACTTTGCCACACTACCCTTTTTTTTTGTCAGGGAAAGAGGTATTAATGTATTTCTTTGATCTACATCAAGCAATGAATTTCCTACTCACTTAAACCAATTTACTATTATACATTATGGATTTTTTTCCCAAAGTATTGCTATGTCTTGAGAGTACTAATTAATAATTAACTTTGTCAAGAATAATGCTGTTTATGATTAATGTGGAAATATGTTTATAATTGTACATATATAGTCTGTATCAGATTGCTTGCCATCTTGGGGTCAGTGAGAGGAAGAAGGGAGGGAGAAAAAAGTTTGGAACTCAAAAATCTTATAAAAGTGAATGTTGGAAACTTTCTTTACAAGCAATTTGAAAAAATAAAATACTATTAAAATGCTGTTTTCATTTAAAATAAATAATTTTCATCATTTTGAACTTTTGAAAAAAATGTTAGGGAAGAGGAAAATATTCCCACTCTTGATCTTGTTAGAGAGGAAGAAGGCTTTTCTTTTTTGGAAATCATTTTAGGACAAAAAAAAGGGCAAGAATGTACACTAATTGAATCTTAATGTCTCCTTTCTAGCTGAGTCTTTTTCCTTATTGTCTGTGGAAAGAAAAAAACAGAGCATGCTATTGGAACCTTGGAAACGAGAGAATTTTCCAGTTGCAATATCTTTATTTGCATGTCATGCTGCTTCTGTTTTGAGCTGTCTGGGGAAGTTCAAGATTAAACTTTCCATTTGGGTGGGTTTGAAAATCACACTGAAAATGTTCAGTCTGACCACACAGAAACTAAGCAGGGATATTTTGTCACTTTGGACTGCACAGAATGACACAGAAGCCTTTGAGCTGGAGCGAGACGGCTTATTTGGTTCCAGCAGGGCAATGTCCAATGGCAGCTGTTATTGCCAAGTACCTAGTTCAGAGATCCCGAGTGTGATGTGTATCTATTTGTGGAATAAAATAAAACATTTTGCAGGACACTTGATGCCTTTGCCTATATAAGAGTCCCCCCCACTCCCTAAACACACACCCACCCTTATTTTAGAGGCAGCTACCTAAAGCAATTGAGCTGGGTTTTAACATCAGCTAGACCAAGTACTTTGTAGAGATGCACTTAGGTCCCTGTTGAATAATTCAGTCAGTGCTATTTAGGGGCATTTAAAAAAATTTAATAAATGGAGCCATTTCTTTAAAAGGTGCTTCTGATTTGGGCACTTCTAGTTATGGTGACACCTGTTCTTGAAAGGGATTTCCTTCAGTGAGGTTGTTTGTATATTGTCTCCTCCATTCAAATAGAAGCTCCTTGAGGGCAGGAACTGTTTTTGCCTTCCTTTGTATCCCAGTGCTGGCACATAACAAGCCCTTCATAAATGCTTGTTGATCTTTGCTTGTTTGCTTGGCAGTAAGTATAAAGTGCCTACCATGTTTTATCAGCTGTGCTGGGTGTTGAGAATGTAAATATGAGTAATGAACTCATCCCTACCTCTAAGGAACTTGACATTCTATCAGGAGAGACAAGTACTTATACATAGAACAAAAATTTAAAAAATAAATACTAAGTAGTTCTCAGTTTCTCCCCTACACCCAATCCTACCCCTTCCTCTCCTCATACTTTCCTTGTGTTGATTTATTTCCAATTTGCCCTGTCTGTATTTTGTTTGTACATACTTGCTTTTGTGTTCTCTCCCCCATTAGACCATAAGCTCCTTGGGAATAGGGACTGTCTTTTGTCTTTCTTTGTACTTCTGGCACTTAGAATAGTGCCTGGCACATAGTGAGTGTTTTATAGATGTTAACTGACTGCCTGATGGTGCTGCTTGTTGTTATTACAAGGGAGTTGGGAGGGCGAATATTAGCAATTGTGGGGATGGGGAAAGGAAGATTTCACGTAGCAAGCTGATCTGTCTAGACTGACCTCACTGAATAGTCCATCTTCCCTCACTGCATTTTTATTCTGACTATTACCTGGGCCTGTAATGAACTTCCTTTTCTCTTCTGCCTCTTAGAAACCCTCTCTTCCTTCAAGACAAAGCTCAAACACTGCTTTCTTTTTTAAAAATTAATTTTATTTTTTTTAATTGGCAGAAATCTACCTTCTCTCAATTCCTTTCAAATTCCCTTTCCCATTTAGAATGAAAGGAAAACACAGTCCTTATTACAAACATGTATAGCCAATCCAAAAAAAAATTTCCCAGATGCCACTTATTTTAATATTATAACAAAATTCGTGAAGAGCCAAGGAGTGCTAAAGGAAGGCAGTGAAAGATCTTTGAATTTATTCCATTTGAGGATCAGTTAAAGGAATTGTTGAGGGTTTCAAATACTTAAAGGCAGATCTCATGTGGAAGAAAGGATTAGACTTGTTCTTGAACTTGGAGCAGTGGGGGAAAAATGTACAGAGGTAGATTTAGATATAAGGAAAAATTTCTTAACTAGAGCTAACTAAAATATAGATTGTCTTCAGAGACAGTGGATTCAGCCTTTTTTTTGGAGGGGCAGTTGGGATTAAGTGACTTGCCCAAGGTCACATGGCTAGTTTTTGTGTTAAGTGTCTGAGGCTGGATTTGAACTCAGGTCCTCCTGACTCCAGGGCAGGTGCTCTATTCACTGGATTCAGTCTTCTTAAGGGTTTTATTTGGCTGAGGGGAGAGGGCCATCAGGGTTAAGTGACTTGCCTAGGGTCACACATCTAGTAAATGTCTGAGGTCACATTTGAACTCAAGTCCTCCTGACTCCAAGACTGGTGCTCTATACACTGTGCCACATAGAAGTGTGTCTGTCTATTTATCTATAGAATGGAGGAGACAATATCTATCTATCTATCCATCTATCTATCTATCATCTATCTATCTATCTATCTATCTATCTATCTATCTATCTATCTATCTATCTATCTATCTATCTATCTATCTATCTATCTAATGATGTGCCACATCATTAGAAAGCTTCAAGCAAAGACCGGGTATATTTTAAGGGAAATGAATTCATGTTCAGGTACAGGTGGGACAGGTTAACTACTGAGGTCCATTCTCACTCTGAGATTCTGGGGTTCTTTACTCCATCCTTCAGACAGCTGGCAAAATAGTCTTTCTATCACGTAAGTCTGACCATGTTATTACTTTCCTGCTCAAAAACTTTAATTTTATCCCTGTTGCCTCTTGGACAAAATACACCCTCCTCAATGTAACATTTAGAACCTTGACCAGTCTAGCTTCAGTTTACCCTCCCAGAATTCTTTCCTACCCCTCCCCTTCATGGACTTTACATTTCTAGTAGGACTGAGCTACTCACTGTCCCTCAAACTGGACATTCTGTCTTCTTTCCCTGTGCCTTTGTATAGACTCTTCATGCTTCAACTCCCTCTTGCCTCTGTCTCTTAAAATCCTTCAGTTTCTCCAAAGTTCAGTTCCCAAGTCACATCCTATGGGAAGCATTTCTTGATCTTCCTAGCTATGAGTATTCTCATCCTGCTCAAATGATCAAGTATGCATATACTTATCTGTTTAGATGTTTTATACTTTATTGCCTGGGCTTGATCTGGACCCAGACTATCTGTTCAAGTGGAGAGAGAGCGAGCCTTTTGCAAATAAATTTCAAAGGTAACTCTAGCGCAGAACTCTTACTGCCCCAATCTCTGGAACTCAGCTCTGGAATCCAGGTTCAGTGATCCTACAGAGCCTACCTGCCACTACCACTTTCTGCTGAAGAAGATACAGGATAGCCCCAAATGGCAGTTCTCTTCAGAACTGCACCCCCTCCTCCTTTGTTAATTTTCCCTAGCAGCTGTTGGTTTGATTGTACTGCTATGGTGGCAGCAGTACCAGAAATCAAGGGACTTGAGACAAATATTTCTCTCAGAATTAATTACTCCCCAAAAGATTGTTTGTGTTTTTTCAGCTGACTTTATTAGGTGCCAACAAATACTTTTAAAATAACAAAATGCTTGGATTTGAAAACTTGAACCTCGGCGACCTTTATTGGCATGTCCTTAAATACTCCCTCATCTTCTTCCTTGCCCTGTTAAAAATAATAACTCGGATATCTAGATCTCTTAAATCTTTTCCTTTGCTTCTAACCCATGGTTGGTATCCAGATGGAATGAGTGATGAATTGAATTGAATGATCAGCCTATACGTGTCCAAAATCAACCCCTTCATGATGCTCAGAAGCTTTTGAGAAGAGTAAGGCCATATAACCTCACAGTGGTAGAAGAGCTGATCCCAGTCCTTTCTTACATAGTATATGAGAAACCTTGGCCCTTTGAATATTACTTCGGTGGTTAATGAAGTTTTTGTTTAGTGGTTTTCAGATGTGTCGATTCTTTGGAGCTTCCCTGGAGGGTTTTTTGGCAAAGATACTGGAGTGGATGGGATGGCTAGGTGGTGCAGTGAATAGAGCACCGGCCCTGGAGTCAGGAAGACCTGAGTTCAAATCCAGCCTAAGGCACTTAAGCCCAATTGCTCTGACTTTTCCCCCCTCCAAAAAAAAAGCAAAAAAAAAAAATGATACTGGATAGGTTTGCCATTTTATTCTCCAGCTCATTTTATAGATGAGGAGATTGAGACAAACAAGTTTAAGTGACTTGCCCAGGGTTATACAGCTAATTAGTATCTGAGACCACATTTGCACTCAGAGGGATAAGTCTTCTCGATTCCAAGTCCAGTTCTCTATCCACTGTACCACCTGGCAGCCCTCTTTGGTGGTATCATGTGTAGATAATTTTTCTCCCTATGGAGAGGTATAAGCTTCTTGAAGACTGACTTTAGGACCTCACATATTTTCATAGGAATGTACAGGGCATGTAGCAGTTCTTGTGTGATAAATAATTCATAAGTAATAAGAACTAAAAAGAAATAAGAATATGTAATGTGAACAAGCATTTTTTTCTTAGAGACATTTTTTGCTCAATAACAATAGTTTCTATAAAGGTTCTCCTAAATTATTACTGGTTCCTTCACGTTGGCTTCTCTCCTTTTCCTTACTATGGGTCTTCCCCAAGGTTCTGTCCTCTGGCCTCTTCTTTATCCCTCAGCCCTTTGACTTGGGTAATTTCATCCATTCCCATGACTTCAACCATCACTTCTATATAAATAGTTCCCAAATGTACTCTAACCTTCCATCTCTCCCAACATCTCCAGATTCACACATGCATCTGCCTGTTGATACTCCGATGGCGTCCCAAACTCAACATGTTGAAAATCAAACCCTTCATGATGCTGAAAAGCTTGCCCGGATCCTCCTGACTCTCCTATTTTCAGTTGATGGCACCAACATCTTTACAGACACTGAGGCTCCAAATTTTAGTCATCTCTCTCTCCTGTCTTCCATTCTCAATCATATCATGAAATTCTGTCTTCTCTGGTATTTCTCCCTTCCTTTTATTTTTCACCTTCACCACCACCACCAGAATTCAGAGGTATATCCTCTGAATCCGGCCTCAGACATTTAACACAAAAAACTACCTGTGTGACCTTGGGCAGGTCACTTAACTCCAGTTGCCCTCCAAAAAGCAAAAAAAAAAAAAGAAAAAGAAATATGACTATTCAGTTTCATTGTTTTTGTTTTTTAGCGTTCCTATTTAATAAAATTCAAATATTAAGAAAGAAAGAAATTGATAAAAATCAATCATATGGAAAGAAGGACGGTAGTAAGAATTTAGATCAAGAAACAACTTAAAGAACACCAACAAATACAAGTCTGACCATTTGGGTGGGGCAAATTGATCTGGTGCACAAAATATTAAAAACAATTCCCTATGGAAAAGGAGGAAAATCAGATGTTGGCATGTGTGTTGGAAAGGACCGAGTCATCAACTACAAAACTGCCCCTGTGTTGGCTGTTTATGGAACCTTTGAGATGGAAGCCTAGAGATAATTATGAATTATTAAGAAATATTGATTGTGAACCTTGAAAGTATTTAATCATAGGCAAAGTCATAAGAAAAAAAAATAAGTGAAATGCCAATGAAAAAGGCGCAGGTGAAGAAGCCTAATAGAGTTTCTTCTTTTCTCTAGATTTTAAACTACTTTCTTTGTGACTCAGGAGCAATACAATAAAATATAGATAATGTTAATATGTAGTTTTCTATGTCAATATGTGGCATATAGGGATCCTTATATATGGTTTTCCATCTGAGTTTAGTCAGAGTCTAGTGCTTCACGTATGCAATATTTTTAGAATCTGGAAATAAATACTGTGTGTGTGTGTGTATGTATGTGTGTGTGTGAGAGAGAGAGAGAGAGAGAATGAGAGAGAGAGAGAGAGAGAGAATGAGAATGTGTGTGAGTGTGTCTCAGTGGCCCATAAAATGCTTCCAGTGTGCTTTGGTAGAGTGTTCATGGTCTGTAATACATAGTGAAGACTGCCCTCCCTCCCGGAGGTTGTATTAGCTCTGATGGAATGATTGCTGTGTAGGGCTTCCAGCAAGCCCAAGTAAATCATACCTTGTCATCCTGTCTACTCTGCCTCTGGGCTCTTAACTTGAAGCTTCTGTGGAGTCCTTATAAAGCCTGCATAACTGACGTGTAAACAGTGGAAGTGAGTCCCATTGCTGGGAATCAGGGGGGAAGTCCTGTACACTGTTTTTCCCTCTGGTGTATGTAGTCGGCAGCTTTCTGCCTCAGTATCAGAGCTCTCAGATAAGTTACTGCCTCAGGATGGCACTCCCAGGCAGGGTACACCCCTTTGTCATTCCAGAAAACGAAGAAATCCCACAGACTGTAATTAATGATGTCCACGATGCTGATGAGAATGAAGGCGAGAAGGCTGTGTCCAAACTCCAGCGTAGGCAAAGTGACATAAAAGTCTACAAGGAATTCTGTGACTTTTATGCAAGATTGTAAGTTTTCCCTCTCTCGGGGTGGGTCCTTTGCTGATGGAAATCTAGTGTTCTCAGCATTTTAAACTCTGTCTGTTTTGACATTTTGTCCTTGTAGGAATGGTTTTGAAGGGTGATGCCTAATGTTAACAAGTTGATGCGTTTGTGTCTTCAATAGTTTCTCTTGATTTTGCTAGTTAATGTGATCCATTAGCATAAAAGTACTCTTAGATTTGATGTGGTCTTCCTTTAGCAGGGGCTTATAGCTGCAGACAGATTTTCATTTTTGTTTATAGAATGATGAAATGTTTTCTCCAAAGTAATGAGGTCTTATATTTTCATAGCAGATCTTAAAAATTTTTGCCCATTTTAGACAGTGTTACATTTCAAGGCAAGTTTGAGGGGTAATCACTTAGAGGCTCTGTCAGCATATTTACCAAGAATGTATTTTTGTACATTTTGTATATTTTAATATGTTTAATACATTTTTAATACATCTACCTACAATGCCTAGAGCTAGGCTATAATCTAGTAATGGTTCTTAGGGGACTTGATTTAATGAATAAAAATAGTTTGGCCAAATGATTGGCCAAGTTGGTTACCTATAAGTAAATGTCGTTAAAGTTTATATGATAAATAATACCCTAAGATCTTCCGTGTAGGATTAATCTGGGAGGGAAAGGGCAGTAATCACAAAGGATGAAAAGGCATAGATTTATCAGTCTGCAATGATATAGGAATGCCCACATTAATGAGATCACGATTATGGAAGTAAAATGGCTCTGCTAGGTAAGCCCCCTTTTTTTCATCAGTAGTACAGCTATAACTGGCAGGCCCAAGTTAAATGATTAAATATTTTGCATAATTGAAAATTCCAAATGAGTAAAGGTTGAATTAATGACTTTGTCATTTGTCTGGTTTACCACGCTTTACAGCTGCCATCACTCTTCCTTGCCAGTAATCCTTAAGTGCTCTCCAGTACTAGAATGTAATCCTTTGGTCCCATTTAACAGCTTCATTTATTGAGAGATTAGAGATTGTTTTCATTATGTTGCAATTAGGATTTGTGTTGTCCAATGAACTTTTGTTCTAAAATAATTTTTTTATTCATATACAAGGTGTCCCAAAAGTCTCTGCAGTTCTAAGCTTCTAGAAACTTAGAACTTCATTGAGACTTTTGGGACATTCTTTATTTTGTTTATATAGCACCTTAATTTATCCCTGGTATACCTCCTCACTTCTCCCAGAGAGTTATTACATGTAACAAAGATTATAGTTTAAAGAAAGAAAGAAAATGAGATGAGAAAAAAAACAATCAGCAAAACTGATCTAATATGGGGAAGGGAGGATCTAAAACTATATGCAGTGTTCTGTACCCAGGGACCTCCCAGATTTCCAAAGGAGAATGGAAGGGTCTTATCCAGGGAATTCTAGAGATGTTCTCTAGAACTATGATCTGATTAAAACCAGAAAATGCTTTATTTTAGTATATTGTGCTAGTAAGTGCTATATAAGTGGTCATTTAACTTTTGGTGGTATAATGGAAAGAGGACTGGTCTTGGAGTCAGAAAGTTCAGGTTCAATTGATTAATTTTGTACAGTATAGTGGAAAGGATAGTACAGAGTAAAGAGTCAGATCTAGGCTTCTAGGATTACCCTCTATCCTGTGACAGTGGGTAACCTCTCTGAGCCCAATTTTTTTTTTTTTTTGTAAAATAAGAAAATTGGACTAGGTAATTTCCAAGATATCTTTGAACTTTAAATCTCTGATTCTATGAGCTTTAGGATCTTCATTTGTAAAATAGGAGTGATTATAATTACACTACCTATTTCACAGTTCCTGTGAATGATGTTTTTGTAAAATGTATGCTCTACATAAATATGTGTAATTATTGTTTTCAGAAAGTTACAACAAATGGAAGTGGGGGAGGCTGACATTTAAATGTGGAAAACTAGACATATGTAACACTTGTTTTAGAGTAAATTGACTTTATTAGCGATAGATTATTGTTTAAGAAGGTTCTATCCTGAAGGTTTAAGTGTTCACAGGGGTTTTTGCATAAAAACTTTGATTTCACATCCTGGCAAATTAACTGATTATAATTAGCCATATTGCTTCTGTGGGCTCTCATTTGATTTCTCCTTTGATACCAGACAGCTTTGATGATCCTTCATTGTCTGATTGTTTCTATCACAAAAATTACACTCTCTATGATATGTAGTAATTACTATACAATGAATTTTTTTAGAAACCATATTGCATCACTTCTTCCAAACTGTTCACTTACTATGTGCCAGGCATTGGGAATGCAAAAAAGAGACAAAAGACAGCCCCTTCCCTAAAGGAGAACACAATCTAATGAGGCAGACAACAAGCAAATATGTACAAACTAAGCTATATATAGCATAAATAGGAAATAATTAAGAGAGGGAAGGCACTAGAATTAAAAGGGGCTGGGAAAGGCTTCCTGTAGAAGGCGTGGGATGATGCTTATACTGTTTTCACACAGATTTCATTTCAGCCAGACTAAAAAATGGGACTGTATTGTTATGGGCGGGGGAGAGGGGCAGGAAGTGTACCATACAGCTGAGGCATATTGTGAATATTATCCTGCTTCTCCCTCAACCTCCCCCCCCCCCTTTGTGGGAGGGGGAAGGAAGACAAGAAGGGTTAAAACTTTTTGTCTTGACACGTGTTTTAAAACCTTAGCTGAATTCAGTATAGCTTCTAATTATTTGTAAAAATCGTAAGTGAGATCTTGGAGGCAGAATGAGCCTTGAATTTAATCCAGATAAACTGTATGACTGAGGGCACATTATTTCACCTTTCTGTGCTTCCTCTTCATTATCTATAAAATGGAAATGTGAATTAAGCAATTCCCATTCCCTTGGGAAGCATTTAATAAATATTTTCTGGTTGACTCAACACTAAATTAAATAAGTGTATGTGAAAACTATTTGGAAAGCATAAAACCCTACAAGTACAAGGTAATTTTTTTTGCGGATTATTATCATTACAGTTATAACTGTGGTTTGTAGTCTGTTGAACTGAGTTGCTGCTGTTGGTAAAATTCTTTTAGGAAAAATATCCTTTGTTCAGGTAGGGTTGTTTGTTTGTTATCCTGGTTTACTTTTTTCCTCTTTTCTTGTCATTCTTGCGAAGGTCTAGTTTCCATAGGAAGGAGGAAGTGATATTTCATCCTTTTTGGCTAATTTGGGTTTGATTTTAACTTTTGGTGGTATAATGGAAAGAGTACTGGTCTTGGAGTGAGAAAATTCAGGTTCAAGTCGTGATTGAGGTGAGCTTGGGCAAGTCATTGAGCCTGTTTTTTTTTTTTCTGTAAAATAGTCACCATAATACTTAGACTGCCTACATCACAATGATATTGTAAAGAAAGCACTTTGCAAAACTTATAATGACTACATAAGTGTAAGTTGTTATGATGATGCCTTTAAAAAGAAAAATGCTTAGCAGTGGATTTTGAAATAGTCTAAGTAGCCCTTCATTTTGTTTCTATTCCCTTCTTTCTACCCTCTCCTGCTTCCCTATCCCACCCCCCATTCACCTTCAAACTTCAAATTCCAAGTAAGTGAATAGGGAGTTAAGTGCTGCATCCCTTTCTAAGTATTAGCTAATAACATCTAACATTTATTAAGGACCTATGCTGTGTGCACTTTTATTATTTCATTTGATCTTCACAACAACCCTGTCATTTCATTGTATATCCAACTCTTTGTGACTCCATTTGGAATTTTCTTGGCAAAGATACTGGAGTGGTTTGCCATTGCCTTTTCCAGCTCATTTGACAGAAGAGAAAACTGAGGCAAAAAGGGTTGTAACTTGCCCAAGGTCACACAGCTAGTAAGTATCTGAGGTAAGATTTGAACTCAGGAAGATTCTTGTTCCTGACTCCAGGCCCAGGCACTCTATTTAATAGGTCGCCTAGCTGCCCCACAACCCTGGGAAGTAGATGCTATTATTGCTATCCCCATTTTACTGATGAGGAAACTGAGGCAGAAGTTAAGTAACTTGCCCAAGGCACACAGCTAAGTGTCCTAAGTGCAATGTTAAAAGTTTCTTCTTGCCTGGCTATTGATTATTCCTTAATTAGTGCTTGTAGCAAGAACCCACCAGACAAATCAGGAGGACCTGAGTTCAAATCTGGCCTCAGATGCTTGACACACTTACCAGCCATGTGACTTTGGGTAAGTCACTTAACCCTAGGTGCCCTCCAAAAAAAAAAAAGTTTGCCTTTTTGAGGCAGGTTCCCCTGAAGAGAGGCCAATGCATCCACCTTATCCGTACTTATACTTAATACTAACCCTATCTAGACAAAATAGAGTGATTTGTGATTTGGGGTAACCCCAAACTAGAAATACTCTAGTGTTACATGTTGGATCTAGGAAGATAATTTTGAGGTCATCTAGGCCATCCCTCTTATGTTATAAATGACAAGCCCAAATCATAGGAAAATAAAATGGCTGAATATGGAGACACACAGGCCCAGTTCCTGGGGAGGCTAAAGCTAGTGGAGCTCTTGAGCTCTGGTATCCTGAGCTGTAGGAAGCTATGTCCATGCCACCTTCTGCATTAATACAGTGAACTCCCAGAAGCAGGACAGGTTGCCTGAGGAGAGGTGAACCAGCCTACTTCCAAAGCAGAGCAAATCAAAGCCCCCTGCTCATCAGTAGTGGGATCAGGCCAGTGAATTAGCACCTTTATTTCCTACGTGAACAAGATAGGGAGACCCAGTTTCAGAGAACAGAAAGAAGGAAAGAACCAAAGAAAAATAATATGCCCAAAGTCATATAGCTAGCACTATAGAGATACCCCCACTCTTCCCCCCTTTTCTCCCATTATATGTGTGTTTTAGGAGGCTGTTATCTTTAAGAAATTGCAGAGCTTCTTTAATGACCACATACTTCTCCTAAAAACAAAGGTCCATTGGCTAATATAGCAATATCTTACTGGTGGTGTCATGTAGGTATGAATTACGGTACATAATAGTCTTCAAATTATTGAAAATTATTATGCACAGAGAGTAGTGGCAATGTACATGGTGGGTGTGAGCTAACTGTAACACGTAATAAATAAGGAACTTCAAAGAAAACTGGAGGAAGGGATTTCATCAGGAAAATGTATGGTCAATAAAGGTAGACTGGTTATGTGGCAGGATGTGATATGTAGACAACCCAAGGGTTCTGCTGGTTTCCTCAAGATGTCTGGGAAAGGGGAAGCAAACCCAAGCACTTTGGATGGATTGCCCATGGCAGACTTAGAGGAGGAGATGAACCAAGGGTTATGTCAGATGGTCTGGTATGGATGGGTTTTGCTCTGTGTCATTGGAAGGCAGTGTCCAGACTATTAAGTTATAGATTCATTGGAGTACTTGGTTTGATAGAATTTGAGATTGATTGATCAATTAATTGACACATGTTTATTGAATGCTCTCTATGCCCCTAATATTTTTCTAAATATTATGGGGCATTAAAAAAAAAAGAGTATAAGACATGTTCCTTGATGACAAATGGCTCGCTGGGTAGGGGAACCTAGACCTTCAAACATGATAGAATTAGGATATAGGAGAAAAAAGCAGTGGTTTAGGAAATAGCTATGTAAGCTATATCAAATCACTTGACTCTCTGGGCCTCATTTTTTCCCCTATAAGTGAAAAGAATATCTAGGCTTCTCATTCTAAAATTGTGTGAATCCAACATAGCAGTGTATATTGTAATTTTTAAGTACTTAAATGTGGGGTTATAATGCAATTAATTATAATACAATTAGACAATAGAATGTTGGACTTTTGGAAACCTTAGGTACTGAGGCTTTCTGGTATAGGAAACAGAACCCTGTTAGGAGACGTGGGTTTTGACTCTTAGCTCTAATAGTTGGCACCCACAGGTGAATTGCTTCACTTTCCCTGAACCTTGGTCTCCTCTTTAACAAAATGAGGACCTTGTTTGTACTGCTGGTCTTGAGATTATGAGCAAAGTGCTTTGTAAACCTTAAAGTACTGTAGAAATGTAAGTTATTATTGGGAGGCAGTATGGTGGAGAGGAAAGAACACATTTTTTTCTTTTTTTGTTTTTTGTTTTTGGAGGGCAGTTGGGGTTGAGTGACTTGCCCAAGGTCACATGGCTAGTTAAGTGTTAAGTGTCTGAGGCTGGATTTGAACTCCAGACTCCAGGGCCTGTGCTCTATTCACTGTGCCACCTAACCGCCCCAGAACACTATTCTTTTTTTTTTTTTTTTCTGGAGGGGGCATTTGGAGTTAAGTGACTTGCCCAGGGTCACAGGGCTAGTTTTGTGTGTGTGTGTGGGGGGTGTCTCTGAGGCTGGATTTGAACTCAAGTCCTCCTGACTCCAGGGCCGGTGCTCTATTCACTGCACCACCTGGCCTCCCCAGAACGCTTTTTTTTTTTTTTGCCTTTTGGAGGGCAATTGGGGTTAAGTAACTTGCCCAAGGTTACACAGCTAGTTTTTTTGTGTGGGCATTAAGTGTCTGAGGCCGGAACTGAACTCGGGTTCTCCTGACTCCAGGGCCGGCGCTTTACTCACTGCAGAATGCTATTCTTAAGAGTCAGAAAACTTAGGTTGAAATGAGGGCTCCAACAGGTGAACATGAGTAGACCAATTTCAACATCTGCATAATGCATGTAGTCATACTTACACTCCCCACCTCACAGTGTTGTTATTGCAACTTAATGCAGTACATGAATGGAAGCTAATAATATTACTCTATAGAAACAGTAACTTTGAAGCAGTGGCTTTCAGTTTCCAAACCAAGCGGCCACCTGGGTTAAAGTGTTGAGATTTCTGCTGGTATAACCTGTTCTGTTGGTAATAATATTCCATTTTTTGAGTCTTGTTAGCATTTTTATTCCAGCAAAGAAACTCTTGAGATGATTTTATTTGACAGCTCAATATTCAGGCTTGTTGGTTTTTAACCCTTTCAGTTGCACATAGTGCCAGAACAAGCTTAATGTTTCCTTGCCTGTTCATTTATATTAAGAGAAATTGAATACAGGTAAGCAAATCTTCAGCAGCTTCTATTCCTTTTGGGATAAAATACAAAGCACTAAGCCTGACATTTCACACACCCCACCGTCTTGACTCCCACCCACATTTCAGTCTTAATACCCACGTTTCAGTCTTAATTTTCATCACTCTTCATCTGGTGAGTGTCTTTCACTCCATCCAAACTGACCTTCCAGCTGTTTTTCTAACACAGCCACCCCCATGTCTTTGGGGGGGGGGGGTGAGGAGAGGTACTCCACACATGGAATGTATTCCCTCCTCATCCCAGCTTTTTAGAAACTCTACTTTCTTGATCTTTCTAATCCTGTTGTGAGGGTCCTCTCTCCCCCAAGATTGTTTTGCATTTCTTTCTGTATATGCTTTGTACTTAATTATCTATCTAAAGGTTTTAATCCCTTCATTAGAAAGTAAACCTCTGGAGGGCCAGAATGGTTTTCTTTTTTGCCCTTGTGCCCCAAATTTAATGTAACTTCCTAGAGATTAGAGACTTTAGATTCAAGTCTACTACAGTCTAAACATAAACATATTAGCAATGGGGATTTTTGGGGGGGAAGGCAAGACAATTGGGATAAAGTGACTTGCCCAAGGTCACACAGCTAGTAAGTGTGTCAAGTGTCTGAAGTCAGATTTGATACAGGGCCAGTGCTCTATTCACCGAACCACCTAGCTACCCTAATGGGGATATTTTTTAAAAGTATTTTTGATGCTTATATGTAACTTGGACAGCAATATTACTTGTGTAACTTCATGCAGCTAGGTGATCCAGTGGATAGAGTGCTGGCTCTGGAGTCAGAGAGTCCTCTTTCTGAGTTCAAATGTGACTTCAGGCACTTATTAGCTTTATGACCCTGGTCAAGTCACTTAACCCTGTTTTCTTTGGTTTGCTCACCTGTAATATGAGCTGGAGAAGGAAATGGCAAATCACTCCAGTCCATGAAGAGTCTGAAATAACTGAACCACAACAAAAAACTTGGTAGATTGCTTCACTTGCCTGGCTCTAAGCTTCCCCAAGTAGGAAATGAAGGAGATTTTAGCTCTAAATCCTATGATCATGTTTTGCTTTCCATTTTATCTCTGCCTCTTTAAGCATGAAAAAAGGCTCAAGATGCCTGTGTTTCCCCCCACCCTTTGTTTGGTCTTTTACAGCAATATGGCGAATGCCCTGGCCAACGCCCTGTGTGAACGCTGTAAAGGAGGTTTTGCGCCGGCTGAGAAGATTGTGAACAGCAATGGCGAGCTGTACCACGAGCAGTGTTTTGTCTGTGCCCAGTGCTTCCAGCAATTCCCTGAAGGCCTCTTCTATGAGGTGAGCCAACCCTGATGTGGAAACTTTCCTCTACTTCCAATTGCCAAACTCTAAAATTCTATTAAAATAATAAGTGTAGTACTTTGTCCTTGGTAATTGCTAGGTATCGATGACCAGCAAATGGAAGATGTTGAGGGAAAAACTATGAATTTGCTTTTTAAAATTTCACTACAGCAATAGAGTATATCACTTGACCTGCTTGAATTCCCAGTGTGTTTGTATGTGTGTGTGTGTATTTGTGTCTCTCTTCCACTGGAATTGTGATTTCATACAGAAAACTCTACCAAATGAGATCAATACCATCTTTGCCACTTTGAAAGTCTTCTGGGGCTCTGCAAAGTTGGACCTTGGGCAGAGGTGAAACTTGAACCCAGATCTTTCTGACTCTGAAGGTACTGTGCCAAGTTGCCTTTCCCCATTTTCTCTCTCTCTTTTTTTTGCTTTTTGAAGGAGGGAAGGTAGGGCAGTTGGGGTTAAGTAACTTGCCCAAGGTCACATGGCTAGTTTGTGTGTGTGTGTGTGTGTGTGTGTGTGTGTGTGTGTGTGTGTGT
>NW_027185863.1:7003565-7027571 GCF_028583685.1 Petaurus breviceps papuanus
TGTGTGTGTGTGTGTGTGTGTGTGTGTGTGTGTGTGTGTGTGTGTTAAGTATCTGAGGTTGGATTTGAACACTCGGGTCCTCCTGACTCCAGGGCCGATGCTCTATTCAACTGTGCCACCTAGCTGCCCCCCCACCCCATTGTCTCTTACAGCATATCACACCCAGCATAAGCTGTTCCATGAGCATTTGAGACCCTAAAAGCTGTTCTCATTTTTCTCCCCTCCTCAGTATGGCCAGTGTAGGATAATCAAGACAGTCTGCTTGTTGCCACTTGCATTCAACTTTCTAATTTTCACCTTCTTGCCAATTACCTTTCCTGCAGTGTTATTTGACCTCCTCTCCAATTATCCATGCTCCTTACTTTCTGTCAGATCGGCTTCAAAAATAATTTCCTTCAGAAAACTTTTGTTAATGAACTCTACTCCACTTTGAGGGACAGTTAGGTGGCAGAGTAGATAGATAGAGTGCCAGGCCTGGAGTCAGGAAGACCCATCTTCTTACATTCAGAAGTATTCTTGATGATTATGTATAACTCGTGCAACAATATTACTTGTGTAACTTGATGCAGGTAAGTGATGCAGTGGATAGAGTGTTGACCCTGGAGTCAAGAAGGCTCCTCTTCCTGAGTTCAAGTCTGGCCTCAGCCACTTCCTAGCTGTGTGACCCTGGGCAAGTCACTTAACCCCCTTTGTCTCAATTTCCTCATCTGTAAAATGGGCTGGAGAAGGAAATTGCAAACCAGTTCAGTATCTTTGCCAAGAAAACCTTAAAATGCCATCTATAAAATGAGCTGAAGAAGGAGATGGCAAGCCACTCCGTTACCTCTGCCAAGAAAACCCAAATGGGGTCACAGAGCATTGGACACAACTAAACAATGACAGCATCCCCACTTTGATCTTTATGACGTTTATGTGAGCCTCAGGTTTTCCATGTGTGAAACAATGATTGTGTTAAATGATTTCTAAGATGCCTTCTGGCTCTAAGTATTCGGATGGGTGAACAGATCTGGAGGGCATCTTAGCGATCATCATGCCCAGCCTCTTAATTTTACAGATGAAGAAACTGACACCCATCGCCAGCCTCTTCCAAAGTCCCACAGGTAGTGAGTGGCAGAGCAAGGAATGGAACCCAGGTCCTGTGACTGCTTCTTTCCCGTGTTCCTGTAGCACTTCTTCCTGTGGTGCCTTTGACTTAACCTTTAGGCGTCCCATGTGCCTAGATAGATATGTATGTAGATATAAATATGTATATGGGAAATTTTTGTACATAAATAAAATATATAAATTTTCTATGTGTGTCTGTGTGTGTGTAAATAAACATTTTCCCAGCCAGCTCTGTCAGGAGCTGGAATTAGAATTATTTCTAACACCGCAGCGAGTGCTATACCCACAAAACATTTGCTAGATTGACTCCCTGGAGGAGTATCAAAGATAGATGAAAGATGGCCCAATACTTTATAATCCACAGAAGTAACTTCATCATTTTAAGACATTTGTTCAGGGGTTGCTATTTGTGGTCAGTACAGATGTGCAGATTATAGTCATTCTTCTCTTGTTTCTACCCCTACTCCCTCCCAGGAACACACATCTCTTCTGCCCAGTTCTTTGCACATAACAAGCACTCGAAACTATATAAAAGAAAATGTACAGAATAAATACAAGTTCAAAAAAAAGACAGACCTTACCTTCAAGGAGCTTATATTCTTTTTTTCCTTCTCTTTAAATTTTTTTTAGTTTACATCATTTATTTCCACAGGATTTTGAGTTACAAATTTTCTCCCCATTTTCCCCTACCCACCACCCCAAAACAGCATTCCCACTGAATATCCCCTCCCCCAATCTGCTCTCTCCCATATCTTCCCCCATCCCCCTTCTGGCTTTCCAGTAGGGCACGGTGGATCTCTATGCCCCAGTGCCTGTATATCTCATTTCCCAGTTACATATAAAATAATAATAATAATAATGATATGTATATATATATTTTAAACATTTGATTTTAAAACTTTGGATTCCAGATTCTTTCCCTTCCTCCCTTGTCACCCACCCTCACTGGGAAGATAAGCAATTCAATATAGGTTATACATCGTAGCTAATGCAAAACATTTCCACAGTAGATATATTGTGGAAGACTGACTATATTTCCCTCCCTCCTATCCCACCCCCCACTTGTTCTATTCTTTACTTTGATCCCGTCCCTTTTCAAAAGTGGATGCTTCCAACTTCCCTCCCCCCCCCCCTCCCCTCCCCTCCCTTCCCCCCCCCCCCCCCCCCCTTCCATTATCCCCCGTCTCTTCCCCTTCCCCTCTACTCTCCTGTAGGGTGAGATACCTATTTAGTGTGTATGTCATTCCCTCCCTAAGAAGCAGCTTATATTCTAATGGGGCCAAAAAGGAGAGGTGAAAAACAAGGGGACAAGTGAGAGTCCAGGCTGAAGAAGAAGGTAGAGAAGCCAAAAAAAAAAAAATGAATAGAAGCAGGAGTGACATGAGTATGGCCTGGATGTCTCATGAAGTGGGGGTCCAGACCAGGGATTCCCTGATCAGAAGAGAGGGCCGCAGGGCAGAGGCATTTATTTCCAGGGGCTTCTTGAGGTGGAAGTGGAGAAATTTGGAGAGTGAGGAGTAGATAAGAAGAAGACCTAGGAAAGAGCTAAGAGAATTCTTTTTTCCTGTCTCCCGCCATAGTTAGGGGTCATGATAATGATGATCCAGCAAAGAAGTGTGAGAAGTAATCATCAGAAAGACAGGAGAACCAAGGGGCAGATAGGTAGTGCAGTGAATAGAAGACTGGCCTCGGAGTCAGGATGACCTGAGTTTAAATCTGGCCTCAGACACTTAACCACTTACTAGCTGTGTGACCTTGGGCAAGTCACTTAACCCCCCTCCAAAAAAGAAAAAAAAACCAGAAGAACCAAAGGAGAGCAATGTCAGGAAAACCCATGAAGGAAAGAGTATCTGAGAAGAAAGGATATGGATGCTTAACAGTGTCATAAGGTACAGAAAAGTAAAGGATATAAAGACTGAGAAAAGAAATTCAAATCCTGCAGTTAAGGCATGGTGTCTTTGGAGGAAGACTTTCAATTGAACAATGAGGTTTGGAAGCCAGATTACAGAGTTTAAATTGAGTGAAAGGGGAGGATGTAGTAGCAATGAGTATAAATAGCTCTTTTAGGAATTTGGTTAAAAAAAGAGAGCAGAGAAACA
This sequence comes from Petaurus breviceps papuanus, assembly GCF_028583685.1. Taxonomy (NCBI): domain Eukaryota; kingdom Metazoa; phylum Chordata; class Mammalia; order Diprotodontia; family Petauridae; genus Petaurus; species Petaurus breviceps. The sequence continues at coordinate 7,006,769 of NW_027185863.1, forward strand.
TGACTTGAAAGGATGGGAAGAGTCTAGTGAAGAGGATTTCATCTTATTTTTTATTCTGAACTTAAACACAGAGAACGATCATTTATATATACACAGCGAAAGATAAAGAGGATTCTGAATTAAACTATGATCCTGTCCCTTTCACATCCTTACTTTAAAAAAAAAATCCAAGGAACCTTGTATGTTACTTGCATATTACATGTAAGTAGTGAAGATGTTTCAAGGATGGGAGGGAGGCATGTTTGAAGCCCCTAGACTTGTCCCACATTCCCTTCTCTGTTGTCTTTTTATCTGTGACGAAGAAATCACCCCTAGTTAATTGGTAGGACTGTCTCAAAAATAGAATATGAGTTAAAATTTGAAGGTCATTATCTGTAATGCTCTTTGTTTCAGGGAAAGAATCCTTGAATAGAACAGAATAATTTATGACTCACCCATCCCACTCTTGCCTCCCTTTTACTACCCAACTATAAATACCTTCCTAGGTCTGCCTGATATTATTCAGAATGACATTGTAAATACCCAGAACCAAATTTTGTGTTGAACTTCACCCTCAGTTTTGTCTCTCATGAGCTCTGGAGGAGTTTGTTATCTCTGATATAATATACTCTCCCCACCCTAAAACACCAAAAATAACAGCAACCCCAAATGAACAACAAAAAAAACAAACACATTTCCAGGGGAAGGTATCAGAGCCCTAAAGGATGAATATAAAAAACTTTGCAGCAGTTTGAATCATTTTTGAGAGTGTTTTCAGGGCCTCCTAGAAACAGTCACAGAGTAAGACTCAGCAATTGGTTGCGGGTAAAAGAACATTTGAAAAAAAATCACTTGCTTTGTTTTCCATTTGAGAGTGAGTCAGTTTGTGCTCTACCCTCATACAATGATAATTTTATCTCTTCCTCCCTTATCAGTTTTGTTTCACTGGTTGGTTAGCTTCTTTCCTTTGGTGTTTGAGCAAGCCATTCCCCCATTATCTCTCCCTTCTCTTGCCCAGAAACATACCAGGAAAGTGCTTGTTGGTAGATACTAGACACTGTCTGTTTTTCCCACTTGCCTAGTTTTCCATGATTTAATTTTGCTGTAGTAGCACTTCTGGAGATTTTCAATCAAAGCTCTTTTATTCTTTTCATTTGTTTTGCCACAAAGTCCTCCCAGAGCAGACTTGTTTCCCTGACTTAAGAAAAGCCATAGAAAATTCGCTGTGAAGAATCCTACCCTTCACACCTCCTCTTATTTTTACTGTTGAGGAAATTGAGGGCAGGAGAATTCCCCTGACGTCATCCAGCTAGTTCAGGGTAGCATGCAGACACCTCATACAATTTACATATCACTGTACCGTCAGGGCCCCTCTCTCACCTTTTTGCTTCTACAAATTGGACAGACCAGTAGGGCACCATGTCTCTTCCCCCTTTGCTCTGGGGTCTCCTACTAGTACTTTAGAGCTTAGTACTGATAGCCAGGTGTTTGTGTGGGTTCCATTAAATTCAGAAGAAAAAGAAGATAGATTTCTGTTCATTTAAAAAAGTAATAGAGGTTGGGGAGGGGTGGTGCTACCAACATGCATTATGCGTTCAATTTCAAAAGAGATCACTATATTGTTAGTTTTGCTTAATTGTTTTACTTTGTTGCAAGAGACCTCAGAGTAGGGAAAACCTGTAAATATTTGCAATGTGAAAACAAAACCCTTCAATAAAAAAGTTAAATACATTTATTAAGTGATACTTTGGTACTTTGCTAAACTACAAAGGTGGAAAATGATATAATCTCTACCTTCAGGGATCTAAAAAGATGAAACATGTATACAAGTTATCCTTCTGCATCCTTAGAAGAGAAAGAGGGAGGAAAAAAGGGAGGGAGAAGGAAACAAGTATTCATTGAACTCCTATGTGCAAAAGCTCTTTACAAATGTTATTCAGTTTGATTGTCAGAAACACTGAAAGGTTAGTGCTATTATTTACCCTCATTTTATAGTTGAGAAAATGGAGGCAGAAAAAAAAAATTTCTATCACATGACCATAGCTAGTAAGTACCTGAGATTTGACTCCAGGCCCAGAGCTCTAACCACTGTACCACCTAGCCGCTTTAAAAGGGGTGAAAACTGGGCCTTAAATAAAAACCTTGCTTTCAACAAGTGGAAATGGATTCCCTTTCAGATAGGGAAAACAATGGTATGTGGGAGTGAGCAGGAGAAAATTAGGGAATGACTAACAATGCAGTTGGCTTAGAATATAGAGAATATAAAAGCAAGTAGTTTAAAATAAGTCTTGAAAGGTAAGTTGTGGAATTTTTGGTTGTCAGAGTAAGAAGTTTATATTTTTTCAGTGGGGAGCTATTAAAGCTTTTTGAGAAGGTGAGGGATGTAGTCAGACTTGTACATTAAGACCAGTTAGGAAATTATTAAAAAATAGTCTGGGTGAGATTCCATTAAGGCCTAAATTAGAGTGTAGAAAGGACAGAAATTGTCCTGGTAGATTTGACAGGATTTAGTAACTAATTAGATGGGGTAGCAGGGATAAGATGATTTGAATATTTCCAACCTAAGTGACTGAATACTGAGTGAATTAATAGAAATGCAGAAAATAAGAGGAAGTGGGGCAGCTAGGTGGTGCAGTGAATAGAGCACCAGCCCTGGAGTCAGGAGGACCTGAGTTCAAATTCGGCCTCAGACACTTAACACAAAACTAGCTGTGTGACCTTGGGCAAGTCACTTAACCCCAACTGCCCTACCTTCCCCCTGCCAAAATAATAATAATAATAATATAAAATAAGAGGAAGGACAGATTTGGGGAAACAGTTTTATTGAAAACTTTTGAATTGTTAATGCAGAATCTAACTGGCAGTTGGAAATGAGGGAACATATTAGGAGAGATAGCAAATAATAATAGCTATTTACATGGTACTTACTGTGTGCCAGGCACTATGCTGATCACTTCATAGTTGTTATCCCCTTTGATCTTCGAATTAACCCTAGGAGGTAGGTGCTATTATTAGTCCCATCTGACAGATGAGAAAACTGAGGCAAACATGTTAATCACCTTAGGCAGGGTGGAGTAGTAAATATCTGAAGTCATATTTGAACTCGGATCTTCCCAACTTCTCTATCCACTGTGCAACCTAGCTTGCCCCTGAGTTCAAATCTGGCCTCAGATGCTTATCAGCAGGGTGACCCTGGGTAAGTCACTTAACCCTGTTTGACCCAGTTTTCTTTTCTTTTTGGAGGGCAGTTGGGGTTAAATGACTTGCCCAAAGTCACACGGGTAGTAAGTGTGTCAAGTGTCCAAGGCTGGATTTGAACTCAGGTCCTCCTGACTCCAGGGCCGGTGCTCTACTCACTTTGCCACCTAGTCACCCCGACTTTTCTTGAATCTGTCAAATGAACTGGAGAAGGAAATGGCAAACATTTCAGTATGTTTGCCAAGAAAACCTCCAATGGGATCAGTAGCAATAGTTATTGTTATTAACAATAGTGCCAAGTACTATGTGAGGCCCTGGGAATACAAGTACAAAGAAAAACTATCCCTACCCACCATGAGCTTACTTTTTGATGGGGAGAAATGGATAGGACAGTTTTAAGGAAGAGGTTATAGAGAGAGAAGAGGAAAAGGCCCAAAAGGGAACTTTTAGGAGATGGTAACATCAGTTCTTGGAGGTCATGAATCAGAAGTGGAACCTGCAAAGTAGATGGGGAAGAATGGCAAGGCAGATAAGAGGAGAACCAGGAGAGAGAACAGAAACTCAGGGGAGAGAACAAAAGATGGGAAGGATGGTTGGTGAGGGGCTAGCCTCCATCCCACTGGTCATTTTTCTGCTTTAAACTGAATTGAAAGTGCTGCCTTTAGTATTGGCAACCCATGGTCCTTAAAGAATTTATATGTGAGCTTTTTGGTAGTGGGGTGGTATAGTGGAAAGAATACTAGCTTTGTAATTCAAGAGAACCTGGATTCAAATCTTGTGTCCTTTGACAGATTATTTCAACTCTCTAAGCCTCAGTTTCCTCATTTATAAAAATGAAGATGGGGGCAGCTAGGTGGTGCATGAATAGAACACCTGGAGTCAGGAGGACCTGGGTTCAAATGAGGCCTCAGACACTTAACTAGCTGTGGGACCTTGGGCAAGTCACTTAACCCCAATTGCCTTGCCTTCCCCCCTCCAAAAAATAAAATAAAAATGAAGATGGACTAGAAAACTGGCATGTAGTAGGTGCTTAATGAATTCTTAGATAGATTAATTACTAATTGATCCTAATCTTACCAGGTTTTTAGCATTAATCTAAAGTAGACCACATAGCCCATCGGTATTCAAGTCATTCAAAAATGGACATCAGAATTACCTGCTGATAGTCTTATCACATAATGGGATCTGGAACATCAAAGCCCAAAGAGGGCAGATTTATGATTAAAATATTCTGTACTGAAAGTTGATAATGCCAGCATTACATCATGCCACTGTAATGAAGCTTCATTGGTCCAGCTCACTTTTCTAACCCCGGCGTTTGAGCCATATTCAGAACTCCATGTACTTTTAATCAAAAAATCTCAAATCACTCATAAACTTAGATTAAACTTTATACTCACATCTGTGGAGCAAATATATGCTAGAAATGCATTCTGAGTAGTTAAATGGACCATCTGTCATGTACTGAGGTTTTGGCAGAGCCCAAAGCAGATTTTTTGAGCCCATTAATGCACCCATATTTTCAGTATGGTCAAACTGGATTGGTCAAACATTGTGCCCCACAGATTTTGATCAATGTTTGCTTACACTTGTTTGTGGCCTTCTTCATTGACTAGATTAAAGTTTATGCATACATAGACTTTGCCTGACAAGATCTCAAAAGAAGCTTCCCTTCCATCATCTTCTATGATCCTGTTCACTTGAGAGAATAGTGTACCACTTGACCCTTGTTTCAGCATTATTTAGTAGCATTTCATGCCTCCAAGTGAGAGATTTCCTTTTTTAACACTCCACAAAATGGTGAGTACTTATAAATAAGCTATATCTCAGCTGCCCAGTACACTCAGACATCTGGTACAATTGTATCCTGATTTGTTTTGCAATGATCTGGACTCACTGCATGTGAATGTTTTGTTCATATCAGGAAATGTCTGCCTAACTTTACACAATTCATAATCTCGGGGGAGACAAAGAGATAGGAATTTTGTCACATTGAAATGGAAATGTTCTGCTTAAACAAATATCCAATCTCATGACTTTGGGGGACAGTTACATTAAGTAACATTTTTTTTAAAAACCTCCAATTTGTACTATCTGCAGTACTCCAAAGCATCATAACAGTTTGTAGCTTGTATCATTCTTTTAATTAGTTGTCTAATAACTTTTTCTCCACTGACTACTGAGATGCTTCATTCTACGTCATTAATTACTATCATTCCTCTTGACCACCCATCTGCTTTCCACTGGTAGCTTTCTGCCAGTGTTGATTTGAAACTGGGGGTTCTTTACTTCTTGTAATGTACAAAGAAAATGGTCCTCTGGCTGAGAAAGGCCTCTTACTTTCAATACTTTCTTCTAAATCAATGTAAGGACTCCTTAGGCGCTATTTTTGTCTCTGCCTTCTAATTATCCGATATGACACCTGCATGACTGAAGTAGATGGAGATAAAGTAAGGTTTTTTTCCTTTTTATCAATTAATGAATTTATTTTTAGTTTTCAACATTCACTTCCATAGGCTTTTGAGTTTTATGTTTTCTCCACCTCCCTCCTCTCCCCCCTCCCCAAGATGGTGTAAACATTTATTAAGCCCATACTATGTGTCATCATATTTCAGATGTCAGGTACCATGAATCAAATGTCAGATACCATGATTCAGATACCAACAAGCTTACATTTCAATGAGAAAAGGCAATTTGCAGGGGTCGGGGCAGGGGAGTCCTTAAAGTTTATGAGAGTAGTGAAGTATGGCTAGGGCCCCCCTGAAATAGTGGTCCAGATATACAGTCACTAGTCAGGAGAAAACAACTTCAGGGTGACAAAGCAGTTGGTGAAAAGTTCTTGTGAGTCTCATAAAGAGTAAATATTGGTAATACTTTGGTTCCATTAGTTTGACTTCTGAAAGTCCAAAGCAAAGTTGACACCCCCTTTTTCAAGTAGCCTATAGACATCTTGGATGATAGAGAGCAAATTCATTAAGCTCTTCGGCCTGATTGTCACTGTTTAATGATTTGAGATGATAGGGAAAAAAGTGGCTAAGTCTACCTACCTATAGATATTCCCCAGATTACACTGAAAGCTATATTTTTTAAGCCCAACCATATACAGATAGTGTTGTGGTTTTTTAATGTGCCCATTATAGCACCTTGCACATCGGTGTTGAATGAACTTGTTAATGAATGGCTCTGTATTATTTTTATCCATTGTTGACAGCTGAGAAAGAATACATTTATAGTTACTGCTTTTCTAGCTCCTATCCTTGCTACCCATTCAAAATCTGTGCTTCATTCAAGCAAAAATATAGCTTCCTTGTTATACTGTCAGAAAGATGTGTCATGGTAGAGAACTGCATTGTACATCCAATAGAATACCCATTTCATCCGTGTCCGGGAAGGAAGACTTTGCCAGGAAATGCTTATGAATTGAAGGTTACCAAGTGAATCAGTGGGAGAGCTGATGGTAGTCTCTTCCGATTCTTGTGATATGAAACCACAAAAGCAAGGGACAAGAAAGCCTGGGTTAAATAATCATTCTAAATCGAGCATTGCCCCAGCATTCTTCTAGGTCAGTGGTAATAACTGGTAAAAAGTGAGGCCAAATCAACATGCACCCACATGGATTCTCTAAAGCCACTTATGAACTTGAACATAAAAAATGGCATGGTGGCCCAGCTTGCTCTAACGAGGCTCACTAACTTACTTGTCTGAGCAAAAAGGCATTCTCTTTCTCAAAAAAACATGTCATAGACTTTTTTTCTTATAACTTTTTAAGGGTTTTAAAGGATGGGTAAGAATTGAACAGATCCCCTTGAGGAGGGGATAGCATTTCAAGCATTTGGGATAGGCTCTTGATTGGTAAACATTAAATTGATTATTCCCAGATATGTTTCAGATGTGGGAAAATCAAGTGTAGCAGAAAGCATTGGATTTTGGCAGCGAACTAGGTTTCAATGTTGGTACTTCAACTTCTATGTGGCCTTGGGCAAGACACTTAAATCTCTCTTTGCCTCCATTTCTTCATTTGTAAAATGACCATAACTGTCTGTGCTACCACTTGATAGGGTTATTGTAAAGAAGGCACTTACATATATGTAAAAAAGTGCTATATAAATAACAGATTATCTTCCCCTGACACCCAACATGAACTGACTTTACCACTTATCACAGCTCTGCTCAGCCTAGTGCCATGATTAAAAATAGCCAGTGACTCCATGTCAAGTACAGAATTATGCCCAACCTCCTTACCACCTTCTAGTATTTACCCCATACTTTATGTTTCATTCAAATAGGATCACTAATTCCTAAATCCATGTACTCAAGGACCAATATAAGTGTACTTTGCTGTTTCTATGCTTTGGGGTGTACTTTGGCCCTCATTTTAGGTTTTCAAAATCTTCCCTATCTTTCAAGTTCCCAGTTCGAATGCCACCTTCAACAGGAAAATTTCCCAGATTGTTTTCAACCTTAAACCACCAGTAGTTACAATTTATATTTAACATTTGTTTTGCCTACTGGGTGCTGAGCTGTATGCTACACATTCAGAGTTACATCATAGACTTGCAGCCTATCTGAGAGAGGCTATACAGAGATTTGAGAGAGAAACTTTGAGCCTAGAGGAGAAGAGAAAAAAAAAAGACAAAGATGGGAAAGGAAAGAGGAAGAAAATGGTACCCAGAGCCATAGGCTTTCCCTGGGCTGCATTTTATACCTGCTGGGGCTAGCAGAAAACTTACTCACACTTCTGATAGCAATGTGGTAGGAGGCATTTAATATTCATTCCCAAGAAGATGGAATAAATTCTCAACAATGCTTTAGAAGCATTGCCTTCCAGGAAATTCGGTCTCTACTTCAGAACGTTTAAGACATAGAAACTTCTGTGTATGTCCAATGAATAATTCACTATCACAGCCTTTTATCATCTTCTAGATTAGAGGTGTCAAACTCTCAGCTAAACTCCAAAGTAATGAACCAGATTAAAATGTAATTGAGACAGGGCAGGTAGGTGGCACAGTGAGTAAGAGCGCAGGCCCCTGAGTCAGGAGGACCCAGGATCGGTGCCAGCCTCAGATACTTAACACACACACACACACACAAAAAAAAACTGGCCTTGTAACCTTGGGCAAGTTACTTAACTCCAGTTGCTTTTAAAAAAAATGTCATTGAGAAATGTTTAACAAAATAAATAAAAATATAATACAGAATAGGTAATGTTAATTTGTGGTTTTCTAAGTCAGTATGTGGCAATATAGATTCATTTCTATATGAGTAGTACACTACTACTCTCGGTTACAGTGCTGGATTGGTAAACCATTGTGGGAATAAATAGACAGATGGACTCAAAACTTTTCATCCCTGGAGGGTAAAGTGGTGATCACCTTGGGAAATGCTGGTAAAAATGTTTGCACTTGGGTTCTATTCTTTGTTGCTTATTTTACCTTGGATTCTGTTTAAAGTACATGCTATTATAATGTCATATGATTTATTCTGGCTGGTTGAGGACAGAAGAAATTCAACAGGAAAAGTAACTCAGAACTACTAAAAGAGCAGGAAGAAGACCTCCAGGGCATTGGATAGATCGTCCATGAGGGATTTATGAGAGGACCTGGTCAGGAATCACCCAGGCTCAGGAGGCATGTATGCATTTCAGTCTACATCGTGGGAGGCAGTATCCTCATTGATGAAAACATGATTTATAGAGGAACAGAAGTTTAAAATTTAAGGCTTTAAAAGGTAATTCAGCTCTCCAATTTGAATTGTGACTCAGGAGATTAACAAAAAGATAAAAATAAAACAGTTACTGTATCTGGAAGGGTGACACAAATGTACATTCCAGGCATTAGGGAAGAATCTGTGCAAAGTTATAAAATGAGAGATTGAATCCTGAATTTGAGGAATCAGTAAAAGGCTTGGTTTGTCTGGAAGAAAGCATGTTTGAAAGGGGAATAATAAGAAAATAAGTCTGGAGCATTTAAACGCCAAACTGGGCACTTTGCTTTTATCCTAGAGGTACTAGAGAGCTTTCTTGAGGAGGAGAGTGACATATTCAAACCTGTGTTTTAGGAATCTTAATTTAGTCACTGAAAGATGTTTCAGAGAGGAGAGAGATTGGCAGCAGGGAGATCAATTAGGAGGCTCTTTCAAAGGAAAAAGACCTATATGTAGAAAAATATTTACAGACACTTTTTTTGTGGTGGCAAAGAATTGGAAATTAAGGGGATGCCCATCATTTGGGGAATGGCTAAATATATTGTGATAATTAATTGTGATGGAGTACTGTTGTGCTATAAGAAATGACAAGGGGAATATTTTCAGAAAAGCCTGGAAAGACTTAAATGCATTGATGCTGAGTGAAGTGAGCAGAACAAGGAGAACATTGTACACAGTAGTAACAGTATTGTAACTATGTATCAGTAGTGAAAGACTTTGATACTCTGATCAATACAGTGATCCAAGACAATTCCAAAGGATCCATGAAGAAAAATACTGCCTACCTCCAGAGAGAGAACTGATGGACTCTTGAGTGCAGAATGATGCATATAGTTTTTCAACTTATTTTTCTTGGTCCTCCCCCCTTTTCTTGCAACATGGCTGAAGTAGAAATATATATTTTTTGTGACTTATATGTATAATGGGTATCATATCACTTACCTTCTCAATGGGTGAGGGAGGGAGAGAATTTGGAACTCAAAATTTTTTTAAATGAATGTTTAAAATGAGGGGGGGAGAGGCTATTTCAGTAGCCTAGATCAGAGGTATCAAACAAATTGCCCCAGCAACACTTTCAAGTGCTGGGGGAACTTGATTAAAATGTAATTGATAAATGTTAAACAAAATAAATAAAATTACAATACAACATAATGTTAATATGTTGTTTACTAAGTCAATATATAGCACACAGGGGTCCTTAGATGTCTGTTTCTATTTTAATTTGACACTACTGGTCTAGAGGAGAATTGGGACCTGAACTATTATGAGTAGAGAGTAAGAATTGGATGTAAGAGATGGTATAGATGGGGAAGTTGAATGTATATTTGGGGGGAGCATCTGGTAAGGAAATATGATTTCCATTTTGGACATGGGGTATTTAGGTGGCTCCGTGAATAAAGCATCTGGCCAGGAGTCAGGAAGACCTGCGTTCAAATCCAGCCATGTAATCCTGGGCAAGTTATTTAACTTAGCAAGTTATTTACCTCATCTGTAAATTGGGTATAATAATAGCATCTGCTTCCCAGGGTTGTTGTGAGGATCAAATGAGATAATTGTAAAGTATACTATACCTGGCATATAATAAGTGCTACTACATGTTAGTGATGATGATGATGATGATGATTTTGAGTTATCACTGGGATATTCAGGTAGCAGAATCCTGCAAGGTGACTAAAGGTGTACAACTGGAGCTCAGGAGAAAAAGAAGGGCTGAACATGTAGGTGCAGGAGTCTTCTGCATGGAGATGATCATTAGGTCCCATGAGACCTAATTCAGTCACCAAGAAAGAAGAGCCCTAATCCTGGTTTTGTGACATCTGAGGGCTTCTTAAACTTGCTCCCAATGAAGCTCTTCAGTGGTTTAAAGTCTAATAAGAAATGATGAGGAATGACAGTTCCACAAAAATTGACAACTAAACTGACCGGCACATCCAAAATCCTACTTCCTGCCCTTTTTGCACCAAAGACAATTTGTGACCAGTGATTGATTTCTTGCCTAGCATTGCTTGCTTCTTCCATGAAATAGGCATCAGAATTTCTACTTCTTGGTCAGTCTTCTGAGATTTGGGGATAAAACCCATCCTAAAGCACATATATTTTCAAAGTGTACCCATCATTATTTTGATGAACTAAATATATGTTATTATCCCCATTTTTCCCTCTATTAAAAATACATAACAGGAAAGACACCCTTATGATGAGTGATTTAGTGGAAAGCTGTTTTGCACAGATTTCTGGCACAAGCAGCCTCCATCTTCTTCCTCTTGTTTCCTCTAATCCTAAATGATATCATTCAGGAAAGGGAGAAAAATGGAAATGTCAGAGTAGGTAGAAATCTCTCTGATTAGAAAAGCTGTTTATCAGCAGATTTAATCATTTCAGTGTACTTTGTGACCAGAAAAATAGAAAATAAATGTCTAGATTTTTTTGTAGCCTTTTAGAGAAGGTTGATTTTTTACTGAATGAAAGAAAAAAAATTTTTTTAATTTAAAAGTGTATTGGAGGCTTCCCAAAATGATACCTGGGATCTGAGGGGCAAGGTGATTATGACCTAAGGAGATCAGACAAAGCATTGTGAAGAGGTGGTATTTGAATTGGCCTTTAAAGCAGGCAAAATGGACCTCTCTGGCTAATGAAAGGGTTGTACTAGGTGACCTCTGGTCCCTTCCAGCTCTAAATCCTACAATCTAATAACATTCTTCCCATAAGCAACTTCACACATCCATTTCCATCAGTCTGCTCTACCTTTTCCTTGCTTCCTGTCTTTTTGTATTGGTAGACTAAAGTAGGCATCTCCCACCCTAAGCCATCTTAAAGTCAGGCTCATTCATTAAACTGTGTTTTTCCATTGACAGCTTGAAGCTGCCTCCAGGAATCTATCCTTAAATAAATAAGAAGTACAAGTTCAGACCCAGCCTAAACTTGACCTTTCTACCAAATCACATATTTGTACATTGATTCTTGAATCTATCTGTTATAGAAACATAGACAAAAGAGTCTCTACTTCAGCAGTGTGTTTGTTTAATCTCAAGTGAATTTGTAAACTTGTAAGGCAGGATTTTTTTGCTAGTAACTTTTTTTCTGTATTTCTTCATAGCATTGTACCATTTATGCCCAGTGAGTGTTCAACACATTAACTGGTGTCTATTTTTCTTGTAGTTTGAAGGGAGGAAGTACTGTGAACATGATTTTCAGATGCTTTTTGCCCCGTGCTGTCACCAGTGTGGTAAGTCATAACACCTAAATGAGATGTTGAATTTTCTTTAGATTTCCTTCACATATAAACAAGTAAAAAAAAACCTGGATTACAAAGTATAAATCAAAATAGTCTCCATTAAACCTGCCAAACAACTTCAAGGTTCTTAGTGAACCTCTCAAAATGTCTGCAGGAAGTAAGTAATGTTGGGGGCATCAGAACAAACATATACACATCAAGCTGAATTGAATTCATGAGGGCTTGAGGCTTTCCGAATGTTTCACAAATGGATTGCGATTCACTCAGTCCTCTGTTACGTAGCAGCTGGAATATACTTTTCACACATTTCTGCAGCATAATGGGCTGGCCTTTGCTTTCTGGTTCCATGTAAAGGAAAAAAGAAACCAAACCAAAGGATGGAGACATTCTGCCATTGTTTATAGGTTAGCCAGATATTTCACTTGTCCTTTTTTCCCTTTCCTGGCCTTTTAGTAGCTTAGCCCCTCTATCAGAATTTGTACAGAGGGCAAGAGAAACTGGAACCACCAGTAGATGAACCTTAGCAAAGATGTGATGGCAAAAGAAATTAAGGAGGTTTTAAGGTGTCTGTGAATTTTAGTTATTCTTGCTGTCCCTTACTAGCAATAATACAGGAAAAAAAAAATAAATTCTATTGTATAGTAAAAGAAAAGCCAAATTCAGAAATATGGAAAGACCTTGACTTAGAAAGGCCAAGGTCACCCATGTAATAGGCCATTTTGACCTACTAGGTCATCTTGACCTTTGTCTTGCCACTGGACTTTGATCACTTTGGAGGAATGAGAGTGAGCCTGATGACTTTGTGCAAGCTCTGCTTCACATCTTGTTCATTCACAAGTTAAGACATCACCCTTGTGATGTCGTTGGGTCCTCTTTGAGAACAAAGGATGGACTGCTGTAGCAACTGAAAGGTGAAAAGGTGAAATCATAAAACTACGGCTCCAGAATAACAAGCGCCAGTAGGAAGTTCACGTGGAAAATTCCCTCAGCCATAGTTGTTTGCTCTGTTTCACACACGCTTGTGCACACACATACAAACATAGCATCATTAATACAGAAAGAAAACTGTCTCTTCCAGAATATTTCCTTGTTGTCTCCAGCACTACCACCTTTGACATCCTTTTAAGCAGCCTGGTATTCTGTTTCTTCACAGGTGAATTTATCATTGGTCGAGTTATTAAAGCCATGAACAACAGCTGGCACCCCGGATGCTTCTGCTGTGATCTCTGCCAACAAGTCCTAGCAGACATCGGGTTTGTCAAGAATGCTGGGAGGTAGGGACTGATTGCATTGGTGTCAAACAAAAATTGTGGTTCCAGAAAGTGTACAGAAGGCAAGAGTAGTGTGTGTTGATTTTTCCCCCTCCTCCCTGCCCAGGGCTTTTTAACCTCAAAACCTGAATACAAGTAAGGTCTGAAAACTCACTGTGTAGATTGACTGAAGTCTGCCTGTCACATCCAGTTGTTAGAAAAGGGCTCCAGGATGCTTGTAGAAGGTGACATAGAAATGTGTATTCCTAGGGTCTCAGTAGTTTTGGGGGAACAGCAACAAGCAAGTAAGCATTTGTGAGGTACCTCCTAAGTACCAGCCACTGTGCTAAGTGCTTTATAAATAAATTTAATTTATTTAATCCTCACAACTCATAGATGTAGGTGCTATTCATATTATTGTTATTATTATCCCCATTTTACAGTTGAGGAAACTTTGGCAGACAGAAGTCAAATGACTTGCCCAGGGTCATACTGCCTCCAGGGACAGATCCCAGTCCCTTGTCCATGCCATCATGGATGGTCTTCATGAGTTTCTGTGGTCAAATTCAGCTGATTAGCTTATGCATTTCCTCTCCTCATTCTCAGCTGGGCAGGATGGACTTGAATGTGTTCTCTCCAAAACCTGCAAATCACGTGGTCAGGTCTTGGTTTAATTAATTAACAGATGATGAGAAATTTTTTTCCCTCCCCTTTGTAAAGATGTGGGGAATTCTACTTGCAGAATGTTGCACACATTGTTAAGACAGTTACTGTTTTGATTGGCTTGGCTTAACTTTTTTTCATGCTTGAAAGAGAGCTTTCAGTGAGCAGGGCATATCAGGAAATGGCTATTTTTAAAAAGTATCAGTAAGCCTTTTTTTTTGTTTAATTTAATTTATTTTTTTGTTAGCATTTTATGTTCTGAACTGCCTCCCTCCCTCCATCCCCACGCCATACTAGAGAAAGCCTCCATTCAGCACAAATAAATATATACATATATAAACACACATACATATATACATACACACATACACATATAGTGTGTGGTGTGTGTGTAAAACCATACTAAGTTTTTTTAAAACAGGTTTTTTTTTAAACAACACATGATCACTTCCACACAACATTTTAAAATGTAAAGTTTTAAATAGTTATATGTGGTGAGAAGAGCATTTTTGTTGTTGTCATTCACAAACTTAAATACTAAAAATTTTTCCTTTTCTTTTACCACCACCCCCACAACTCCCCCTCCAACCTTTCATAGTTCAATGAAAAGTGGGGAACTTGGAATCAGAATGTCTGGGTTGGAACCCCATCTCTGCTGCTTAATATAGCTGCAACTCTGGACAAGTCACTTAACCTCTCTTGGCCTCAGTTACCTTATCCATAAAATAATGTCCTCTTAAAAGTCACTTCCAGTTAAATCTATGGTTCCATGATTTTTTCACCTTGTTGAATGTTTAGGCCCCCTTGTGGCCAAAGATGAACTCGCTTTGGATTTGGGTTTATTTTTTCCTGTCTGAAACTTGGGTTTCCCTTAAAAAGCTCTATTTTTGTTTTTCTAGGTCATTGGGGAAATCCTTAAAAGTTGTTTTCCTAATTTAAGCACATAACTCCATATGAGCAGACTTACTGGATTTGGTCTAACTTTTTGACTCTTTTTAGACATCTTTGTCGTCCATGTCATAATCGTGAGAAAGCCAGGGGCCTTGGGAAGTATATTTGCCAAAAGTGCCATGCCATCATCGATGAGCAGCCTCTTATATTCAAGAATGACCCTTACCATCCGGATCATTTCAATTGTGCCAACTGCGGGTAAAATATCTGATTTAAATGTTTTATTTATTTTAAATCAGAATGGTGTAATTTGGTTTGGTTTCAATTCAATTGAAAATACTGTTTTCTGTATTTAAAAAAAAAAAGAATAAACCCTCCACCTTTAAATGTTATGAGGTCTGCATTTTCTACCAATTAGCTATCAAGAAAGGAAGACGGCCCATTTAAAAAGTGCTCTATATGCTATATTGTCAGGAGTTGGGGTAGAGGGGAGAGAATGGAAAGGTTATAATAAAATTCTTTTTTATGTTATTGACTTAAAAGTTTCATAGACATAATCTACCTTATGAATTCTCTGATCTCATTCTTGTGACCCATTGGTCATTTCATTTCCATTAACTCCTTTATTAGAGTAGTGCATGTTCTTGCACAGAGAATATCAAATAGAAATGAAACTCAGACCTTTCCTTTGATTTATTTGATCAGTCCTGGCAGATGGTTTAATGAAACAGAAGGAAAGCTTAATGACTCTAAAAGGAAGTTTTAAATATTTTCTTTAGATTTCAGTCAAGCTTTTCCCATTTCATACTACCTTGTCTGTAAGAGAGAGATGACTGTTCTTCATAACAATATTATATTGTGAATGTAATGAATAGTATTAAATAAAATTGGTCCCCAGATTAGCTTTGAAAGACTCCCTCGATTTTTTTTGGTTGACAATGCATATTTGTTACAAAGGTTTGGTTTGTCCTTTTATTTTTTTTGAGGGTGGAGCAGTAGAAAGGAGAGAAAATAGGTTTTTGCTAATAAAGAAAAAAGAAAAAACTCCCTCAACCTTGATAGTGGAATTGGGACGGCTCTTAGCTATGATGACTCTTTTGCTATAACATTAGAAACTAGAAGATGAGAGGACTTAGTTAGAATAAAATGAAATCTCATGACAGGAAAAAAGATAAATATGATGGTTAACATGGTAATACATATCTGACTTCCCCTGCAGCTTGTCCATGTTATGTTACCTTAAGTGATTTTCTGTCATACTGTAACCAACCTGGATGGTTTTGACAAGAATTGAAAAGCTCAAATCCCTTGTTAGACTGCTGTGATCCCTGGTTCTCTCTTAGTCTTTGAGTTTTAAGAGAATAGAAACCAGAGAGAGACTTTCTAATGATGTCTTTTAAAATGAAATTATTTCAGAGAATGCATTAGTTAAAAAATATTGCCTGTTTTTTTCTTGTCCCTTGAATTTACACTAATTTTGCTAACTTTCTTGGTGACAGGAAAGAACTGACTGCTGATGCTCGTGAATTGAAAGGAGAACTTTATTGCTTGCCATGTCATGACAAAATGGGGGTTCCCATCTGTGGAGCCTGTAGACGACCTATTGAAGGACGTGTTGTAAATGCTATGGGCAAGCAGTGGCATGTGGAGGTAAGAACTGGTTGTGAGAATAACTCTTTTACTTTGACTTTCCAATTTATCAAGAACATCTCTTAATTTTAAAATAAATACAGAAAACTATTAAGCATTTCCTCTTGAGATAGAACACTGATATCACTGAATGCTTTTGAGATATTTCAATGATGGGAATAGTTGTTCCCTACCTGAGGTATACACATTCCCCAAGAAACCTTCTCAAGGGAGCATGGGTAATATTTTGTAAATAACTATATTATCCTACTTAAGTATTACAAATGTCAAGTTAGGAAAAACATTTGTGGAGTGGAGAGAGGGTGGTTTAGGAGGCAAGGTAGGAAAGGGGAAGGAGCATTTTAGAAAAGCATCTGAAAAATCTGAAAGAAGTAACTGAAAGAATAATTCCTCCTGACCAAAGCCAAATGAACGAGGTTTAGGTACGGAACTCCAGTGGCAGCAACTTGGTGAAAGACAAACTAACTGATTTCCCACATAATCGAAACTCTGAACTGATTTCTAGTCAATGAAGTCACAGAATTGTGTACTCTTATCGAAGTCTATCTCATTCTTTACCAAAGATGCTTACAACTTATCTCTGAATCTCAGACTTAGTCTCAATCAAATCCAAAGGAAAAAACAAATTGGAGACTGGCCATGATTCACAGATATCTCTTTCAGAACCTACACAAAGAACAATGCTATTAGCTGACAAGCCAAACCAAGGGGCTTACTAATTTATTTCACTGTGTTCTGATGACTAACAGCTTCATGTTATAGAAAAAGTTTTGCACTGAATAAAATTTTCTTTATGAAAAATTAACATCTGTTTTATTCCTTGTATATATGCACACGGTAAACAATAGAATCTTATTTCCTTTCCTTAATGGGAAAATTTATTGAAATCTGAGGGCTGGGATAAGGATAGAGTGTAACAACCAAAACTGTTGGAAAACCCTGATACAGGGTATCTTTTGAGTATCAGATTTGTACTGTGGGTCTTTCCGATATGTATTCTCCACATCTCTAGTGCCCGCCTATATCTGCAGCAAAAAAAATCTCCATCACTTTTTTGTGTTTGCATTTGAATAGGCCATGTGTCAAAGCAGCCTCTTCCAGGTTTGTAGAGGGCAGAGTTTAGAATTTGCTCATTGGTCAAAAAGAAGTGACCATTTTATCACGTGTAGATTTTTGTGTTTTAGAGCTCCAGTATTCAAGTGGCAATGTTAAAGTAAAACAAGGCAACTCAAAAATGCTCTATTCAATTTCTCTGCAGCATTTTGTCTGTGCCAAGTGTGAGAAGCCATTTCTTGGGCATCGTCATTATGAAAGGAAGGGCCTGGCATATTGTGAAACTCACTACAATCAGGTGATTTTATCTCTTTTTTTTTTTTTTTACCAGATTTGCTTGATATTATGAGATCTAAGATTTTTCTCTTTAAAAAAAAAATATATATATATATATATAAAAGTGACCTCCTTCCCTTCTTGGAAGACGTTGAATACTATGGGTAAGGGGAACACAACCATGTAATTTAATTATTGTGTTGTTTAGTCTTATTTAGCAAGCCTTTCCCTCTCTCTTTTATTCTTTATTACAAGCGATGGTCCCCTAAGTAGGGGAGGGAATAAAGATAATATTCACAAATGAAGGTGATATAAAAAACTGAAGCTATCAATAAAAAATATTGAATGCATTATTATAGAAGTGGAGTTTTACTGAAGGGATTGTGGAACTAAATGTTGTAAACTAAAAGTGAATAAATTTAATATGAACAAAAAAAGAAGTGGGTTTATTTTTTCAACCTAAAGAATAGCAAGTTACGCTTTTTTTTGCCAACTTCCTACTATGGATGATTGGCTTGCTAATCTGAAGAGTAATTTTTAGTAGTTCTAGGTACCCAGTATTTTTTGTTTCTAAGTATAAAAGAGATGTAGAATGGTTCATTTTGTATTGCCAGTGAAGTTGTAAACTTTCCTTTTTTTCCCCCATGCACAGCTGTTTGGTGATGTTTGTTTCCACTGTAATCGTGTCATCGAAGGAGATGGTAAGCCTCTGTTTAGACCTTATAAGATATCACTATAATATGAAACATGTAGACAATCACAAGGAATGACTTTGCCTTTTGCTACTTATAGAATGTGATGATCATCTTCGTTTCTCTGTCACTATGGAATGAGGCTCAGATGCTGTCAAATTTATTGCCAAAAAAAGGAAAGATGCTCAACACTTTGAGCTTAGAATGTTTATTTTGTATCTTATGTGAAACAGATTCTAAACCATATATATTTCAGCCATTTATCATAAGCCTAAATTCCCAAAGAATTAGACTGTGGGCAAGTAGGAATTTTAAATAAAGACTTCAGGGTGACAAGCTTCTCTGCTTTTCCTCCTCACAAATGATCACTCCCACCAGATGTGTCATTGATATGACAATGAGTAGTGTGAGAACCATTGTTACCAACTGTCTGGTAATACCCTGAGGGGAGGGATCCTGTTTTATTTTCATACTAACTATCATTATAAATCATGGAGGCCAAGGGAATATGTTTATAAGGAACAACTTCAGCCCCTGGGGTTGTTTGGGAAAACAGCCCTAACCCTGCAGATGCTGATACCCTGGCACAGACTCCAAGAAGTGTTTCTGTTCTTATCACTCTTGTACCTTGGTAATCAGGTAGTTCTGATCAACTAGAATGGAAAGGAAACAGCTGTGTTTGGAAATGGTTGTCAGGCACAGTTCTACCAGCAACATCCTGGATGCAAGTTTTGAATGTGCTTGTTGCCGGCATGTTTTATGGTTCTCTGCAGACATCGCCTCACTCAGGAAATACTTTCTCAAACACACTGCCCCCATGCAATTGGCAAAGGATTAGTGTTCAGAAGGCAAGCAATAAAACCTATGGAAGTCACAGCTGCTTAACTCTTTCCTGTACAAAACAGCTTACCAGGTAGAAAAAGGGAGTAGTTTACCAAAAGAAAAAGGTGTGTGTGTGTGTGTGTGTGTGTGTGTGTGTGTTGGGGAGGAAGAGGAGTGTTAAATAAATTAACGTACTGGAATACTATAATACAGTGAAGGCAAATAAAAGAAATCTAGACTTTTATGAAATAATGAAAAGACAAAAGAATAGGATACATACTGATTAAAACCATAGAAGAGGTAAATGAATGGACACAAAATCCTGACAGAAGTTGAGAGGAATAACTAAAAGTTGTGAGATACTTTGTGTTGTTGAAATTTATTTAAACATAAATAATTTCCAAACATGTTTATTTAGTTGTATTAATGTCAAATATTAGTTTTTCAATCCATCTTCTTTTTTTTTAATTAAGAAAAAAAGTCATTTAAAATGGTAAGAGTCACTCTTCAGTTTTGTCCTGTTGGTCAACCAGTTAGACAGACTCCTCCACGTTGAATGAATGAATACCCAATTTGGAGCAGTTAGGTTAAATTTATGAGAGGTTTTGTTTACTTTTCATTTGGAGGAGACACCATTTAGTTCAAATCTTTTATTATAAGGTGAGTTTTTTGGCTTGGCCATTGCTCCCACTGGCGTTGCTGGGGCCTGCTGATGCAAGGCAAAGGAATGGAATAGTTTTCGCTGAATTTTAAATTAATGAATTTTAGATGTTTTTGACTCATGACCAGCAGCCTTGTGACTACTGACAAACTCTTGCTCCTTCTTTTTTTAGTTGTTTCAGCCCTGAATAAGGCCTGGTGTGTGAACTGTTTTGCCTGTTCTACTTGCAACACTAAATTAACTCTCAAGTAAGTTCTGTGATTTGAATCTGTGTGAATCTATAGAAGTGAAAAAAAATGATGAGAGGTAAAGAAAAAGTATGTGTAGAGTTTCAAAGAAACTCATCCTATGATTTGACTTTTTATTGATCCTTTCTGTCCTGGGCTCCTAAAATCAAAGATTCTTTCTTTAACTTTCCTGTGTTCTTTCCTCTGTCTCTTCTTTGTTCTGCTCAAAGGGATAAGTTTATTGAAATTGATCTAAAACCAGTCTGCAAACACTGTTACGAGAAAATGCCAGAAGAATTTAAGCGTCGACTTGCTAAGCGGGAGAAAGAAGCGAAGGATAAAGACAAGCAGAAAAAGAAAAAGCCAGTCTGTTTGTAAACTTTTCTATCCCCTCTTTCAGCATTTCCAGTACTTTCTCCTTTGGTTAGTGCTTCAGGAACGTTTTCTTTTCTTTTCTCTTCTTTGTTCTCTCTCTCTCTCTCTCTCTCTCTCTCTCTCTCTCT
>NW_027185863.1:7027671-7038557 GCF_028583685.1 Petaurus breviceps papuanus
TCTCTCTGTCTCTCTCTCTCTCTCTCTCTCTCTCTCTGTCTCTCGTGTTTGTGACCATCAAAGAGGATGAAATACTGGTAATTACCATGCATACATCTGGAGTCTGCCACTTAGATTACTTGTTTGTTTTTGGCCTTTTGAAGGGCAGTTGGGGTTAAGTAACTTGCTCAAGGTTACACGGCCAGGTGTTTCTGGGTGGATGCTAAGTGTCTGAGCCCGGGATTCAATCTCCAGGTCTTCTCAACACTGGGGCCAGTGCTCTTACTCGCTGTGCTACCTGGCCGCCCCAGAGTGGGGAGAACTTTATAAATATTCCTTACCTCTGTGTACTTGACTTTTTTCCGTTTCTCCTTTGGTGATCCTCAACCCCTAGGTGACCCCTACTTGTCTGCCTCCTCCTCTGCTACTCTCCAAATGCTACTGGAGAAAATTATGATTGGATCCATTTTGATCTATGTTTAACTAATCTCAGCTGGATCCTCACTGCTACAAGGCAAACTTGTTTCATCTTGACCGCCCTCAAGTTTTTCCCTATTTCCCTCACTGTCAATAGATACCCTCATCTCCTGCTTTAATTGAGACCACACAATATTGACTCCTATAAGCTCCCTTCTTCTACCTAATAATAATAATAATAATAGCTAACATTTATATAGTGCCTACTACATGCCAGACATTATAACTTTACAAATATTCTCTCTTCAAATTCTCAATGTCCTTACCTGGTCTTTCCTCGTTCCCTACATTCTTGGTGAAAATGATAGCCCTTCTCCTTGCCAAAGCTAACCTCTTTCTCTAGCTATATCCTGAATCTGGCCCCTTCCATTCTTCTCTGTGACCTTGCTCCATCATACATACTCCTTCTCATCTGTCCTTTTCTTCAGTGTCTTTTTATTTAGTCTATAAACATGTTCAAGTCACCCCAGTCTAAAAACAAAAGAAAATTCTTCCTTTGGCCGTGCTACCCCACCTCCACCCCCCAGGGTGCCACACTCTCTCATCTTACTCACTTCCAGAATATTACCTCCATTTCCTTGCCACTCACTTATTACTCAGCCTTGTACTTGGGCTTCCTGCTCTACTGAAAAAGCTCTTTGTCAGGTCACTAAGACCTTCTTATCACTAAATACATTATTCTTATCTCTTATAATCTTTTTGTTATATTTACATTGTTGATCTCTACCTTTCTCTCCCCTGCTCTCTATAACCAAATTCTCATGGTCTCTCTGACCTCTCTTGTTTTTTGTGTTATTTTTTTTTTTGGAGGGGGGAAGGCAAGGCATTTGGGGTTAAGTGACTTGCCCAAGGTTACACAGCTAGTAAGTGTCAAGTGCCTGAGGCTATATTTGAACTGAGGTCCTCCTGACTCCAGGATTGGTGCTCTATTCACTGCGCCACCGAGATGTCCCTCTGACCTCTCTTTATCTCTTTTGTGAACTCTTTCCACCCCTTAAGTTTTTCCTCTGAAAATTCAGTCCTTAACACTCTTTTCTGCATTGTTTCTTCTCTTTCCTCAGTAAATTCATCAGACTCCACAGCTTTAGTTGTTACCCTGTGAAGAACATTGCTATCCATCCTCTAGTATTTCATTTGTACCAGTCTGCCTGATGCCTGTCTCCACTTTTATGCACTCAGCATGTCCAGAACTGAACTCACCTTCCCCTCATCCTGCCCCTTCTCCTAATTCTCAGTTGGTATTGACACCACCACCTTCCCTGGCCTGTTAACCTCAGAATCACCTTTGACTCTTCTGACTCACAGCCAATCAGTTGCAAAGTCTTGTCAATCTTACCTTGGTAATACATCACAAACTAATCCCTTCCCTTCCATTCCTATAACCTGAGACCTCTTGACTAGATGATTTTAATAACCTCTGAATTCTGTCCAGTCTTTTAATCCATCCTTCACAATCTTGATCAAATAATTTTACTTTATTCTTTTTTTTTTTAATCTTCACTACTCCACAACCCATAGTGGTTTGCCCTGCCATTGCCTGATAAATAAAATAAAAACTAATCTTGGCGTTCAAAACTATCCAGTTTGACTCTTATCCTTTCAGACTTTTATCATATTACTCCCCTTCAGCTACTCTCTGTTCCAGATAAACTGGATACCTCATTCTTTCCTCATTCTCATCCATTTCTGTTCTGTTTTCATACCTTTGCTTCTTTCACCCAGCTATGCCTAAAATGCCTATTCCCCCTCTCTTCCCACCATGTTGGTGCCTTCTTGGTCTTTGGAAGTCTTGCTCTTTTTAACAGCTGACAGAGAGGCCTTCCCTCTTTCCTACTACCCCCAATTAGATGGCATATTTAGTGAGAATAGGGTCTAGATCCTGTCTTGGCATTCCTAATGCCTGCATAGTGCCTCATCTATATGTAGGTAAATTTTAATTTGATATAGCTTGGTTTATTCATTCCTAGTCTTTGGTTTACCATTTTAAAGTATTTTATATGTGAACTGTATTCGTATGATACCACAATACTTAAGAGTATTAAACACATTGTAATCATTCAAGAATTTCATATTGCTTTAAAACCCTTTCAGTCTGTTCACCTGTCTGGTAGACTCCATCCTATTTATCTATTCAAGACTTTATCATTGAAAAACAACCACAAAAAAAATCTTTATTATGTCTATTTGCCTATAAATTGTCTTGACAGTACCATTTTAAAAATCTCTTTATAGACAATTACGGAGTATATTTAATTCCAGAATTCAAACAATATTTCATCCTCTTACATCCTGTTACACAGCAAGCATGCTTTTCCTGTTCCTTCTCTCCTATCTGTGTTCTAAGCTTTTAAAAAAATTACCTTATCATAACAGCATTTTATATTTCTTTTCTACACTTAAATTTCCAGAGAGGAGCTCTAATTTAGCAGTAAACATGAGAATATGGACAGTTTATCTAGAAGCTTTGTAGAATGTAATGGTAATGTCTAACTTTGTTAAAAGGAGTAACATTTTTTAGGACTTTTAGTAATAGGACAACTTTTGCAGAAAATGCATCATCTAATAATGATATTTGAATGAATGAAAGAAAAAGTATCTGTTAAGCAATTATTATATGGGAGGTACTGTGCTAAGTGGTAACAATGCAAATATAATCAAACAAGGTATCTTATATGAAACTACTTATCTGAAATAAATATTTGAGTACACCTAGGTCCCTATTAGTACAAATAATGAAGCCTTCTGAAGTGGTAACATTATTCAGATTCATACTATATCTTTCCACTAGGTTGGAACCAATGACTATATTTTATATAATTATATTAACTTCAAATAGTGTGAATTTGAATACAGGCCTCTACTTTAAGGAGTCCATTTTTTGTACTGATGAAACCCAGCTATATTTTTATTCCAGTTGAAAATAGCCCTTCTTTAAACTGTCCATGAAAGAGGAACCTCTTTAGAGGAAGAAACAAAAAATAATTTCCTTGTTGATTTTAAAAAATAAAGTATCTTCCTTTTAAGGGCAAATTCTTAATTTAACTTTAATGAAAAAATTGCTCAAATTTTTCTTGTTGTTGAGGCTCACTCATTTTAATTCAGTGCTGCTGTTATGTTGCTGATTTAAAAATTACCACCTAACATATAATTTTTTGAAATATGTTTCTCTTTTTTTTTGAAAATGTGAGCTTTTCTGCTCACTCATTAAATACTTGTTGACTGAATTTCAAAGAGTTGGGTCATGTTAAGGAGTTACATATTCACCCTATTTATTTGCAAACTCCTGACCCTAGATTGAGATGGCCTTTTTGAAATGAGTACACCATGAGTATCCACCTTCTGGCAGTTAAAGGGGGAAGTAGTGAAATTCTCCTTTTTTGTCTTTATCACAAGTTTTGCCATGAAGCGAAAGTTGTACTGTTTGACCATTGATATTAATTTAAGATCTGTATACTCTTACAAAATAAGCCATGGTGGATTAGAGGGGTGGGGGATGTCTAAGGATTTTCAAGAGCTTTCTAATTTCTGTGAAATTTTTTTGTAGTATAAACAACCATTTTATCACTATCCCTTTTTTGTGGTCAAAACCTAAGTGTTTTGTGGGAAAACCCATTTTGTTCTAGGAAAGGAGAAAATCCTCAAAGCCACTTAATCTAAAATCTTTGGTAATATTGTGTTGTTACCAAGTGATCAGAGTAGTCCTGTGACACAGTGATATGTTTATAGTCCCATAAATCTATTTTTACAAAAGAAAAATTTAAATTACTAGCATTGCTCAAAGATTCTCTAGTTTACCAAAGAATTCACTAAAAAGGTTTCTATAAATAGAGAACTCCCTAACAGTTCATTTAAAACAATTAAAATGACAAAACTTAGATTTAGGCTAATGTTTCAGTAACACAGTTTTTTTTTTAAGCAAGGCAAACTTGTACAATTTTTTTCACTGCCTAGAAATAGCCAATTTAGATGTGAATACCCAGATATTCATTAGCATAATAAAACTCAGTATAGATCAGGATAAATGTGATTTCTGCCACCATGACAGGGAGTAAGACGTTAGTCTTTTTTTTTTTACACAGGAAGGATACCATGATATGTTAATTTGCGTCAATAACATCAATTATTGTTTGAGTTGTCATGTGTGAAACAATTCCATTAATGTGTCTTCTTCCTCTCCC
Source organism: Petaurus breviceps papuanus (assembly GCF_028583685.1). Classification (NCBI taxonomy): domain Eukaryota; kingdom Metazoa; phylum Chordata; class Mammalia; order Diprotodontia; family Petauridae; genus Petaurus; species Petaurus breviceps. Next base: position 7,032,306 of record NW_027185863.1, read on the forward strand.
CTCCCCCTACCCTTTTAAAAACACTTTTAGGAATAAATTTGTGGAGTTTGACATGAAGCCTGTGTGTAAGAGATGCTACGAGAAGTTTCCGTTAGAACTGAAGAAAAGACTTAAGAAATTGGCTGAAACCTTGGGGAGGAAATAACTTTTTTAAAAAATTCCTTCCTTCGTATGCAAAGATTAGGAAATGTTACACATATTACTTGATTTCATTCACTCTCCTATAGCTTTTTTGTCCCGTAAGAGTGAGAATTTAAAAGCTTCTGTACACAAATAGCTTCCCATTGGTGTTATACTACCCTTCTTTCCCCTTGAAGAACTAGAACTTTTGTATGGCCACATTTAGTGCATAGCTAAAATTCTCTATTTGCTCTCTCAACACAAACTCATTTGTAGATATATAAAGTATACTTGCATAGCGAGTTTCATATGATTAAATTTAAATTAATTCAGGCAAAAAAAAACCTAACTTATTTTTATTGAAAGTCTTAGCCTTTGGATGATTCAGCTACCAAATTATGGAATAATTTTGAATCAGAGTCAAAAGAAAATAACTGCCATTCGAGCAAAAATTAACAAGCAAATCTTAAACATTTTTTTTTGCATCAGATTAAAGATTTTGACTTTCAGGTTACTAAGACAGGAAACAAATTTATTCAGAACTACTTGAATTTTGCTATTTTTCTGTTAAATGCAATAATTATCCTGCATGGTTTTATATTTTACTCTTATTCTTTATGAATCTTAGTCCTTCATTCAGATACATAACTTAGTAATTAGAATATCTAGCAAATATGTATGCATTTTTTAAAATTTCTTTTTTTGTGCAGAGAATTTATACAAGGTATTTGAATACATTGTACTTTAACTATATTGGACATATGAAGTATTTTTTTTAATGTCTTAAAGCAAGTATTCTTATTGTTCTTCTAGGCTTAATGTCAAAGCTATAGTCTTAGAATAGGACATAAAACTCATTTTATGTAATCTTGGGATGTTGACACTTTGAAAAACAGTGAATGTATGTATCTGTATTGGTCAGACTTCTTTTAATATTCTCTCTAATAGTTATGCTTTATATACAATCAAACCCACTTTGCCTTAGAAAATTGCATCTTTTAATCACAAGTTCTTGCTACTTGGTACAATACCAAATAAAAAAATAATTGAATTTAATTAGACTAGTAAACCCAAATTCCTTTACCATAGCCTTAAATATGTGTGTTTGTTTTTTTTTTTAATATGTTGCCAGCTAAAGGTCATGGAATTTACTATTTGTTGTCTTTCAGAAAGTGAGAGGTGTACATATTATGCTTCAGAATTTCTATTTCAGTTTCATTATCCAGTTAGATTTTTTTTTTTACAAAAAAGAGATAGAAGTGACCTTAGATTGGTCAGGAACATTTTTGAAAAGGGTAACTTTAGCCCCCAAATAAAAGATACCCAATGATTTCTCAACCTAAATTTTCATATGGATTTGTTACATAATAGAAGCAATTCTAGAAACATTTTTTTAAAAAATACTGCTTTTTCTGTCATCAGGATCAGTCCAAGATAAAGTGCTCAAAATGAATTCTAGGGGGAAAAAAATCAGTTTGCCAAAATGTCATTGGAAATTTGTATAACTTTTTTTTCTATTTCTTGAATCAACTGCCTGGGAACTATGAGGCTGCCCTTAAATACTTTGAATAAGTAATTGTTTCCCAAATAGCTTTCACCAAGGTAAATTTTGGTAATGATTTTGAACTTGCTATAGCTAATCACATGGGTTTTTGTTTTCAGTGTTTTAAAATTATAGTAACCCAAAGAAGTGAGCCTCATGTAAAACATAGAACCAATATGTAGTTTAAAGTTAAATGTATTCCTTCCTCCAGTATGTATTGGGTTCCTGTTATTTGCAAGTTGTAGGGTCTACAGATGCAAAAAATAATTTTTTCAATCAAACCTTAGATTACTGTTCCTCAAAACTGTGCCTTTATCATCTCAGATATGACCAGCAACATGAGACCTAGGAAATACTTTTTCAGTACCAGTCACAAAGTTGGACAGCATTTTCAAAACTAGTCTGGACCTGAAAAAGAGCAACACAGATCTTCAGAAGTCTTTGGCAGATGAGAGACACAGAAAAAAAATAACAAAGGACCACGGATTCCATAATCAGGACGTACCTAACACAGCAGGCAGAGTAGGTTTTTGCCTACTAGGATGTCCTTTTGTTAAATGTTCATTTCTTTGTGTTGAGCATTGATGTCTCCACCAGTCCTCATTTAAAATGCAGATTACTTGAGAGCACTCATATCCCTTAACTCCATAATGTATATTTGCTTATCACCTGCTAGGTCCTTCTGGGAGGAATGTATTAGAGCCACTGGCAGTGTGAGGGCAAGTGACTGTCAGGGAGGGGAGATAGTCCTTAGGGAGGGGAATGCCAAAGACAAGTTGCCTAGTTGACAACTTTTGTCCATAGGACTTGTTCTAACCACAAGGATTCTTGTCAGGTTAGTAAGGCGCTAGCTAAGGTTCGCAATTTGTAGGACACCATAGTCTTGTGTTCGACATCTTTGTCTTAACATTTGAAGTCCTCCATGTGAGAAATTAAATGTTATGAAATAAACTATGGCCCTTACACATGAATAGGTGCAATTTCTCTTAGAAATAAGCCAAATATGTAGGGGGAACATGTTAAGGTAAAAGGAAAATTGATTGTTAACACTATATTTGAAATAAGACATTATGTTGCCTTACCTATTTGCTAAAATAGCTCTTTCCAAGTGAAGGAAAGTGTAAGACCGGCTAATAATATATACCTAAATATGTGACTTCTTTTAGATTGTAAGCCTGATGGCAGGGACACTAAATTAATATTTTAATGTCTTATCTAGCAGTATACCCTTGGTGCTTAATAAATGTTTATAATAACTAACAGTGGCCTATTGTGCATTGTTTTTCATTTGAACAGTTTTGAGATACTATGAAACCCATTTTAATGGTGTCAGAGGGCAAGCAATACTACTCATGTTATGCATGAGATACCTAATTCATCTAAATATGCAGTAGTATGCAGTTATAAACATATGTGTGTGCATATATACATACTTATATTAGAGAGCTATATTTATATGAACATGATCTGACCCATGTTCAAACACATGTGTAACCCATGGCCCAGGGTTTACCTAGGACCTCTTCAGACTTGAGTGACTTCTCATAAATCATTCTTTGACTTACTCCCCCAGGGTTATTCCCTGGGAATGTTAGCATAAAGCTTGTGACTAGGTCTCTGTAAAATGGTTTAAAAAAAAAAAAGGGGCTCTCTGTTCCCATACAAGCACTTACACTAGCAATATGTCAAATAGAGAACAGGTTTTCTCTTATCCAGCAGAAAATTCAGAATACAAACAACTTAAATCTGAGTGTCAGACAAGGAAAGCTTCATATAATAAAAGTCATGATTCTACCTAAACTAATCTACTTATTCAATGCCATCCCAATTAAGTTACCAAAAAATATTTTATTGAGCTAGAAAAAATAAAATTCATTTGGAAAAACAAAAAGTCAAGAATATCAAAGGAATCACTTATTTAAAATATAAAGGAAGGAGGTCTAGCAGTATCAGATCTTAAACTACATTAAATGGTGGTAATTATCAAAACTATCTGGTATTGGTTAAGAAATAAAAAGATGGAACAGTAGACATGCAATACACAGTAGAAATGATAGTAACTTTGTTTTTGATAAATGTAAAGATTTAAGCTTTGGGGATAAGAATTTACTGTTTGATTTAAAAAAATTGTTGGGGAAACTGGGAAGCAGTCTGGCAGAAACTAGGTATAAACCGGTATCTTACATCATTTGCTAAGATATGGTCAAAATGGATACAGGCATGACCTAGTCATAAAGGGAGACATCATAAGTAAATCAGAAGAACATCTAATATATTGCCTTTCAGATTTATGGATTAGAGAAGAATTTATGAATAAAAGAGATACCATTGTGAGATGTAAAATGAATAATTCTGATTACATTAAATTTAAAAAGTTTTGTACAAATAAAAGTAATGTAATTAAAATTAGAAGGAAAGCAGAAAATTGGGGAAGAGATTATAAACATATATCACCCATAAGGCTGTGTGTCTGAAAGGAGAAAGAGCAAAGGGTTCCCATCATAAAACCCCAGGTTGGGGACCTTGGAAGGCTTAGAGAGGAGAGAACGTCAATGGGAAGTGATTATCTTGATGCTAGCCAGCACACTGCCACATCCTTTCAAGCAGGACAGCCCAAAGTCAAGGCTCTGAAGTTCCTTGCATTTTGTCTTGAGATGTTAAAGAGTCTTGAAAGGGGTGAGAGAGGATTATCCTGGGAGGAAGAGGTCTCAGTGCAAAATCAAAGACCCATGATGAGGTCAAGCAAAGCCAACCACTCTACCCAAGAAGCGTTAATAGTGGGTAGAGCCTGGCTCTGGCACAAAACCCCATTTCAAGAACCCAAACTGGAAATATAAGTAAATAAAGAAAAAAGGGGGGGGGGTGGAGCCAAGATGGTGGAGTAGAAGCACGACCTCCAAGTGGCTCCAGCTTCCACCTTCCCCAATGAATGCTAAAAAGGGGACTCTGAACAAACTTTGGAGCTGCAGAACCCACAAAATGATAGAGAAGCTAACCTCCCGCTGAGGACACCCCGGAATCGGCCAGCACAGTGCTCTGGGAGCTGAGCCCAGGCCACTGTGAGCGGAGGTTTTAGCCCTAGGGCGGGCCTCACCAGCCACGGGGCAGAGGGACTCCAGATCAGAAGCAGCTGTGGCTGTTTCCAGAATTATCAACACATAGATGTGAAGGACAAAGTGAGAGGTCAGTGCAGTCCGGACTTTGGGAGTGCGTGGCCTTTGCTTTGCCCCAGGGGCGAGAAGCCACTAAGATGACCAGCACAGCCAGCCAGCATCACGTAGCAGCTTCACTGTCTTCCTCCTGTTCCATGCTTTGCTCCTTTTTGTCCCCAAAAGAGGAGTCTAATGTTAGAATCTTCTGTCTGCTTTGTTTCCTTTGCCTGGTCATGTCGCCCCTCAGTCACTTGACCCCTGGGCTTTTTGCCACAGTAGGATTCTGCCACCAGACAGGGGAGCTTTTGTCTCAACCGCTGGGGTTTTCTCAGCTGCCGGAGGTATTAGATGGGTGCCCTTTCTGAGGCCTCCATGGGCTCTGGCAAGCTGGATACACACCCCAGGACCTCCACCCTAGACTGCAATCCAGATCCAAGCAGGTTAAAGCAAGAGCGATTACCCCTCAGACTTGGTCTGATTTCACAGCATAATGAACTCTCCATTTATTCAGTAACAAATTAAGGCAAAACATTCACAGAAAATCAAAATACAGCAATCACCATGTCACAACTCAACAACTTAACACTAAAATGGCCACATAGTTTTCACCAAAGTGGTCAGATAGTTTTAAACAAAGTACATTCATTTAGTAACTCAATCATTTAGTAAGTCCTCAATTCAATCACAAAGTACAAAGGTTAAAGTTCTCTTTTAAACAAGGCGCATTCATTTAGTCAATCACAAAGACCACCCTTAGGTCACACTGTCTTGACCTCTTCAATCAAGAAGTCTTCCTTCTTAAAGTACATTCATTTAGTCAATCACAAAGTGCAAAGGTCAAAAGTTTTCCACCCCTAGGTCACAACTAAATTACAGTATCATCAGTCACCATCAAGCATCCTCTCAAGGGGCAGTAGAAAGTACAAAAACCATCACAACTAAGTTATAATATCATCAGCATTAAGTACCCAAGGAGAGGTCTTTTCATCTTGACTGGAAGCAGTTTCTCAGCCTCCATGGTTCCCCTTCCCACAGTTTCTGTTCCTGGGAAGACAAAGCTTAATAAAGCCACAATAACATTCATTTATATTGCTGGTGTCCTGAATTCACTTTCTGCCTATGAAATCAACCTAGACCTAACAACAAGGTTTGAGGCCTCCATCAACAAACGAATATGACAAACAGACAGAGGAAGTACCAGCACCACAGTCATGCCTCCTCAATTCTTGTTAGCTCCAGCTGGCCCTCTGAAGTCCTGGGCAGTTCCAGCTGGCAGTTTCTCTCTCTCTCTCTCTCTCTCTCTCTCTCTCTCTCTCTCTCTCTCTCTCTCTGTCTGTCTGTCTCTGTCTCTGTCTGTCTCTGTCTCTCTGTCTCTCTCTGTCTCTGTCTCTCTGTCTCTCTGTCTCTCTGTCTCTCTCTCTCTGTCTCTCTGTCTCT
>NW_027185863.1:7038657-7054722 GCF_028583685.1 Petaurus breviceps papuanus
TCTGTCTGTCTGTCTGTCTGTCTGTCTGTCTCTCTCTCCCTCCCTCTCCTCTCTCTCGTCTCCCTCTCGTCTCTCTCTCATCAACTCTGGCTCCTGGCAGTTCTTTCTCAGCATTCTTGTTCCCAGCAGTTCTTTCTCTCTCTCCAGCAATAGCTGCTCTGCCTTAATGATGCAGCTCCCATAAGTTCTGGCTCCTCTCACCTTGAACTTTTCCCTATACACGGCACCAGCTCCTCCACATCAACCCCCTCTCATCATGTCAACAAGTCCATCCTACTGTGGGATTCACAAGCTCTGGATCTTAACACTTAACCCAAAACCAAGTGCTAAGTACCTGTTAGCTTGCCAATACAAGGGGATCTTCAAATTCCATTACCATTACACAAGTGTGTCAAATGTCTTGAGGCTGAATTTGAGCCTGGGTCCTCCTGACTCCAGGGCCAGTGCTTTATTCAATATATACCACCTAGCTGTCCCAAAATCCAGCACTCATGTAAGTATCCAGAAAGAAGCAGTTCAAATACCAAGGAACTATAGCCAGGATATTACAACACCTCTCTCTATCAACAAACTCTAACGGCTCCCTATCACCTCCAGGATTAAATATAAAATCTATTTGATTTTCAAAGTCCTTCATACCCTAGCTCCCCTTTCATCTTTCCACTTTTCTTATACCTTCTTCCTCCTACCCCTAACCTATGTCTTCAATCCAGTGATACTAGCATTCTTTATGCTTTCAATGGAAGATGGGCCAGGCTTAGAGCAAAAGGGCTCATTCCCCAGACCTGACCCCAGGGGAGAAATGATTTCAACTGTAGCTAATGGGGAAGATGGCCAGCTAGGGTAATAAGGGGTGGTGATCTGCATTGGGGAGAGGCAACACCCACACTGAAGAAGTCTTGCCTTGCTAAAGGGTTGGAGTCATGTTTTGAACTGCTTTAGTCCCCAACTCCACCATCCCCCATAAGCACATTGGCTTCCCAGGAGCAAAAACTGACTTTGGCTGTTCTTTGAATCCCCAGTATAGTGCCTGGTACATCATGGGTACTAAATAAATGTTGAGTGACTGACTGAATCATTCTAGCCTCTGCCATAGCAACCTCCACATTCTTGCCTGCATAGCCTAGCTTAAGTCAGCTCATTCATCTTGAATTCTTTGCCTTCTGCTTTGCTCCTGCCTGCCTAGGAGGAGCAGGGGTGCCAAGCACGCTGGCCTTCACCAAGGCCAGACTTTCCCTCATGGTAGACACTGCTGGCACCTCAGCTCTACCATAACCTCCACCCCCACCTGCCACCATGTCATGATGAGGCACTACAAGAGCTTCCATTGGAAGGACCCCTCCTACAAATAAAATGAGTCGCTATTGTCTAGACCAGTTGGGCCCTGTTGCTGAGAATGCTATACTTACTCCAGGAATCACTTACCTTCCAGTTCAGGACCGTCTCCAGTCATCCTGATCTATATCTGGCCATTGGACCCAGATGGTTCCAGAGGAGAAGGTGAGGCTGGTGACCTTGCACAGACCTCCCTCACTTAAAAATAATTCATTTGCAAGTCATAGCATCATCTTCCTGTTGTCATGGTCCTCTTCCAGAATGAATGACAATCAATAGCATACAAGACCCACTATCCCAACTGTAGGTATTTTTGCTGACTATCCTCCATGCCTGGAACTCTTTCTTTTGACCAACAAGTAGCTTTTTAGAAGGGATATTTATTGAGAAGATATAGCAAAAATAGAAGTACAAAAACATCTTTTATTGGATCCTATTCTCCCCTTTGCACTTTAGTATAGAAAGTTTGGACTCACACTTAAAGTGATGACTACTAGATATGTCCCCCACCAAGTTCGCTTCTATGGGGTGGGGGTGGGGGGTTGTAACTGACAAATTAATGATTTCTCTTTTTTTTTTTTAATGCTTTATTCACTTCTGATTTATATCATTCATTTCTGCCAGATTTTTTTTTTGTGGTTATCATTCAGTCCTTTCTTTTTTTTATTTTTTATTAATGTGTTTGTTTCCTTTTAGTTTACAGGATTCAATTCCACAATTCCTTGAGTTTCACATTTTGTCCCCTTCCCTCCCCTTCCTCCCATCCAGCTTATAGTCAAGTATAGGATCTGTAAATGCTTTCACATTATACATTAGTCAGGTTATAAGGACAGATTGTACCAGCTGGAATGAAAAATGGTAAAGAGGACATAGAACCAAATAAGAGAAGGAAAAAGATCAAGTATTTTGCTTCCACCTGGATATAAACTTAGTTCTTTCTAGTTCTTTCTCTGCACATATTCATTTCCGCCAGATTTTGAGTTACAAATTTTCTCCCCGTTTTTCCCCTACCCACCACACCAAAATAGCAGTTCCACAGGATATCCCCTCCTCCAGTCTGCTCTCTCCCATATTTTCTCCCATACCCCTTTTGACTTTTCCAGTGGATCTCTATGCCCCCGTGCCTGTATATCTTATTTCCCAATTACAGGTAAAATAGTATTGATAATAGTATATATATATATTTGAGTATTTGATTTTAAAACTTTCAATTCCAGATTCATTCCCTTCCTCCTTTGTCTCCCACCCTTACTGGGAAGATAAGCAGTTCAGTATAGGTTGTACATGTGTGGCTAATGCAAAACAATAACGTAGTAGATATATTGTAAAACACTGACTATATTTCCCTCCCTCCTATTCCACCTCCCACTTGTTCTATTCTCTACTTTGATCCCGTCCCTTTTCAAAAATGGGTGCTTCCAACTTCCCTCCCCCCAAGCCTGACCTCCCTTCCATCATCCCCCCTCTCATCCCCTTCCCCCTCTACTCTCCTGGAGGGTGAGATATCTTATTTCGTGTGTATTTCATTCCCTTTTGCCTTCCTATTCTTCCCCTCCATTGTAGCCATTTTCCCTTGCCTCTTCTATATGAGATAGTTTACCCCATTCTGTCTCTCCCCATCTCCTCTCATTATATTCCTCTCTCTCTTAATTTCACCTTTTAAGTATCATCCCTTCCTGTTAAATTGGTCCTGTGCCCTCTATTCATGTATACCTGTAAAAATGTATACACACATTCACATATGTATTCATATGCCCATATACCCTCTGATATAGACATATATATTTCTATTCCCTTCAACTACTGAGAAAAGTTTCATCAGTTACAATTATTGTTTTTCCTTGTAGGAATGTTAATAGTTCAACTTTGATGAGTTCCTTATGATTTCTTTTCCCTGTTTACCTTCTCATGCTTCTCTTGCTTCTTGTATCTGAATGTCACACTTTCTATTCAACTCTTGTTTTCATCAAGAATGCTTGAAAGTCCTCTATTCCATGAATGACCATATTTTCCCCTGAAACATGATACTCAGTTTTGCTGGGTAGGTGACTCTTGGTTTTAATCCCAGCTCCTTTGCCCTCCAGAATATCATATTCCAAGCCCTTCGATCCCTCAGTGTAGAAGCTGCCAGATTCTGGGTTATCCTGATTGTGTTTCCACAATATTCAAATTATTTCTTCCTGGCTGCTTGTAATCGAATCATTTCTTATTTGCAGGATATGGTGACTGAGCTACTGGATTCACTGTTGGCTTGGATAAAAACAAGGCACATTCTTGAGAGCTGATTCATGACCAGCCGTCAGCTACTCTATATCTACTGGGAGACTCTCCCATAGACTTCAATTGCTTAGGCTCTGTTGGCTATTCTGACCTTTTGAAGGTACTTCCTTATAACTCCACCTGCTGTCAGTAACTGCTTTGGTTTGGACTCTAGGGAACATGATGCCCCTCCCAAGATAAGATGATTGTTTTTGATACTCAACACTTTCTCAATTCCTCAGTGACCTCTCTCCTCTGATTGGAGGGATGGATGATAGAGCACTAAACTCCTCCCAAAGTCTTTCTTTATGGAGAGGTTTGGTTATCTTCCCAAATTAGATTGTAAGCATCTTGAGGGCACAGACTGTCTTTTTTATTTGTATATAAAACACTTAGGGCATCTAGATGCCACAGTGGATAGAATGCCAGGCCTTGAGTCATGAAGATGAGTCTTCCTGAGTTCAAATCTGACCTCAGACACTTACTAGCAGTGTGACCCTGAACAAATCACTTAACCCTGTTTACCCCAGTTTCCTCATTTGTAAAATGAGCTGGAGAAGGAAGTGGAAAATCACTCCTGTATCTCTGGCAAGAAAACCCCAAGTGGGGTTGTAAAGAGTTGGACACAAGTGAACAACAATTCCTGGCACATAGTAGGCTTAATAAATGATAATTGAATTGAACTGAAATTTACAAGGTTATCCATCTCTGATATTCATTCATCTCACATCAGAGATAGAAGAAACCTAAGTACCTCACATTTGAGGCCACCCTGAATTTCATAACATTTCTTTTTCCTCAAGCAAAGCTTCTAAAGAGAGAGCAATCTTTTGTTTGTTTGTGGTTTGTATATGCACCCTTAGTTATTGATCAGCAGACACTTGGAAGACTTTTCATCACCATGCAATAAACCAACGGGAAACAGAATGTCTGTGTGGGTGCTGAAGCAAGTATGAGGATAAAGGCCATATTGCTGTATTCCCATCCTCCCACTCCCATGCACTTCTGAAAGCAGACTCACCAGATTTCCAAGTCAGTTGATATCAGGCAAAGTATATTTTGAATGTTTTAAGGCCTCTCTACTCATTGGCCATTCCTTCTGTTACCTTAGGAAAATATAAAACAAAAATAATGTAGGGGAAAACACTAGCCCCTGGGGGGTGAGGCCTTTTTTGATCCTTTTCCCCTTGAGATGACTATTTAAGGAATCCTTGGCTTCTAAGATGAAAGGGTAAGGAGAGAAAGTATTCCAAGCATGAGGGACAGACAGCACAAATACATGGTCAGACAAAATGTAGTATCGTGTGTGAAGGGATATTAAGAATTGAGATGACATGGAGTTTGCATGCCTACAGAGAGGATGGTATTCCCTCCGACAAAAATAGGGAAGTTTGGAAGGGGATGGTTTGAGAGAAAAGATAATGAGTTCTGTTTTGGACAAGTTAAGTTGGAGATGTCTATGGGGCTCCTAGTTCAAAATATCCAATAGGCAGAAGATGATGCAAGTTTAGGAGAAAGACTAATATAATGATAATAATAACAATTAGCATATATAATAATACATATGTTTATGTATATATATTATATATGGCTTTAAGATTTACAAAGCACTTAAAATGTGATCTGCATAACATTATTGGAAGGGAGATATTATCCCCATTTTACAGATGACAAGACCAAGGCAGACAGAGGTTAGAGAATAAATGACTTGCCCAAGGTCACATAGCCAGTAAGTTTCCAAGGCAGGATTTGAACTCAAGTCTTCCTGACTTTAGATCCTGTGCTTTATACACTATACCATCTAGTTACCTTAAGACTATAGCTAAATGTAGAAATCTGTGAGTCATCTGCATAGATACAATTAAACCTGTTATTGCTAATGAGGTCTTTTTTTTTAAGCAATTGGGGTTAAGTAACTTTCTCAAGGTTACACAGCCAGTTATTTCTGGGTATAGTGCTAAGTATCAGAGCCCGGATTCAATCCCAGGTCATTCTGACTCTGGGGCCCATGCTCTTACTCACTGAGCCACCTGGCCATCCCTAATGAGGTCTTGCAGAGAGAGAAAAGATAGGAGTGGAGGTCTGTGCACCCAACTATAGAGGCATGATATGGATGATGATCTAGTAAATGGATCAGAGAAGAAACAGTCAGATGGAGAACCATGAGAGACCAGTGTCATGAAAACTCAAACAGGAGAGAGCATTCAAGAGTAGAGGGTGGGGGTAGCTGGGTGGTACAGTGAATAGAGCACCGGTCCTGGAGTCAGGAGGACCTGAGTTCAAATCCAGAAAAACTAGCCATGTGACCTTGGGCAAGTCACTTAACCCCAATTGCCCTGCCTCCCCTCTCCAAAAAAAAGCAAACAAACAAACAAACAAAAAAAGCCTAGAGGGTAGATAACTGTACCAAAAGCTATAGTCAAAAAAGATGAGAATTGAGAAAAGGCAACCAAATTAGAAGTGTTCATTAGAAGAGAGAGCAGTTTTAATTGAGTTGTGTCAAAAGTCAGATTGCAAAGGATTCAAAAGTGAATGAGAGGAAATTAAGACAATGGGCAGAGAGAACTTTTTTCTGGGAGTTCGGCTGAAAAAGGGAGGAGATAGGATTATGACTTGAGAAGATGGCAGGATCTGGTGATGGTTTTTTAATTCTAGGGAGATTGGGCATATTTGTAGATGGGGAGGATGAAATAAGGAGAGGTAAGTGACTCAGTGAATAGAGTGCAGGGCCAGGAGTGAAAAAGATTCCTCTTCCTGAGTTCAAGTCCAGCCACTGGAACAAATTGTTCTCATCTTTATCTGCCCATTCTGCTAGGGGAAGTCTTCACATGCTTGGGATAGCTATCCCTCCAATTCACCAATGAGTTTGAGACCTGTTTATTACTTCAACCTGGGTTAGCCATCTTGCAAGACACTACAGGCTTGTCTGCTGTACATGCTACAGCTTCTTGGAGACACAGGTGACAGTAGGGTGGCAGGTGGACAACTGAAAAGGGCTCACCAAAAGCCCTCACATCAGAGGTGCTAGTCATCTCTGAATACCCTATACACCCCTACATTTCTGTACTTTACTATTAAGGGGAGGGTATGACCTTTAACTTTAACAAATTAATAGCAACAATGTCCATTTTATTTAATCTTAGTTTTGTTTCCATTTCCCTGTCCCATTTTATATAGTTGTAATTACCGAGTATATTGTTATTTTGTGTCTGCTTTCTTCACTCTATTACTAGACACACGTTTGTTCACATTTCTTTTAATTCTTCCTCTTTGTATTTTACTCTTGTTCTTGTTGGGTCATCAGGTAGCTGGGTGAGTCAGGAATATTTGAGTTCAGATTTGGCTTCAGACACTTGTTAGAGTTGTGACCACAAACAAGTCACTTAACCTGTCTCAAACATGGAATGGAAGTGATAAAAGCACTTACCTCTCAGGATGGTTTTGGGGATCTAGGAAGATAATTTGTAAAGCATTTAACACAGTGCCTAGCACAATAGTAGGCACTATATAAACGTTAACTATTGTTATTATTATCTGTGGTTAATTGTTAGTTATTAATACATCAATGTATTGACTATATAATAATATGATTTATATGATATAATCAATATATTAATATAATTCTGTCTTATATGTAATATAGTGCATATTTCTATCTATTTTAGAAATCATTGTATAATTATATCTCATACTATATTCATATCATAATTCTACATATATTAATATATACTATATTAACAAATAATTTTTCATTATCTATTTTATATAATATTTAATACATCTATACATAATAGCTAATAACTAGTTATTATTTTCATGTATCCATTGGCTTGTGGGCAGTGGATGGGAAGGGCTCCAACCTTCCATAGCAGCCACTCCTGCTGGTTTTTCTTGATGTCTGGAAGCCAACCAGTATCAAATGGACAAGTGGGACTTTTCTTTTTGGAGAAAAAAATGGAACAAGATTCAGGGAGCCCTCTGCTCTATTGTCCAGTTCCCCTTAGGGATGGATATTCCCTCTGATTTAGATGTTCCTCCTCTTCTTTTCCTTACCCCCAACCCCAAACTTCCCTGAGATAATTCAGAGCCCAGATCCACTCCTGTCTTCAGGCTCACTGTCTGTTTCCCAATAGTCATTAATGAGTGACCTTTTGAATTGGAATTGCTCTCTAGGATCCTTCAGGCTTTATTATTTGCACTGCCACTTTGTCCTCTGAACTCCTGAGACTTAATTTCCCCTGTTTTTTCTCCTCTAATTAGATTATAAATTCCTTGAGAGTGGGGACTATTTGGCTTATCCATTTGTATCCCTAGTGTTTAGCATAGTGCTTGTCATATTTTAAATTTTTTTATTTTTTTGCAGGGGGGAAGGCAGGGCAATTGGGGTTAAGTTACTTGCCCAAGGTCACAGAGCTATTTGGCTTATCCACTTGTATCCCTAGTACTTAGCACAGTGCTTGTCATATTTTAATTTTTTAAATTTTTTTTTTGCAGGGGGGGAAGGCAGGGCAACTGGGGTTAAGTGACTTGCCCAAGGCCACATAACTTAAGTGTCTGAGGCCGGATTTTAACTCAGGTCCTCCTGACTTTAGGGCAGGTGCTCTATTCACTGTGCTACCTAGCTGCCCCTAGTGCTTGTCATAAAGTACTTCCACTTTTTATGAGGCAGTAACATTACATTATTCATGTCTTTTCATTTGTTCAACTGTTCTTTCAATTGTACACAGTTTGCTTTGAGCTTATTGCTATGCGAAATAGTGCTGTTACGAATATTTTTGTGTAGATGGGTCTTTTTTATGTGTCTGTAATGGTAATGGAAATTTAAAGATCTTCCCTGCCCCTCAATAAGCCTAAGAGAATTTGAAGACTTTTCCTGCTTTGAAGATATACTCTGCCCCCAATAGGCTGAATGTAATCACATGGAGCCTGTAGTGTGAGGAGTTTGCTAAAGGGTGGAGCAAAGCCTACAGGAAGCTGGGAGTCAGAGCAGTTAAGAGACTGGAGGGAGGAGTGGATGCACTCAGGGAGACAATTAGGCTTATGAGTAAATGTTGGTTTGTGGGAAGGCTAAAGGATTCTTGGGCTCTCTGTGTTGTTATGGTTTATTAACTTGTTTGTTACTATGATGGAATTGGCTTACTGGTTTTGGGATTTGGTTTTCTGGTGTCTGGATAAATGTTTTGCTTCTGTCTTCTATGTGGAGAGTCTGTTATATTTTGCAATGAGCACTATGCCAGCAAATTTACAGTGGCTGTCAACACTGTGAATATTGTGTTGACACTATAATATCAAAGTCTCTTTGGAGTGCAAAACCAGTGATGAGATCATTAGATAAAAGAATATAAAAAACGTTGTAGCATCTTGATAAATCCAAATTGCCTTTCAGAAGAATTGGCACAATTCACAACTACCCTCATAGTAAATTACTTGAATAAGACATTCCATCTCTGGGCATTTTCTCTGACTGTCCACCCTGCCTGGAATATTCTTCCTCCTTCAATCTTACTATGTGCCAGGTACTAAGGATATAGAGAAAGGTGTCTTCCCCTTTCTTAAGACAAAACAAGACAAAATAAAGTAAAAAGAACAGTCCTCGCCCTCAGGAAGCTTACTGAAAAATGGAGGAAATAGTGCACAAAGAATTATGTATATACAAGACATAGACAAAATAAGCTGTTTTCAACTGCTCTGGGGCTATGGCTACAAGAACAGAGCCTTCTTCTAGCCTAGGAGAGGATGAACCATATAACCTCTGTCTAGTAGATGGCAGAAGAGAATAGCTGACAATCAGCTGACCAGGTGAGATGATGCTGACCAGAGAACCGAGTGGAGGATGTGACCAAAAGGACAGATCCCAGTTCAGCAGAGAAACCATCTCACCCAAAGTTGTTGTTTGCCCTTCATTTTTAAAGAGGACCAAAGGCATCATAGATGATGTCTTATCTTGGAAGTGAATTGGATTTAAGTGAGGCAGAGCTGCACAAAGTCATCAGCCTCACTTTCTCCTCCAGAGTCACTGAAGTCCAGTGGCAAGACAAAAATGGAGATGTCTGGTGAGGGCTTGGGATGTGATGGATGACCTTATAGCTTTGATGCACGACCAAGACCCAAGAGTTCCACAGTGCCTGCTTTTCAGTTGTCTCTCTGGCCATTGGGACAAATTGTTTTTATTTACCCTCTCTGCCAGAGGAAGTCTTCACATGCTTGGGGTAGACATCCCCTAACTCACCAATAGGTCTGATGCTTGTTGGTTACTCTCAACCTGATTTATCCCATTTGCTGAGACAGTTTCCTGGGGTGTAGCCACTGCACATGCTACAGCTTCTTGGAGCCACAAGTGAGAGCTGAGTGGCAGGTGAACACCAAAGGTGGACGAGCAGCCCTGAAAACAGCTCAGTAAGCCCTTGCACCACAGGTGCTAGTACTCCCTGAAAACTCCATATAATCCTTTACCCAAAGTATTCTCCAGGGGATCATGGTTCTGCAGCATCAGAAACTTGAATTTTCCCTGCCAGGCTTGTATCCTGGCCACACATGTTTCATATATGTGTCCCTATCTCTATTAGTGGTATGATAAACCATGGGAAAGTATACCCCTGATTTTATGGCGGGGTTGATCGTTATTTTTCACTTATTTTGTGGTGTTTTTTGAGATATCTTTTGCTTTGAACTGATGTGTCCTTTTATTGACCCAGTAAAAGAAACACATTGATGGGGACTTGTGAACTATGATTTTTAGTGAATGCTGACTCATAAAATGCCTTGAACCTGGAGTAACTTTCTGGAAGCATGGAACACTGAATGTTTCCTAATTATTTAGGATTTTATTTCCACAATGAGTGTCTTATATCTAATAATAATAGCAAAAGACATTTATATACTAAAGTACTATACTGTACTGTAGCATATCTGCCCCCTGTAAGGTAGGCATTGAAGCTATTCTCATTTGATTTTTTTTTTTTTTTTTTTTTTTTGCTTTTTGGAGAGGGGAAGCCAGGGCAATTGGGCTTAAGTGACTTGCCCAAGGTCACATGGCTAGTTAAGTGTCTGAGGCTGCATTTGAACTCAGGTCCTCCTGACTCCAGGGCCAGTACTCTATTCACTGCGCCACCTAGCTGCCCCAGTTAAATTTTTTTAAATTTATTTTTAGTTTTCAATATTTTGAATTCTAAATTTTTAATTCAAGATTTTGAGTTTTAAATTCCCCCCACCCCCCAAGATAGCAGGCAATCTGATATAGGATATACATGTACAATAATAGTAAACATATTTCCACAATGGTCATCCTGTGAAAGAAGAATCAGAACAAAAGGGAAAAAAGCAGGATGCCCCCCAAAAAAAACCCAAAGAGAAAATAGTCTGCTTCAATATGCATTCAGACTCCATAGTTCTTTCTCTGGATGTGGACAGTATTTTCCATGATGAGTCTTTTGGAGTCTTCTCAGCAGCAAAATCTCAGTCATGGCACAATGTTGCTGTTACTGTATACAGCGTTCTGGTTTTCTTCGGTTCAATTCACACCAGTAACATACACTTTAAAGACAACCTGAATAAAGGTAGAAATAATGAGACTAGTCCTGTCATATCAGCTTCACTACCACCTTGCCTTTCTTTTTAAAATGAAAAAAAAAATAGTGAAGATTTTCCCAATTATATCTTTTCACATTCAATTAACCAATTTTGAGTTCCGGTATGGATTATACAATGTTTAGTCATCTTTATTTCTACATGGCTTTTCACTTTTTCTAAAGCACTTTCACAGTGCCCTGCTCGGGGGTGGGGTCCATCCTAAGGAAGCCCCCACCCAATCCCAGCCCCTCCTAGCTGCGCCCGCGCAGACCCCGCCCCGGCGCGCAGTCAGCCGTCAGTCAGTCCCTCGGGGCGGGATTCCCCGGCGGAATCGCCTCCGTCAACGCCGCGGCGCGCAGCACTGACGTAACACGCAGATGACGCCATCCCGCTGTTTCGGCCCCGGCGACGGTGGCGGCGTCACTGAGTTTTAGGCGCAACCAGCCCGGAGACGTCGGGAGAACGCTGCCGGGCTCCCCGAGCCGGACTCTCTGAGAGCCCACGGACTGCGCGATTGGAGCGATGAGGCGCAGCAAGGCGGAGGTGGAGCGGTACATCGCCTCCGTACAGGGCTCCGCCCCCTCCCCTCGAGAGGTGAGCGACCAGGAGGCCCGCGGAGTGAGAGACAGCTTCTTTCTAAGCCCGAGGAGCGGGGAGCCGGGCTACCCCCGCCCCCAGAGCCTCCCGCTTGCCCCCGCTTGGCGCTTCGTTGAGCCGCCGGCCGCCTCCGCGGCGCCTGGGGCGGGGTGGCGCGCGCCAGCCCACGAGGGTGGGCGGGGGAGGGAAGGAGGTAGACGAGGATGGCGCGCGAGGGCCGCCTGGGAAGCGGGGAGAGGGGGAGGCGCGGGGGAGGAGGGAGAGCGGCCGCTGGCACCCCTCCCCCCTCTCTCTGACCTTTCTCTCTCGCGCCGCCCGTTCCCACGTCAGTATTTATCCCGGGGGCCGGGAGAAGGCGGCGGCGGCGGCGGCGGCGGCTGGCGCGCTCCCCCTTCCTTCTCCCGCTCCCGCCCCCGCCCGTCTGCTCCCCTCCTCGGGCTCCGGCGGCGAGCCCCACCCGCCGCCGTTGCTTTTCCAGCGTCCAGGCCTCAGACGGGTCGTGACTCAGAAAGAACGATGGGAGTGGAGTCTGCGTAACGGGAAGGGTTCTGGACCCCCGCTGTACCTCGGGCTGGAATGGTTCCCTGATGGATCTTAAATGGTCGGGCCCTCCATAGAGAAATACAAAAGCCAGGAGAGGAAAGCGGCGTTATACAGAATGCCCCGCTTGTACGGGCTCTTTTTACCTCTTGGCCAGCTCTCCTTGAAACTTTTTTAAAAAACAGTTTTTTATAAGGACTGTGCTCCATCCTAAATGTGTTTTAGGGATGCCTGTTGCTGGTCTTTATTTTTAGAGAGATTACAGAGGCCATCTAGTTCAGTCCTCTCATCCACAGATGAGGAACCTGTGGGGCTTGCCAGAGGCCACACAGGTGGGATTTAATTTGAGGTTGTCAGACTGCCGAGCTGTTTCTCTTGTGCTGCCCTAGTGAAATGTCTCATAAAAAGGAGTTAGCGCTAGGAACAGCTTGACGGGTCAAGCTTTACAAACGTTAAGCAGTATTTAAGGCTATAACCTAGCTTTTTAGCTCTTTAAGTTTGCATAGTCACATGTGTAGGTCTGCTTCTATTGATATAATATGAAAGGAATATTCACATTCAAACAACACTTCTCTTGCAACTCGGCTTTTGTAAGGGTGGAAGCATTATTTTGTGACTTAATCATTTCTGGTAATGGGAATTAATTTTAATCAGATGTTGTCCTAACAACTAGCTGGAATTAATTATCTTGAGAGATTTGATAGGTCAAGTGGAAAATATTTTATTTTGGGAACTTGAGAAGGACTGCCCCCAGAAAAATAAGGATTTTCTATGTGTTAAGGCTTTGAGTATCCAGAGTGGTAGGTAGTGTGAAGGCCCTGGGGTTTGGGGAAAAGGACACAGAAGAAATGATGCCCTTTAAGAAATGGAGGTGTCTGCTTCATAGTTTGGCTTAGGGACAGTACTTTATGGAAATGACCATATTTTTGGGATTTTGGCAACTCCCAGGGCTAATTGGGGGTTTTCATGTTCAACCCTTCTCTCTCATACTACCTGCAACGCAAGGGGATTCTAATCACTTATCATAACCCTTTTAAATCTTGTTCTTCTCAGCATATGCTCCTTACCTATCTGTTCTCTGTCATCCAAGCCATTGGAACTTATTCTCTTTGCCCTCATTGTGACCCGCAGCCTTTTGGCTACTTACTTCACCCATGCTGTTAGCTCCTTTCTGGCTTCTCTTGACTCAATCTAAACCTGTATCCAGTGTCCAGTCATTTCAATATTCCACTTACCAGCATAGAATCTTGGAGTTTAAAAGGAGATGAGAAGTTAACTAGTCCAAATTCCTACCTTATCAGGAATTTCACTATAAGACACATTTCTTAATTGCTTACTCTAAACTAGGCTCAAAGGGAGATGAAAAGATAAATAGGTTGTGGTCCTTCCCCCAAGAGGCTTAAAATTCATCTTACTATCACTGCGAAATGGTTTCCCTGTTTTTCTTAGAACATGCATGTCTTAATGTTGAGGAGATAACCCATTTCATTTTGCAAAAACAGAAAATCTATTTCTCTTTCATTTATACTAATTCTGCTCTCTGCGATAATGTAGAATAAGCCTGCTTTCATATCTGTGAAAGATCTTATGCTTTGGTTTTGATTCCCTGTATTCTACCTCCTTGGAATCAGTCCCAGGGGACCTTGGCCCTGGAACTTTACTTTTACTGTCATCTAAAGTTAATGGATTTCTAAGCTGCAAGCACCATACCACCTGAACTTTTTGTTCCCTGAGTTTTCCTGACATGCTGGGTTCAGCAGTCTGTTACACCTGAATTCTAATTGATGAGAAAATATATAAGAAATAACACCTTAGGTTAAAGTAATTAGAAATACAGAAAACCCAAGTAGGTAACCAGTCTTCTACCATTACTCAGACCACACAGTAATTCAACCTGTTACACTGTTCACTCCAAAACTTCACAAAAGACAATACTTTTTTTAATATAAAAAAACTTGATGATAGTTGTGCATTAGTCTTCAAGTTAAATATCCCTAGTTCAAAGTAAACTTCTATTTAGACCATGTTTTATGTATCATTCTGATAACTCTGATACACCACTTTTGATCATGTAACTCATAGCATGTTTCCTAGAGCTGAACATACTATTCTAAATGTAATTTAATCAGCAGAGATTGGGATAGAACTGTTATCACCACTCTTGGTTATCATATTAAAGAATCATAAGATTGCATTAACTTTTTAAATAGCTGCATTGTACTATTGACTCTGAGCTTTGTAAAACTCAGATCTTTTTTTTTTTTCATATGAACGGCCCAAATCAGGTTTCTCTCAATTTATATCTATGATTTATTTTTTTAAACTAAATGTAAAGTTTTATCTTTTACTGGTTAAAGTTTCATATTATTTGGGCCTGTCCTTCTAAGGTTTGCAAAGCATTTTGTGTACATTATCTCAAATTTGAGTTTCAAAATAGCCATATGAGGTAAGTAATTGCGGGTATTATGACCAAATTACCGATGAGAAAACTGAATCCCAAAGAACTTAAGTGACTTGTCCATGATCACACAGCTAGTGATTGTTAAAAGTGAGATTTGAACCCAATTCCTACTGAATTCCAAATCTACTACACCACTTTACCTCTCAGGATAAGCCATTTGATCTTTCTGTTTTTTAAGGTCCCTTTCATCTCTAATAGGTTCTAAGATCTCTTTGAATCATTTCTGTAGTCTTGTTTTTGTGTCATCTTTAATTTGATGAGCATACTTTCTGTGTCTTTAAGTTGTTGGCTAACAGTAGAAGAGCCAGGTGTGTCTCCTGATTAAAAATATAATTTACTTTGAAATAAAAATTTTCATCCTACTGTCTTTTTTTTTTTTTTTTGCCTTCAAAAAACTCTTCTTAGTTGATGCAGCTTGGTTCTTCAAAGCATTCTGAAATTCTGGTCCTTAAAAAATGGCACATCACTGGAGCTTTCCTTCCAGATTGATAACAATCCATAACTCCACGAATTTGAAGGCAGTTATATCATCGTTGAGTTCACACTTCTCTACCTTGTATTCACATTTTCATGAGATTTTGTAAAATGCCTTGCTGAACTTAAGTTATGTGTAATGTCTATAGCTTTACTCTGATCTAGTGGTCTGGTTATCCTATCAAAAAGAATTTAGTATTAGTTCTTGTCAAAACTTTGATGGCTGCTTGTGAGCACCTTTTTTCTTTTAGCTCACAAACTGTTGAATAATCCCTTTAAGATTGGCAGGATTACTTATCTAGTTATGATTCTGAGGTTCACAATGACTTACATAGGGTCCTGTAAGTAGTAAGTTATGGTAGAGCTGGTATTTGAACTCTTATTGAATCTAGCATTACTTTGACAGCACCATACTGAGAAGACAGAGAGGGAGTGAGTATTACAACTACTGTATTTGTGCTTTCTCTTTATCATCTGTAAATGTTAGTCTGCCTACCTAAAATTGAGATCATACATCTTTTATTTTGTCCTGATTAAAGCTTTAGAAAAAAAACTTTTGTTTTCTACTCCTTATCATTTACCTCTGGTTCATTTGGGCTTCACCCTTATATTTTTTTGAGTTACTGATACTTTTGTACTGATTCTCTGTGGTATGTCCTTGCTTCAGGAAATAGTGGGTTCCCCTTTATTGGATTTAGTCAAAGAGAAGCTAAATAATTACTCAGTTATATTGTAGGGAAGTTCGTTCCTTCCTTCCTTCCTTCCTTCCTTCCTTCCTTCCTTCCTTCCTTCCTTCCTTCCTTCCTTCCTTCCTTCCTTCCTTCCTTCCT
>NW_027185863.1:7054822-7082523 GCF_028583685.1 Petaurus breviceps papuanus
CCTTCCTTCCTTCCTTCCTTCCTTCCTTCCTTCCTCCCTTCCTCCCTCCCACTTTCCCTTCCTTGCTTTCTCCCTCTCTTCCTTCCTTCCTTCCATATATGATTAGATTAGATGGCCACAGAGAATCTCAGATCCTTTGGTTCCGATTCTGTGATTCAGTGATACCTTAAATCCTTTGTACCTATCTTTAAAAAAAAAAAAGTCTGGCAGGGTCCCTGTGTCATTGCATTACTTTTTTTTAGATGTTCTATATTGGAATAATTTGTATAGTCAAAAGTTGTTTTTTAAAAAATTTAATGGTTTTCCAGCCCTCTCGAGCCCATAATCCAGTTTTACATTAGCTTTGAAAGTTTTAGAAATAGGTTCCTAATATCTGCTGTAATGTCTATGCCCTAGCCCTCCATTGTTTGTTATTTCAAATGTTTTTGTATACAATCGCTTTTTTTTCAAGGTTCCTGACACTTCCACATTCTTAGCTAATTGAAAAAAGTTAGAATTCAAAGTAACAGTTAATTTTTTCCTGCTACTCTTTTTTAGAGTTAAAATTTTTATCAAGGCACATGATGAAACAGTGTTTTTCTTTTTGCCTTTTGGAGGGCAATTGGAGTTAAGTACCTTGCCCAAGGTTACATGGCTAGTTTTCTTTTTTGTGTGGGTGTTTAGTGTCTTGAGGCCGGAACCGAACTCGGGTCCTCCTGACTCCAGGGCTGGCACTTTACTCACTGCGCTACCTAGCCTTACTCACTGTGCCACCTAGCTGCCTCCACAATTTCTTAATTGATGGCAAATGTTTAGGTAGTTGAAGTTGTTTCCACCACTATAACATCTTAGCTCCTTGTTTCATAATTTCTATTCGAAAATCATCCTCTATATTCCACATCAAAGAATTTAGAGCTAAACAAGATCATAGAAGTTATTTGATTACAGGATTGTAGATTTAAAGCTTGAAGAAACCTAAGCAGCCATATTGTCTACTCCCTCATTCTCTGTGCCACCCCTCCCCCATTTTATAGGAGTAAACTAAGGCCCATAAGGGTTAAGTGACTTGCCAGAGGACACGCAAGTAGTAAGTGACAGATCTGGGATTCAGTTCAGTCCCATTTTATTTTAACTCCAAATCCAGTGTTCTGCCCAGCATACCACATTGGTAACAGTGATAACATAAATGCATTTAAAAGCAAATTTTGTCTTCTCCTAAATAGTTTTACTGTGCTTCTACCCTAAAATTAATGGATTTCCATGAAAGTTTATGCCTGTTTGACATTATAATGCTATTCTTCCACTACTTGTATTAGAACCTGTTTGTTTGTACTTGGTTTTAATGGGGGAGGGCGGAACAGAGACAGGAATAATAAGCATTTTAATAACACCTTATTATGTGACAGGTACTGCACTAAGTATCATCTCATTTGATCTTCATAGCAACCCTGGGAGGTTAGTGTTGCTGTCATTATCCTCATTTTATAGTTTAGGAAATGGAAGCAGAGGTTAACTTGCTCAGTCACACAACTAATAAGTTTCAGAGACTGAATTTGAACTCAGGTATTACTGACTCCAGGTCTAGCCCTCTATCCACTGTACCACCTAGCTGTTTGGGGTATATGGGATATTCAGGGGGTACTAGCAACCCCTAGCAAGGTGAAGGTCTGCTGAACTCTTTGCAGGGCTGCTTATCCATCATTGGTGTCTTATCTTTCACCCAACTTTACCAGTGGCTTGAAGAAGCTGTAGTATGTTCAGTGACCACCTACATACATCCTGGTAAAACTGTCTCTGCGGGAAGACTAAACCAGGTTGAGAGTAACCAACAGGCTTCAAACCCATTAGTGGATGAGGGGGATATCTGCTTCAAGCATGGATAAGGACTGTGTCTGGCAGAATGGATGAATGAGAACAGTTAGTACAGGTGGTCATGGGAGGCAAGTGAAAAAGTATGCAGTGTGGAGCTCTTAGATCTTGATTGTGCATCAAAGCTGCCAAGGGCATCCACTGCATCTTGGGACGCTGTCAGGTGTCCTGATTTTTGTCTTGCCTTTGGACTTCGGTGATCCTGGAACAGAGAATGAGGCTGATGACTTTGTGCAACTGTATCTTAAATCCAGTTCATGAGCAAGTACAGATATTGCCCGTAATGTAATTGTTCCTCTTCTAAACAAAGAATGAACAGTAAGAATGTTTATTTTGGATAAAGCATACTCATCCATTGTCATATTATTACCCTGATTTCCATCCTTATTCTCACCCATACCCCTGTGTGCTAATTTTCAGGGTCATTTGATTATTAAATTCGATTGTTCCCATCCCTCTTCTTGGTTTTTCTCTTGAATTTCTGGGTACCTATTTCACTCTTGTGGCTCTTTTCTCTTTCAGAGTTTCTATATTTCATAGTCTCTGGTTTTATAGTTTTACTTGGGTGTTTAATTCGTTCTCCCCCAAATCAAATAGAAAGTCCTTTTAATCAGGTCAGCAAGACTTTTTGCTGAACGTGTTCTTCCTTGTTTTCATGAGATGCACTCTCTCCCATGCCAAGGAGCCTGTTGTTCTGGAACTGTAAGTAAAGGTCCAGAAAACCAAATCCTGTTCTTCAGCATTCATCTATATAGCCAGCTGTTTATTTTGAATATTTTATTAACTTTCAGTTGGAATAAAAAAAAAAGTGCCCCCTGAGGCCCTTCAGTTTCTACTTAGGATTTTAGTTTTTGTTGATAGATTCAAGTTTTCTTTTGAAAATATTATTTATTTCCACATCTATCCACAGAAGTAAGTGTTGGTTAATGGATTTTCTGAGTTTGGTATACTCTGAACCACATCTTAAATTATGTGCTTCAGGAAGAGAATGCACTTTCCTTAACTGAAATATTCAAGTACCTACTCTTTACCCCTCAATAGAAGGTTATCATCAGCCACTACAGTTAGGTGTTGTCAGTGATTAAAAAAAAGCATTGCTAAGTGCCTGTATGGCACTTAGTGTTATTTTGAGTATGGGGTGGTGTTACGGGTTTTTTTTCCTCCCCAGTGTTCAGGATGATTCATTTCACATGAAACATGGATGACAATAGTAAAGATCTGAATATCATTCTTTACTGGTCCCTTTTCCTTCCACTTAAGTCCTGTAGTCCTGAGCAGTAGGCATGGGAGCAAAGAATTGATTTCCTTGACCATACTATCATCACAAGAGGAAATTCATAGCACTGACCACAGAACTTGTGCCCCTTCCACCTTGGGGTCATATTTTTGGTAGAATTCTTTGGCTGTGACCCAGTTAGGTAGCTCATATTCTAGCTCCATATCCAGCATCATCTTGAAAAACTGATTGGTGCATGCTGCTCTGAGTTAGTCTCCAACAACGGGGACCTTAGACTTGGTTCTGACCTTAGGCTCAGCTTTTTAATCAGAGGCATGTCTGATGCCCTCAACACACATGTTAAGGTTTCTTTAGCTAGTCAGTACTTAATCTCTTTGGGAAGAACATCATTATACATATAGTCTTTCTCCTTTTGTGTTGTTTATTTGCCAAACTCTTTTAATTGTTTTTGATTCTCCTCTGTGCCATTCTTTTTCTCCTTGGATGGTTTTCTGACTTTCCTTGTAAAAATTAAATTCCTATTTTGTGTAAAGCATTATATTATGAACTTATCATCTGTCCAAGAATATTTCTTTTCAGCCCGAAATGCAAACAGAGTATACATACCCTCCTGAAGTTGACTGAATTCATCAACAGTACTGGATTTGGAAATCAGGATCTGGGACCAGATCCAAACTTTGCCCGTATCACCTGTATGAACTTTGAGCAAATCATTTAACCTCTCTGGACATTAGTTTCTTCCTCTGTTAAATGAAAAGGTTGCAGTAAGTATATGACCTTCAATATCCCTTCCAGCTTTCAATTTATGTTGATCGTATGAGGCTTGCCCTTGGACTCAAAAATACCTGGGTTC
Source organism: Petaurus breviceps papuanus (assembly GCF_028583685.1). NCBI lineage: Eukaryota > Metazoa > Chordata > Mammalia > Diprotodontia > Petauridae > Petaurus > Petaurus breviceps. The sequence continues at coordinate 7,058,761 of NW_027185863.1, forward strand.
ATACCTTCTTAAACTTCCCATCTTTGTGACCATGAGTAAATTTCTTTAAAAAAATGTTTTTTCTTAAATACCAAAGAACATTTCCATATGCAAAATAGAGCAAAAGTATTGCCATTTGAAAATATAGCAGTATAGGGACTCTTCCATACTGGTAATTTTTTTGGGGGAAAAGGGATATAATAATTTCCAACATAGTACTTTCAAAATAGTACTTATCTCTGCTTTCTTCTGAATTTATTCTTGTTCTGAGCAGTTAACTATAAAAAAGTCCAATTTCAGTGACTGCTTTTTTTTTTCTTGGCATCATTATTGTTAGCATCTAAGTCCCGTATCAATCAAAAAACAAACAAGCCCTTTTTACAAGTAAACATGGTCAGACAAACTAAATCTCATTGTGAAAAATGTGTGTTTCTTTCTGCATTTTGAGTTCACCAACACTGAGTTCACACACACTGTCAAAAGGTGGCTGCTGTGCTTCATTATTATTCTCTGGAGGTGTGGTTGGTTATTGCTCTATAATTAGTTCTTAAGTCTTTCATAGTTGATTTTCTGTACCCTATTTTTATTGTATAAATTGTTCTTCTGGGTCTATTCACCACAGTTTTCCCATCAGTTCATGCAAGTTTTCCCAGGATCTTCTGATATGTCTTTTGATCATTTCTTACGGTACAACAATGTTCCCATAACATTCATATACCGCAACTTGTTCAGCAATTTCTCAATTGATAGACACCTGTTTAGTTTTCAGTGTTTTTGCCTTTGTTTTTCTATATTAAATCTTCCTTTTAGAATATATTCTTTGAATTTGAATTTTTTTTGCTTGAATTTTTTCTTGAAACTATTCCCTCCTTAGTATTATCTTCCTTTTTAACTCTTCCCCTTTCCATCTCTACTTGTTAAATTTGACTTAGTTTTACATTAAGCTAAAGTCTGCTAAAGTATGTATGTGTTTGTCTAGTTTTCCAGTGTGTTTATCTTCACACTTGATCCAGTGCAAAGTTCATTTTTTTTCCGTTTTTAAAAACATTTACAATTTATTATTTATTTTAGCATTCTTTTCTTTTTAAATTGAGTTCCAAATTCTCTTCCTATCTCCCACCTCATCCTCAGCCACTGAGAAGGCAAGTAATATGATATCAATTACATAGATTTTCCATATTAGAAAAAATTTTTTTTAAAAAGCAATAAATAAAGGGATAAAATTATATTTCAGGTTACACTTAGAATTCATCAGTTCTCTCTCTGGAGGTGGGTAGCATTTTTTTCACCATGAGCCCTTTGGGATTGTTTTGGATAGTTGTACTGATCAGAATAGACAAGTCTTTCACAGTTGATCATTATTATAACATTGTTACTACACAAAATGATCTCCCTGTTCTTCTCACTTGAGTTTGTATCAATTCATAAAGTTCTGCTATATTTTTTTCTGAAACCCCCCCCCCAACGTTTTCCAAAGCACAGTAGTACAATTATATGCCATGACTTGTTCAGCTATTCCCCAATTGATGAGCATCCCCTTGATTTCTATTTCTTTGCCACTACAAAAGGAGCTGCTGTAAATATTTTTGTACACACAGATCTTTTCCCTTTTTCTTTGATCTCTTTGGGATATAGACCTAGTAAAGGTATTGCTGGGTCAAAGGTAAACACAGTTTGAGTGTAGTTCCAAATTGGTTGGACTAGTTCATTATTCCATCAACAGTTCATCTCAGCATACCTATTTTTCCCTCGTCCCCTCCAGCATCTGTCATTTCTGATAGGTGTGAGATGATGCCTCAGAGTTATTTTATTTTGTCTTTAGACTATTAATGATTTAGAACATTTTCCATGTGACTATAGATAATTTCTTTTTCTAAAAACTACCTGTTCATATACTTTGTTTATTGGAGAATGGTTCTTATTTTTATAAATATGACTGTTTTGTGTTCAGTATATATTTGAGAAATGAAGACTTTCTCAGGGAAATTTGCTGTAAGGATTTTTGATATTCATTTTCTATGGTTTCTTTTAGCAAAATGTAGTTTTCTTGATCATCCCTTATAATTGGTCTATTTTTGCTTTTTCTCTTCTTTTTTTAGTTTAACTGAAGCATATTTGATTCTGTATCAGGGCTTTATTTTAACTGTATGTGTTTTTCTGTTTCATGTGTCTTTTGTAAACATCATTTTGTTGTATTGGTTTTTCTGTGGGAAAGGTAAAAGTGTGGTTTCTCAGAGACTGTCTGCTAAAGTAAGTCCATCCTTAGGCCTTAGGCCTAAGTTTTCATTTTTTATTCGAAATTATGTAACTTTGAAACTTTAGAAATCTTTCTGTATAGTTGCTCTATTCTAGTCAGTCCTCACCCAGCTTACCATCAAAGAGTTAAATTTCTATAGAACTGCAAGAATTGCTGAACAAGACTACTGGTAAGGGAGAACAGGCAGTAACCTTGGAAAAGAAGCTCAGTCCCTGGTTCCCAAGAAAAACTCCTAGATAATACTAAAAATAATGAAGATTGGAAGGAGCTGGCAGCAGCAGGTAGATTTGACCAATTAAGGGACAGACAGTAGCCTTGGGACCCTCAAGTCCAGATAGAATGTATCAAGGGTAGACTGAAAGGAGGGGTCCAGTGTTCTGAGTTTGTAATACACTGACATAATGGACCTAATGTATTATGTAACAAGATTAGAGCCTCATTAGTAATAATTATGTTAATATTCATAACCCTTGCTTATTTAACCCAACTTTAGCTTCTGTACAGTGGCCTCCCCTCTCTTGGTGCTGTCCCAGAGACTGGACCGCCTGCTTCTTGCGAGATTCTAATAAATCTTTCTACCTTCACTTTGAGAGGTCTCCAAGTAGTTATTTTGGGTTAGGGTCTCTGTATCCCACATAGTTTTGGTATCCACTTCCATTTTATAGGCGTTCTAGTTGAATAAAAAAAAAACTTGAGTATCATCCAAACAAGTGATTTATTTAGCTGTACATGCAGTTGCAAAGCGACAGACAGTAGCCTTGGGACCCTCAAGTCCAGATAGAATGTATCAAGGGTAGACTGAAAGGAGGGGTCCAGTGTTCTGAGTTTGTAATACACTGACATAATGGACCTAATGTATTATGTAACAAGATTAGAGCCTCATTAGTAATAATTATGTTAATATTCATAACCCTTGCTTATTTAACCCAACTTTAGCTTCTGTACAGTGGCCTCCCCTCTCTTGGTGCTGTCCCAGAGACTGGACCGCCCGCTTCTTGCGAGATTCTAATAAATCTTTCTACCTTCACTTTGAGAGGTCTCCAAGTAGTTATTTTGGGTTAGGGTCTCTGTATCCCACATAGTTTTGGTATCCACTTCCATTTTATAGGCGTTCTAGTTGAATAAAAAAAAAACTTGAGTATCATCCAAACAAGTGATTTATTTAGCTGTACATGCAGTTGCAAAGCAAATTGTATTCAGGGCTCTTAGTAGCCAAGAACCCAGAACTTTGGTTTTTGCCCAGTTTGTATATAGTTTGGAAGGAATGAAAAGCAGGATGAAAGGGTTAAGCCACCAGGCTTCTTATTAGAGGATAAAATCTGGAGACCATCAAGTGAAGGTAAGGGTTGTCTGGAGGGAATTGGAAAGACAATCAGGAGACACTGAGGAGAAAAGGAAAAAGAGTTATTTTGTGATGTTCTTTAAGTTGGGTGACTCTGGGGATGGGGAGAGCAATCATGTGATGTTTTCAAAGTCAGGTGACTGAGACTTAACTTCACAAAATGGTAGCTAAAGGTAATATGTATTTGTAATGGTAATTTGTAATAGTAAAGCGATTTCAATATTACAGTGGGTTGTGATTCATGTTCACAGTTGTGATTACTGTTATTTTCCCCTTCATGCCATTTTCTTCTCTCTTTTTATCCTCTAGCTCCTCAGAAGTCTCTTTTGCTTCTAACCACTGCCTCTCTTAATCTGTCCTGTTTTTTTAATCGTTCTCCCTTTCCCTCCTTATTTCCATATTGGGTAAGTTACATTTCTATAAACACCTGAGGGTTAATATACCATGTGCATATATATTCTTCTCTCTTTGAAACAATTCTGACAAGAATGAGGTTTAAGCATCGCCTGCAACCGTCCTATTTTGTCCTCCACTGTCAAAGCTCTTCCTTGTGTGCTTCTTTTATTTTTTTTCAAATAAAATGCTTTATTAATTTCTGGTTTACATCATTCACTTCCACCAGATTTTGAGTTACAAATTTTCTCCCCATTTTTCTCCTACCCACCACCCCAAAATAGCAATTCCACTGGATATCCCCTCTTGATTCCTCTTCTTCCCCCAACTCCCTTCTCTTTCTAGACCAATGGTGTCAAACTCAAATGGAATTGTAGGGGCCATGGCCACCAATTCATACATAATGATCTGTGCAGGCTGCATATTGACTTAGTTTTAATTCATATTATGTATGTTTTATTGTATTTTTATTTACTTTGTTAAATATTTCCCCATTGCATTTTAATCTGGTTTCAGAGCAACAAAACTGATAACTTTGTTCTGGGCTGCTCTCAGTTTTCACATTTTAATGCTGAGCTTAGTGCAGACACTTATTAGTTTAGCCCACGGTAACTCAAATCCTGAGCTCAAAAGATCCACCCACCTTAGACTGTACTGCCATGTCAGGCTGAAATAAGATTGCTAAAGTACAATGTCTTTTGATGCTCTCAGAAAAACCTGGAAAGATTTATATAAAATGATACAAAATGAAATGAGCAGAACCAGTAGAACATTTGTATAGAGTAACAGCAATAATACGTGATGATCAACTGTGAATAACTTAGCTATTCTCAGCAACACTAAAATCTAAGACAATTTTGAAGGACTTTTGTGAAAAATTCTATCCATCTCCAGAGAAAGAACTTACAGTCTTGTGAGGGATAACTTGTAGTGAAGTTTGCCCATTCTGAACATCGTATATACATTCTTATTTTTCCTTATATTTTGTAACTAAGTTCAGTATGGTATCCATATATATATATGTATATATGTCATTGTGTATTTCAAGGTAATGTAAGAGTTATTGGGTATTAATACAATTGATTGGATTAACTATTGAGACCAAATTAGAGGTGTTTATAGTTTGGGGAAAGGAATGGTAGTGTGAGAGATAGCAAAGGGTTAAATTTCTATAGAACTGCAAGAATTGCTGAAACAAGACTGCTGATAAAAAGTATCAGACAGTAGCCTTGGGAAAAAGTTGGGTTCCCAGTTCCCAGAAAATTCTTAGATAATACTAAAAATGAAATAATGTAGAATAAAAGGAGCTGGCAGCAGCAGGTGGATTTGACCAGTCAGAAAGCAGACAGCAACCATAGGACACTCAAGCCCAGATAAGGACACATCTAGGTTGGACTGAAGGGGGTTCAGTATTCTGATGTTGTTACTGTGCTTGCTTAGTGGACCTCATGTATTATGTTTGTTATCTAACAAAATTAGAGCCTCATTAGTAATAATTATGGTAACAGATTGAGATTGCTTTGCGCCAATTGGTTGGCATTAGTAAGAAGATTGTGAGCTTGTGTTACCAACCAATGGTAATGTGGGACAGTTTAGAGGGTGTGGAATTCCCACTTTAGGGTTTTATAATCATGCCTTTACCTTCTGTAGGGTGCTTCTCCCTTCTGGCCCTTTGTCAGATTGGGGACTCCTTTTCTCTCGAGGTCATAATAAACTCTTTTCTACTTTCTACTTTTAGAAGCCTCTGAGTTTAATTTAGGCAAGGGTCTTTACTGTCCCAAACAGTCTGAATGCAGATTGAAGCATACTTTTTCTTGACTTTATTTTTATTGTGTTTTTTTTGTCTGTGCTTTCTTTTACAATATGACTAACACAGAAATGAGTTTTATCTGACTGTACATGTATAACTTGTATTCAATTGCTTGCCTTCTCAAAGAGAAGGGGAAGGGAGAGAAGGAGAGAATTAAGAACTCAAAAATTTAAAAAATAAGTGTTAAAATTGTTTTTACATGTAATTGGGGGAATAAAATATTAAATTTTAAAATTACAAAAAATAAAAATAACTTTGAGGTGTGTCAGACCTTTCATAAAGGTTTAGGGTCATTAAAGCCTTATTTTGAGAATCTGAGAAATCATTTTCTGCAACTTCTTGTGTATTTCATTGATCATCTCTTTGTCCTTGAGCAAGTCCCTTAATTTCTCTGGGCTCCAGTTTGCTCCTTTACAAAATGAGAGGGATTGGGCTAAAATGGCTTTCTAGTGTTAGATCAACCCTCAGCATATCAAGGACTGGTCAACAATTTCTTTGTGCTAGGAAAAGTGGGGGATAGAATGTATGATAGATCAGCAGATCTGTTTGAGGCTGCAACTCAAATCCTCATACATTATATTGTTTCCTTTGATGAGAGTATGTTTTGGAGTATAGCCTCTGAATGTATAACTTTGAATATGACTAACTTTAAAAATCTTCTATTACACCACATAATATTTAAATTTGTTATGAACTTTCATAGCTGGGAGGTTTAAGGATCTATCACAGTGCTTATTTTATGGAAAAATTAATATTTTAAAGGGTGGAGGTATTTTGTGTTAATAAGAATATTATGCTATGAGGAAAATAGCACCATTTTGTTTCATGCATAATTTATTCCCAGTATCAATGTAATATTATTAATAACAGTTATTACATAATAACATGTTGCATCCTAAGCAGTATTTTTGAAAATATATATTTATTTTTATATTTTCCAATTACATTTAAAACATTTTTAAGTCATTAAAAACATTTTGAGTTTTGTGTTCTCTGCTTTGTTCCCATCATTGCCTTCCCTTCCCCTTGAGAAGACCTATATCAAAAAAACTTGCTATAAAAATTTCCCCAGTTCTTGATTTCTTTCTTTTTTTTATTTTTCAAATGCTTTATTAATTTCTGATTTACATCGTTCATTTTCACCAGATTTTGAGTTACAAATTTTCTCCCCGTTTTTCCCCTACCCACCACCCCAAAATAGCAGTCCCACAGGATATCTCCTCCTCCAAATTGCTCTCTCCCGTATCTTCTCCCATACCCCCTTTGACTTTTCCAGTAGGGCATGGTGGATCTCTATGCCCCAGTGCCTGTATATCTTACTTCCCAATTACATGTAAAATAGTATTAATAATAGTATATATATATATATATATATATATAGATATATAGATATATATAGATAGATAGATAGATAGATAGATACAGATTTTTTTTTTAAACATTTGATTTTAAAACTTTGAATTCCAGATTCATTCTTTTCCTCCCTTGTCACCCACCCTTACTGGGAAGATAAGCAGTTCAGTATAGGTTGTACATGTGTAGCTAATGCAAAACATTAACATAGTAGATATATTGTAAAAGACTGACTATATTTCCCTCCCTCCTATCCCACCACTCACTTGTTCTATTCTCTACTTTGATCCTGTCCCTTTTCAAAAGTGGGTGCTTCTGGGGGCGGCCAGTTAGCACAGTGAGTAAGAGCACCAGCTCCAGTATCGGGATGACCTGGGGATCAAATCTGCGTTCAGACATTTAGCACCCACCCAGAAACACTTGGCTGTGTAACCTTGAGCAAGTTACTTAACCCCAATTACTTAGGAGCGGCCAGGTGGCTCTCAGCAAGTAAGAGCACCGGTTCCAGTGTCTGGATGACCTGGGGATCAAATACGGGCTCAGATACTTAGCACCACACCCAGAAATAACTGGCTGTGTAACCTTGAGCAAGTTACTTAACCCCGATTGCTTTAAAAAAAAAAAGGGTGCTTCCAACTTCCCTCCCCCCCAGCCTGCCCTCACTTCCATCATCCCCCGTCTCATCCTCTTCCCCCCTACTCTCCTGTAGGGTGAGATATCCTATTTAGTGTGTATGTAATTCCCTCCCCGAGCCAAATTCAATGAGAATAAGGTTGACCCATTCCCTTTTGCCTTCCTATTCTTCCCCTCCATTGTAACTATTTTCCCTTTCCTCTTCTATATGAGGTAGTTTACCCCATTCTGTCTCTCCCCATCTCCTCTCATTATATTCCTTTCTCACCTCTTAATTTCACCCTTTAAGTATCATCCCTTCCTATTAAATTGGTCCTGTGCCCTCTATGTATACCTGTACACATATACACACATTCACATATGTATTCATATGCCCATATACCCCCCGATATCGACATATATGTGTGTGTGTATGTATGTGTATATATATATATATATGTATAATTTCTTTTCCCTTCAACTATTTTCGTACTGAGAAAAGTTTCATCAGTTACAATTACCTTTTTTTCATGTAGGAATGTTAATAGTTAAACTTTGATAAGTTCCTTAGGATTTCTTTTCCCTGTTTACCTTCTCATGCTTCTCTTGCTTCTTGTATCTTAATGTCAAATTTTCTATTCAACTCTGGTTTTTTCATCAAGAATGCTTGAAAGTCCTCTATTCCACTGAATGACCATATTTTCCCCTGAAACATGATACTCAGTTTTGTTGGGTAGGTGACTCTTGGTTTTAATCCCAGCTCCTTTGCCATCCAGAATATCATATTCCAAACCCTTCGATCCCTCAGTGTAGAAGCTGCCAGATCCTGTGCTATCCTGATTGTGTTTCCACAATATTCAAATTGTTTCTTCCTGGCTGTTTGTAATATTCTCTCCTTGATCTGGGAATTCTGGAACCTGGCTATAATATTTCTAGGAGTTTTCTTTTTGGGATCTTTTTCAGGAGGTGATCGGTAGATTCTTTAAACCTCTATTTTGCCCTCTGATTCTAAAACATCAGGGCAGTTTTCCTTGAGAATTTCTTGGAGGATCATCTCCAGGTTTTTTCTTTGATCATGGTTTTCAGGTAGTCCAATAATTTTTAAATGATCTCTCCTGGATCTATTTTCCAGGTCAGTGGTTTTTCCCACAAGATAATTCACATTGCTTTCTATTGTTTCATTTGTTTGGATCTGTTTAACAGCATCTTGATTTCTCATAAAGTCATTAGCTTCCATTTGCTCCAGTCTAATTCTGAAGGAATGATGCTCCTCAGTGAGTTTTTTAGATTCTTTTTCCTTCTGGCAAATTCAGCTTTTTTAAGGCATTCTTCTCCTCATTGCCTTTTTGAGCCTCTTTTGTCATTTGAGTCAGTCTATTTTTTAAGGTGTGTTTCCTCAGCCAGGCTGTTGACTCTCATTTCCTAATTTTCTTGCATCGTTCTCATTTCTCTTCCCAATTTTTCCTCCACTTCTCTTATCTACTTTTTATGGTCCTCTATGGCCTTTAACCAGCTCGTATTTTTCTTGGAAGCTTTTGGTGCAGGAGTTCTGATTTCACTGTCTTCCTCCTGTTCCATGCTTTGCTCCTTTTTGTCCCCAAAATAGGAGTCTGATATTGGATTGCTTTACTTAGTTTGCTTCCTTTGTTTGCTCATTTTGCCACTCAATTATTTGTCTTTTGGGCTTTTTGCCACAGTAGGACTCTGCCACCAGACAGGGGAGCTTCGTTCCAAATGGCTGGGGTTTTCTCAGCTGCCAGAGGTATTAGTTGGGTGCCCTCTCTGAAGCCTCCACACTCCCTGGCAAGCTGGTCACACACCCCAGGGCCTCCACCCTAGACTGCAATCCAGATCCAAGCAGGTTAAAGCAAGAGCTATTACCCCTACAGTCTGCAGGCCAGGAGCTGCAGTTGCCAAGTGGCGGCTGCCGCAGCCCTCAGAGGCTTTGAGAAGCCAATGCACTCCCAACTACTGGGTCCTAAAGTCCACACTGCACTGACCTCTAACTTTGTCCTTAGCATCTATGTGTTCATAATTCTGGACTGCCACAGCTGCTGGTGATCTGGAGTCCCTCTAGCAGCCGGCTGGTCAGGCCTGCCCTGGGGCTAAAACCTTGGCTTGGGGCTGGGCTCCCAGAACCTGCTGGCTGATTCCTGCTGGCCAGATGGGCTATTCTCAGCGGGAGGTTAGCTTCTCTGTGTCATTTTGTGGTTTCTGTAGCTCCAAAGTTTGATCTGAATCTGCTTTTACATGGATTGGAGGTGGTGGGAGCCAGAGCATGGTCCTGTTTCTACTCCTCCATCTTGACTCCGCCCCCTCTTGCTTTCTTCTAATTTTGTTTAGTTATTAGCATTAGTTTTGTTTGTGTAAAATCTTTTCAATTTCATGTTACTAAAATTGTTTTATTTCCCATTATCCTCTCTATTTTGTTTGGTCATAAACTCTTCCCTTTATCCATAAATCTGATAGATAAATTTTTCCATGCTTCCCTAATTTACTTAAGATACCACCCTTTTGTCTAAATCATGCACCCGTTTTGATCTTATTTTGGTATACGGTGTGAGATATGTTTCTATCTTTCTTGGGAACTGCTTTCCCAATTATTTTTGTCAAATAGTGAGTTATTACTCCAAAGTTTTGGATCTGTATGCTCAGATCTGGGCGTATTTTACAAAGGACATCAGTCAACTAATCTAATGGGGGACAACCAGAATGCCTTGAGTCTGTGCCATATGAGGATTTATTGGAGGGGTTAGCGATGTTTAGCTTAAACAAAAATCTGAAAGGGGATTAGATTTATCTGTTTCTTGGGGGTAGGATTGAGGGGAGGTGCCCACAGGAACAATAGGTGAATGTAAATCTCCCTTATCCCAGGAAGAACTTTCTAATAATTTAAACTGGCCAGAAGTAGAATCAGCTGCATTGAAAAAATCATGGTTTTCTCCTCCTTGGTTGCCTTCATGTAGTCTGGATGACCACTTTGTGTATGTTTTAGTGGAGATTACATCTTTTGTGTTTGGGTTCAACTAAATGGCTCTCGAATTCCCATCTAACTCTAAAAATCTCTGATTCTATGACTTTACCTGAAGGATACGCTGATACATACAAGAAAACTTTGGCCTCTCTCTTGTAGCCAAGTTGACTTGTGTTGGGGATCTCTTTCCCCTCTTCTTACTTGTATTTGATCACTTAGTTGCTTTTTGGTTATGATAGAAGTTGGGGGTATAGATTATGTGCCTACCCAGGATACAAGCTGCCTTTACATTTACCCTCTGCATCAGAAGTTCTTAACCTTTTGGGGGGAACTATGTTTAAATTCACTTATGAAAACAAAAAAAAGGTTACGGAACCCAAGATTAAGAACTTCTGCTCTAGGTAATTTGTCATGCCAGAAAAAAAGATTCCTTGGACTAGGTGTGCTCTTTCTCCCTTATTTCAATCCAACAAATACGTAATAAGAACTTACCACTTGCCTTCCTTAAAAGTTCTTCTTTACCTTTTTTTTTCCTACCCAATGCTGTTTTTCTTAAGGATATATTTCCTATTTTGTTAGAAGTTAGTGGGGGTAAAGTAGATGGAGTTTTGATTTGAAGAGTGTAATAGCTGCAAATATATACCATTACAAAATGATATTATTGTTGCATAGATTATCAAATGAAGTAAAAAAAAATTACTAAAATTTTTCTGGTGAAGGTGTATCAGTGTCTTTTTGAGGGAAAAAAATGAAAAATATTCCCACGTGCAGAGAGTAATGCTTTAAATGTTTTTTTTCCTTTTCAGAAATCAATGAAAGGATTCCTTTTTGCTAAGCTATATTATGAAGCTAAAGAATATGAACTTGCTAAAAGGTAAGGTAACATTTTTATAAGATGAGGCGATTTTAAATTTTTACAAAAGATGCCTTTCATATTTTTACTGCTTTGCTATACCTGCTACATCAGAGTATAACTAATATTGATATATCCATGAAAAACTTCTCGGATTGTTAAAGATTCAATGTGATTTCTTTTAACCTCCACTTCCTTACTTAGGAGGGGTTAATGTTAACAGTGGTGACCCTGATATACTAGACGTTCCCTAAGGACCTCCAAATCATTAACAATTATTATGTCTTTATGTATTCTAATTTTTGAAAATTGGTACTCTATATAGTATATGTGATAATCTTTTTTAATCAAAATATTTAAGTAACTGAAATACTATTCCTTAATTCTCCCAAATAGATTGGATTTTATTGTTGACTGATTGATTTACTAAAGCATCATGATTATATTCTATTGTATCTAAATTCTAGTGAGAAACAAAGAATCAGTGATGACATGATTTAAAATTGACCAATGCAATAAGTATTTTAGATAAATTCAGCTATATCAGGCCTACACAGCATGTGGCCCATAGGCCACTTGTACTCTGCCAAAGGATTTCAGGCTGCCCGGAGAAAAATGTAGGGTTGTGACTGGGCTCGCTTGTTTGTCACATGACCTATAGTAACCAATCATTGTCAGTCTGTCCCTAGTCTAACCTATCTGCAGCCAAAGAAGTTTAGCTTATTTTGATTGACTGCTACCTATTGTCAAATTGTGAGGGTCTGAGCTGAATTTACTTGTTTATATTTAGTTGTAGTCTTTGAAAATTCTTTTCTAGAGGCAATTTCAGTTATTTGTGCTATATTGTTAGCAGAAGAATAGTTAATAGCAAATGGTAAATTACCTCAATTGGATGGACATATCCAATCTAGGAATTGACCCAGAAAAACCATTTTGTGAGATCTAATTCTTCAGATATCTTGCCCCTTGGTTCACCTTTTAGTTGTTTATATTATTTTGCTAGTGACTGTGTCATTTCTCACATTAATATTAAAAGGTCAGATTAAAGTAGAGTTACTATTCTTAAGACTTGGTAAAATAGAATTTCTGCATTCTTTACTGGTTCACACCTGGTCATTGTTTTGGTCTAAATAACCTTTTCTTCCAATTTATTTTGGGCTAGTATAAAATAAAATCGTGTTTTTCAAGACACCATAGTGCAGATATGCCTTAGTTACAACTTAAACGATTTAGAGCAAGATTTTTGAACTGGGGCCCTCTGAACGTGGATAGGCAAAGAAAAATCACAGCTTCATTTTCACTAACCTCCGATTGAAATCTAGTATTTCCTTTATTCAAAGCAAAACAAGCCACATTATTCTAGGAAAAAGTTTATAGGATTTAACAGACTCCCAAGTGGGTCAGTGACACAAAGATTAATAATAAGACTTGGTGTAGAACATGGTAGAGAACCAAGGATTAAGTGTGAGGAGAACCTGTTAGCAGCAGATTTAGCTGGTAAAGCCTCTGTACTGTACATGAGATTGGAACGGCTCTCCATCTCATGCCTATTAAAATTTTCTTTTATAAAAGTTTTTATGGAATCTTTTATTATGTTCATTTGTGAACCTAGCCTTCCCCCTTTCTCAGTGAGCCATCCCTTATAACAATAACAAAGAAAGGAAAAAAAGAGACGTTTTCAGTAAAATTAACCAACATGTCAATGAAGTCTGACAGCATATCCATATGGGTTCCATAGCCATAGTTCCCTTTCTCTATGCAAGAAAGGAGTGAGGTAAAAATAAACAAATAAATAGATAAATAAAAAAAAAAAGAAAGGAGTGAAGTGCATTTTTCATCTCTATTCTTGGCCTAAGCTTGTTCCTTATAATCACACTGAATTGAGCTAAGCGTTTTTGTTCTTTTCACTTATGCTGTTGTTATTATGTGTATTTTTCCTGGTTTCTGCATACTTCTCTTTGCTTTAGTTCATAGATAGCTTCCTGTGTTTGTCTGAATTCTTCATATTCATCATTTTTAAGGGATAGTAGTATCCCGGTACATTCTCTTGCCATATATATCATTCAGTTAGTTTAATTAATAGTACCTATTGATTCTTTTTTTAAGCAATCGGGGTTAAGTAACTTGCTCAAGGTTACACAGCCAGTTATTTCTGGGTGTGGTGCTGAGTATCTGAGCCCAGATTTGCCTATTGATTCTTATGTGTAGTTCTAATAAACTTGGATATTTGGTTTCCTAGAGAGACAACATGGTATAATATAAAGAACAGTGACTTTGTGGCAAAAGACTTGGCTTCAAATTCTGACTCTAGCCTTTGCTGGTTGTGTGTCCATGGGGAAGCTAGTTAACTCCCCTGAGCCTTAGTTGTTCCATTTGTAAAACTGGGGTGTTCTCACATTCTTTACTCCTTAGTATGAGAGTCTGAACTGTTATGGATAGTAGGGAAATTTTGGAGTAAAACGGGTAAATCTTAGAAATTGATTGGATACAGAAAACAGTTGGAGGGAAAACTTATTTCCATCCTGAGTGGTAGTTACTTTAACAGAATCAAGGAAATCAGGAGGAGGAGCTCTTTTTCAAGTGAAGATGAATTTGGTTTTAGACTTGCTTAGTGAGGTGCTCTGGTAGGTCAGCCAGGTCTAAATGTATCTAGTAGGCATTTGAAGTTTCAGTGCTCCTCATACGGTTCAGAACCTGGGACAAGAGAGATAAGAGAAGGTTGAGAATGTCAAATGGAAGGAAAACAAGACTACTGAAAAACTACATTTAGGAGTGGGAAAGGAGATGGAGTGATCACAGATATAAAAACTAAGGAGTGAGAGAGTTCTCAGACAGAGAAACTGTTCAATGATAGCCCCTTGTTTCAGGGAGTTTGTTAAGGAAGGTAAGAAATTCAGAGTTATCACAGGTACTGATCTATGGAGGTTGTGTCCCTTTTGTTGCTTGCCATTTTATTGTTAAGATTGCCAGATTGAGAACCAGGATACTTTGTTTCTATTATAGTCCGTTCTCTGCTACTTTGACCTTGGTCAAATCATTTAGTTTCTGTAACTTAAATGAATGGCTTGAATTTAGACTGTTTCTAAACTCCATTCCACTTCTAAGATTTTGTGATAATGACCAGTTCTTCACATTTCATAAAATTCTTAAGCCTAAAAGAAATTATCTTCAAGGCATACCTTGTCTTGAAGATATATCCATCCCACACTTGTCTAAACGATTCCTTGTTACAAAGGAACTTTGAACTTAAAAAAGGGAGGGAAAAGGCAGTTTAGCAACTAGGTAGGTCATTGTCCAAATTTGAAAGTATATGAGGAAATAGGGTTAGAAGACCTTCAGATTGGGACTCACATGAACTCCTAAGAGAGAGCAACATATGTTCCAAAAATTATTTCAAGATTCTGATTAATTTTAGAGTTTAGACTGTGGTGAAGGGAGAGGAGAAAAATGTGAAGGTTGAATCTTTCTGTTTTTTTATGTTTTCAGAATTGGGTAAAAAGTTTAGTAGATGAGTTTGAAACTAATAAGAATTTTGCATTATTTGTGGATTTTGATTTTATAAGCTATTCTTATCATCCTTCACAAATAAATTTTACATTAGAGCTGTTGATCACTCAATTAAGTAAATAGTGTGGTAACCAAGAAAATTTTTTTTAGACTTACACAGAACTCATACAGAGTAAAGAAAAAGAAACATCATAAACTTAAATATTAAAACAAAGAAAAGGGGGGAAAAGCATGTCATGTGCATAGCAGAGCATAAGAGGATTCAAAATATAGAACAATAAATTTTCATTTCAATAAAGCCTGTATGATAAATACTGCACATTACGTAAGTTTTCTTTTGTTCTCTGCTGTGCACTTTTGTTCTTTTTCCCCCATTCTTCCCCCAACCCCTACCCCAGAGGCTACAATTATGTGTGGATGCATTTATATATAGATATACATACATACATATATACATACACACATGCAGACACAGACACATGTACATACACACATACCCCCCCTCACACACATACTTTCCCTAACAAATTCTACTCCTGATTTTTGTTCTTATGTTTCTGTGTATCTCTTATTTCCTATCACTCCTGACTCCTCTACTTTACTTCTACCCTCTACCTTGCCCTCCTGTTACTGAGCCTATGCCCCCCAAGGCTTTCTCTCCTGTCCTCCCATTCCCATAAATCTAAACACCCTTCTATAACCCCCTTTGACCTATTCCCTCACTCTCCACTCTAGATATCCCTTCCTTATCTTCCCAAAGATCCCTTCCTTATCCTATTTCCATTGATTTAAATACCCTTCTATACCCCTCTTAACCTGTTTCCTCATGAGATCTCTTCCTTATCCTTTCCCTTCCCCATTCCCTTACTGTTTTATTTCTTCTCAATTTAGAAGAATTTTTATGCTCTTTTTGGTATATATGTATTGTTTCTTCTTAAATATTCCTTATGGAAGTAGAACTACCAGCTATCCTTTGCATCTAATTCCTTTAAATCGATTTTTCCTTATGCCTCATTTGTATAAAATAATTACTCTTTTTAACTATTCCTAAATAGTTTTACTTTTTAAAGTGATATCATAGTCAGGGCTATCCCAGTCTTTCTTATGAACTGCCCAGTTACTAATGAATCTTAGATACACATTTTATATTTTACATACATAAAAAGTAAATGGTCTGTTCTTATTAAATCCCTTGTAATAAGTCTTTGGAATGTACCTCATGTTTCTCTTGGCCCTTGTATGCTAAATCTTCTGTTAAGTTCAGGTTTGTTTTTGTTTCTTTTTAAACAAAATCCTGAAAGTCTGACAGTTGATCAAATGTCCTTTTTTACCATTTATGATTATGCTTAACTTTGTTGGGCATGATATTTTCAACTGCCCAGTTCTTTTGCTCTTTGATATGTAGTGTTTCAAGACCTATGGTCCTTTAGTGTCTCCACAGCTAGGTTTTATGTGATTCTAATTGTGGCACTGTCATATTTAAATTGTTTTTTTTCCTTGTTGCTCTTAATATTTTATCCTTGAGCTGGGGGTTTTGGAAGAGATAAATATTGAAATATACTGGGTTAGTAGTAATCTTTTTTGTTCTTTCAACAATCTTTTTGTTTAAGTAAGCTAGAAAAATGTTCTTTTGTGTTTTATAAGTTAGAACTGCATTAAATTTATGTATTATAAAATCCTCTTTAAATTCAGTGTTTTGAATTATTTCTTAGATATATATCTACTTACCTTAATGTACAAGAGAGAGATCCCAAAGCACATAAATTTCTGGGTCTTCTCTATGAAGCTGAGGGAAACATTGACAAGGCTGTTGGATGTTACAAGGTATGTAACAGGTGTTGATTAGAATGCAAATTCTATATCAGTTTGATCCTATGTTATGCTAATATATCAGGACTATTTTTATTATTAATGTTAGTTGCTACTTTGGGGGGGGGAACTGTAGTTGTTAGAGGCACATGATGTAGTACATAGAACATTGGAGTCAGGAAGACTTAAGTTCTGCCTCTAATTTGAATGAGCTGTGTCACAAATCATTTAACCTTTTAGTGAAAGTCAACTCTCTAAAATGGAAATTCCCCAAATTGTTGTAATCATAGGTCTGGAGCAAAACTATACACATATTTTTAAAAAGCTTTACCACCATTTATAAAAATAAAAGACATTTTGAAAAGCTGTGAATAAATGAAAGTATTTTTGAGTACATACATATTATGGTTTAGTTGATAAGACATAACAGGTTATTAGAACTTCTTTCTTTCTTTCTTTATTTTTAAAAGCAATCGGAGTTAAGTAACTTGCTCAAGGTTACACGGCCAGTTATTTTTGTGTGGGTGCCGAGTATCTGAGTCTGGAACCGATCCCAGATCTTCCGACGCTGGGGCCGGCACTCTTACTCACTGCACCACCAGGCCGTCCCTTAGAACTGTTCTTTAAATTAAAGGTACGATAGGAGTATAATTTGTCTAGACATAGTTTTGTGATATTTGTAATTTCAATCCTTTTGTGTGGAGAAAGATGCTCCTCATTTTCAGCATTAAATAAAAGAGCAAAATACTGCTTTTAAAAGATATCTGTTGTATTATTTGCATTTCAGACTTAACTGATTTCACTAATTTTGAAATGTCAGTTTTTCTAGGATTAAATATAATTATTTACTCAGGATTCAGTGATTTCATAAATTGTTGCCATATATATGTTTCAGCATTATTAATTCATTTGTTAACATTTTTTTTAATTGCCAGCGTTCAGTAGAATTAAACCCAACACAAAAAGACCTCGTGCTCAAGATTGCAGAATTATTGTGTGAAAATGACACTACTGATGGAAGGGCAAAATACTGGGTTGAAAGAGCTTCTAAGCTTTTTCCTGGAAACCCTACAATCTATAGGTTGAAGGTAAAAATCTTGTTTTTTAATTAAATGAAGATTGTATAATTTTTTGTTCTTAAATATCAAAAACAGGCCATTTCCATATATGTAGTAGAATAGAAATACATTGCATAGGAAATCATGAATCTAATTTCATACTATTTGCTTTTAGAAATATACATGTCCACACATACACATACATACACTTTCATGCATTTATATATGCACATGCACTTATGTGTTCCACATATTACTTTTAAAGCTATTCTGCTGGTCTGTGCTTCCTCCCGAAGTTGGTTCTGTTCTATTTGGGGCATTAAAAAATGTTTCAGTGGGCCCCAGCCCCCATTTTTTTTTTTTATGACAACAGTATTAGAGACCTCTCACGTCCAAGAGAAGGGAAAAAGAAATCTTTTCGATAGATAAACACAGTTCAGCAAAATGAGTCCACACAGTGGCCGCATCCAAAAATGTATGTTTCTGCCCCTTGACTCCATCTGCATTGTCGTTACAATTTCATTTCTTTGATCAAAGTTCTTAAGAGTTTCAAAGTTGTTGGGTTTTTTTCTTAACAATGTTGTCTTTGTATATAAGTTGTTATCCTGGTTCTGCTCACTTTATTCTGCATCAATTTAGGTTTCCCATGATTCCCAAAATCACTTCTTTTGTCTTTTTTTTTGAGGGGGGAAGGCAATACAATTGGAGTTAAGTGACTTGCCCAGGGTCACACAGCTAGTAAGAGTGTGATCCAAGTGTCTGAGGCTAGATTTGAACTCAGGTCCTTCTGACTCTAGGGCCTATACTCTTCACTGTGCCACCTAGCTTGCCCCTCATTTGTCATTTCTTAAAGGATAGTAATATTCCATTAGTTAATTTGCCACATCTTATTTAGTCATTCCTCAATTATTCTTTCCCTTTTAATCTTCCTCTTTATTATCAGGGAGTTTGTTTTTCTTGTGACTGTTCAGTTTCTGGTAGTAGCTTCCTCATTTACCCTCCCCTTTCCCTATACCTGCTTATTTCTTTGTTGGATTTCATCTATTTCTACACCAAACTGTATGTGTTCGTGTGTTCAACCTTCCTTTGAATTATTTAGATAAGAATGAGGTTTTATCTGATGTTTACTTCCCTATAGTTTCTTCCATATTTGTATATTCTTCTACCCATATACCTCAGTTATGAGAAGTAGAAACTTATTGTAGTGTATTCCTTTTACCCTCCTCTTTTCCCCCCTTTTAAGCCCTCCGAATGGAAGTGATCTATCCCCAGGTCCTATATCTTCCTTATTTACCTCTCCCAATACCATTTTGAAGACATTGAGGTTCTAAGGGGACACTTCTTCTTTATCCTTCATTTAGAGTGTTAGCACTTTATTACATAGTTGCTTCCGATTGCTCAAATAAAATTTTTTTGTTACTCTTGATTTTTTTTTACTCATATTTTACAGTTTTTGTTTAGTTCTGGTCTTTTCCTCAGTAATGCCTAGAAATCCTCTGTTCCCTTAAATGTCCATTTTTCCCCCTGTAGATTTATTCTCAGCTTTGAAGAGTAAATTATTTTCAGTTATAAATCTGTATCTTTGTATTCTAAAATTTCATCTCATTTATAACAGAAGCAGCCAAGTCTTGTGTGATCCTTACTTTGAGACCTTAGTACTTGAATTCCTTCAGATGTAGTGTGTGCTTGTTGATTTGATTTGTCTGCTTGTAGTGTGTGTCTCCTTCCATACCCAGTTTGAAGCCTTTAATTTTGACTGGGGTAATCCTGAGGTTAATTACTTTTTGTGGGTTTCTTTCAGGAGGTGATCAGTGAATTCTTTCTATCTTCACTATGCCATTTGGTTGTTTTTTTTTTTTTAAGCAATCAGGGTTAAGTAACTTGCTCAAGGTTACACAGCCAGTTATTTCTGGGTGTGGTGCTGAGTGTCTGAGCCCGGGATTCGATCTCCAGGTCATCCCAACACTGGAGCCCGTGCTCTTACTCGCTGAGCCACCTGGCCGCCCCTACCATTTGGTTTTAATATATAGTTCTAGAGTATCCAGGCTTTTTGTCTTGGTTTTCAGGACATCTGATTATTCTTAAAATTATTTCTCCTTGTCCTTTAGCAGATGTCTTATTCTTTTTTTCTTAATCTTTTGATATTGTAGTATTTCATGTTTCATGGAATAATTGATTTCAATTTTATCTATTCTAATTTTTAGGGAATCTGCTTTTTGGATAAAGTTTAACACTTTTGTTGTAAACTATTCTTCTTGTCTTTCCACAGACTTCCATTTTATCTTTTGCTTTATTTCTTCTAGGGATTCAGGTATTATGGAAAATACATTTTATCTTTTGAATCTCTGCTTGAATTGTTATGGCATTATCTTCTCATAAGTTGAATTTTTGGGCCTCTCTTCATCTAACAATTTTTTATAGTTGTTTGTGTTTTCTTTGGTTGCTCATCTCTTCATTCTTACTTCCTGTACTGTGACTTTGTGCCAGGGCTGGGATCAGTCTTCTGTTGTACTTGGTCGTTGTCTCTGTTTGGTCCTAATTAGGCTCACTTGGGTTCCTGTGACATCTACGTCTTGGAGTTAGCCTCTTCCCTTCAGATAGCCCCACCCTTGCCTTTGAATTTTTGAGTTTAAGAACTCTGGATTTTAAGGGTCCTCTGTGTTATCTCAGGATGAAGTACTGGGTACTTTGGAGCCCTGGAACATTCTGGTCTGAGTGCTAATCATGCCTGGACTGAACATGTGTTGTTCTTGGGATGTCTTAAGGTCCATACTCTGGGTTTCCTACTGTTCTAGGTTTCTGGGGAGATAGCCACTTTTGCTCTTTCTGAATACAGAGCCCAGCAACCTACAGGGTGTGTGTCTTGTTGTACTGGAAGCCTTATAGCTTGTCTCATTGGTGTTGGCTTTGTAGGAGGTTACTTTCCCTATTCATTTAATTATTTATTTATTTTTTGGGGGACGGACTTTTTGTGCATTTCTCGGTTGAAAAAAAAATCACTTACTGTAGTTCTCATTGGATTTCTTGATCATTATTTGGTCTGGTGCAATTTTTAGGTTTTTCCTGGAGTAGGTTATGTGGGAACTGAACTAATTGCTTACCTTTAGACAGCTATCTTATCTAGAAATTGCAGCTATTTCTAATCTTTGGAGCTCAATTCTGTAGTAAAAAATCTAGCATTCATATTTAGGGACGGAGGGTAGAAATAAAATTAACTCCCTAGTATCTGGCGTAGATGTGTTTATTTACAACTAATGGTATCTTTAATACTTTCAGTTAAAACATTTATTAAACATCTGTATGCTACCAACATTGTGCTAGGTGCTTTACAGAATGTTTACAAAAAGTAAAATAATTCCCACCCTCAAAGAAGTTAGATTCTCTCAGGGAAGACAATGTATACATACATAAGCATAGAATAAGTTACAGAATAAATGTAAGGTAATTTAGAGAGGGGAGGGCACTAGCATTTGGGGAATCAAGAGAGGTGTCACATAAAAAGGTCATACTTGAATTAAATCATGAGAATAATAATGGATTTATTTGTATTTAGAAGTAAGGAGGGAGAGTACTCCAGGCATGGAATACAGTACAAACCACAAGTACATGGCAGTACAAACCACAAGAAGGTCAGATTGGTTATAATGTAGAATGTGGGAAGGGCATCAATGTCTAATGGGTTAAGGTAGGTTGGAGCCATATTGTGGAGGGCTTTAAGTGCTAAAAAGAGAGGAATTTATTTTGAGGGTAGGTATGTCCCATTTTTGTATTTGTAGCCTTAGCACGCAGTTCTGTGCACATAGACATGTAATGAATGTTTCTTATTGATTGGTAAACTTGAATATGTTTAGCATTGATTCTAAACTGAATATGTAAATTTTAATAGGAGCAGCTTTTAGACTGTAAAGGTGAAGATGGATGGAATCAACTTTTTGACTTGATTCAGTCAGAACTCTATGCAAGACCTGATGATGTATATGTGAACATTCGATTAGTAGAACTGTACAGGTCAAATAAGAGACTGAAAGATGCGGTAGCCCACTGCTGTGAGGCAGAGAGAAATCTAGCCTTGAGAACAAGTTTGGAATGGTATTCATGTATTGTACGAACACTTAAGGTAAGTAGAAGCCTGTTCTGTACATTTCTTCTTGGCATGTGACAACACTTTCACCTTTTTATTTATTATTCTCTAAGAGGCATCTGTTTTGTGCTTTAATTTCTTCTGTTTTCCATGTGTAAAGTTCTTAATAAATAAATGACATTGTTGATATCCATTTTACATATATAGGGCAGCTCTTAATGCCATTCAATAAATATTTGTTATTTCTGTGTGAGGTATTATGCCAGTATCTCTGTAAACCGTTTATTTGTCCAAAATGAGTAGCAGTTTATGTTGTTTGAGTGATTAAGGATGTGATGAATTTATTTCACCTTATTTGAAGAAAGAAAATATGGGAAAAGGGATATCACATCTGTATACACTTAATGGTTTCATTGGGGGACTTTTGCTGTTATGTAGCAAAGGAAAAAAAAATACAAATAGTTGGTAATTAAATGAAGCTATATTAAATGTATTTTAATTTATTCCTACCCAATAGGAATATCTGGAGTCTTTACAGTGTTTGGAGGCCAATAAAAGCAACTGGCGAGCAACCAATAAAGACTTACTTCTGGCCTATGCTAATCTTATGCTTCTTACGCTTTCTACTAGAGATGTACAGGAAAGTAGAGAATTACTGGAAAGGTATGATAATTATAAGGAAAACAAGTCTAAGTTACATTTTATATCTTAAGAGGCAGCTTACTGTTTATTTGGTTGAATTAATCTCTTTCCCAAAATGTTTGCTCATATGCTGTACCTAGAGGACTGTTGAAAGTGGTGCAATATGATGAGAATTCTTATTTACCAATTCTCTGTAAGATTATCAAGATTTTATTTTGCAGAATTTAGTCTCTCTGAACCTCTTCTGCTTCAGGTTTGAAAAAGAACAAAAATAAATGTGCAAACCTATGTTATGTTAGTGTTTTATTATAGCATGTTTGAGAAATGATGAATTTGCAAATTGATACATTATGGAAAAGCGAATTAGGTCCTAGTCTTGGAAACAAGAGACCTTGGGTTTGAATTGCAGTTGACTTGCAGTTAATTGTTGGATCTTGAGCAAGTCCTGTCATTATCAAAACCTAACTTTCGTCATCTGTTAAATAATACTTATAAATTAGTTTCCTCACAAGCTGGTGAGGAAAGTACTTTTCAGTCCTCAAAGCATTATATGAATGTCAATTATTTGTTGCTAAGAAGATTGTTGTATTTCCTGTCTATATGTGGGATTTTCTTTCCATCTGAGTCTATTGTTACTAAATAAATATATAACTCAAATTTTAGTTCATTTAAAGGAAGACTTATTTCACTGATTTAATTAGGGATTCTTGGTTTTGTAGAAGGGTGCTTAATGGTTTTTATTTTTGCATTTTGAACAAAAATAATTAAAAATGTTATGTTTTTCCAGTTTTTTAAACTTGGTTTTAATGATTCTGCTTTAATTAGGTACTGTTGGTAAATCACTAAACAAATAAAAATTAGAGTGAGGTAAAATTTTAGTATAGGCATAGTGTAACGAATGGGTCGATTGATATAAGTTAAAAGTGTATACTAATTTGATAAATAAGACTAATTTTTCAAAAAGGGGGAAAGAGAATAAATCTTTTCAGAAAGAAAAGTATGCTAATCCCTCTTGAAAAGTATCAGCAAGCTGCTATATTAAATGCTCTTTCCAGTGGATCTGGTATTTTCTTTTCTTTTTTTTTTTTTTTTT
>NW_027185863.1:7082623-7114947 GCF_028583685.1 Petaurus breviceps papuanus
TTTTCTTTTTTTTTTTTTTTTTTAAAGCAATCGGGGTTAAGTAACTTGCACAAGGTTACACGGCCAGTTATTTCTGGCTGTGGTGCTGAGTATCTGAGCCCGGATTTGATCCAGGTCATCCTGACATTGGAGCCGGTGCTCTTACTCGCTGAGCCACCTGGCCGCCCCTAAGCAATTGGGCTTAAGTAACTTGCTCAAGGTTACACGGCCAGGTGTTTCTGGGTGGGTGCTAAGTGTCTGAGCCCAGATTCGATCTCCAGGTCTTCTCAACACTGGAGCCGGTGCTCTTACTTGCTGTGCTACCTGGCCACCCCTGGATCTGGTATTTTCAATGTATGTTGATTTCACTTATCAAATTATTTTTATTATATGATCTGGACTAGTCATCTTACCTCAGACAGCTCCCTGGTATTAATGATCTGCTAAGTCATGGACAGATTGCTAACCACATTGGTGGAAGGAGTTCCCCCATGGGGAGTTGGTCATACTCATAAATTCTAGTTTCTTCATGTTTGTTTGCCTAAAACAGTTATGACAGGCAATTATAGTACCATAAAGGGATTTCTTGTTGCTTAGACTGTCATTAATTTTAAAGCATAACCTGTTAGTTCCTGAGGAAGAAATTGACCAGCCTGTTAGTA
Organism: Petaurus breviceps papuanus; assembly: GCF_028583685.1. Taxonomy (NCBI): domain Eukaryota; kingdom Metazoa; phylum Chordata; class Mammalia; order Diprotodontia; family Petauridae; genus Petaurus; species Petaurus breviceps. The sequence goes on from NW_027185863.1 coordinate 7,083,265, forward strand.
AGCCTTTCCAGAATTAACCCTTTCCATCTTGGTAGAACTTGCCAGAATTCTGCCTCTGCTGCTGCAGCTTTTGAGAAGCCGGGCACATATATGCCAAGATAAGCTTGAGTAGAGTTAGTGTTTTGGTGAACTATTAAAAATTATTTGACTAGGATTTAGTTTTGTTTGAGTATGTATATGTATGTCTTGTCTGGGAATTCATAACACTTCAGACTAAATGAGTGCATTATAAAAAACCTGAAGGAACTGAAAGGCAGTTGAATACTGAGCCACCCTTCTGCTCCCCCCCCCCCCCCCCCCCGCCATGTCCCCTACCCTGGCCTATTCTGTGTCTTTTTTTTTTTTTTTAGCTTTTTGGAGGGGGGAAAGTAGGGCAATTGGGGTTAAGTGACTTGCCCAAGGTCACACGGCTAGTAAGTGTTAAGTGTCTGAGGCTGGATTTGAACTCAGGTCCTCCTGACTCTAAGGCCAGTGCTCTATTCACTGCGCCACCTAGCCGCAAAGGGCTAAGGATGGACAGCCTTGCTTTTTGCTTCCCTCCAAACAACTTAAAAATAATAACATCAAATCTAATTTTAGAGTAGCATAGTTAACAAAACCAACATCCTTAAGGAAAGGAACATTTTTAGTTTTCTAATAGATTTCATGTTTTTCAGGTATTTTGCAATGATCTATTTTCCCCAGTAGCCGAGTCTCAGTGTAGGGTTCAGCTTTTTTTTTGGTGGGACCTGAGGATGTAAGCACAATAAAACTTGTTTCAAACAAGTATTTAAATAAACAGAAAGGTTGGTGATGTTTATAGATCATAGATCTAGCTTGGCAATATGATTCTGGAAACCGGCTCCCTCTTTTTGTAGAGTAGGAAATGGGCCCTAGTTGACCCAAGATGACAAATTGAGTTGAACTGTGATTGTCAGTATTGTTCTTCATCTTCAAAAGCAAAATGTATGTGGTTGGGTTATATAGTAATTTGTAAAAACTTGTGATAAGGATAATCACAGTTTGATTTATATCCTTATTTGAAGGATTCTTTTTTCCCCCAATTTTTTTTTGGTAAGAGAGGGAGAGGGAATTTGACAAACACCAATAGACTATTTCTACATACAAAATCAGTAAAAGAGTTGTTTTTGAAATTGTACATATAAAAACATAAATATTTCTTTGGAGAAGTATAAATTAAATTTTTAATAAATTAAGAGTAAGATCAGAACTACTCCGCTGGTTTGTGTCCCTGTCTGAAGTTCCTTCTGCTGTGTATTTTTAAAAAATTTTCACTGTTTCACTTTTCTTCCTTTTTGGTGGTGGTGGTAGTGGTGGGGTGTATCATTTAACCTATTCCCATGACCTCCACCTCTCCCAAGGGTTATTTCTTAACTTTTAGTTTTTTTAAAAAAACTTTTACTTTTTGTTGTGAAATAACGTTATCCATTTGATAACAAAGCTGTAGATTATGCACTCAGTTCAGTAACTTTTGACTGCTTTTCTTTGCAACATTTTTGTGTTGTAGTTTTGATGATGCACTTCAGTCTGTGAAATCTTTTATGAGTGGGAATGATGAGCTATCAGTTACTTTCCTTGAAATGAAAGGTCACTTCTACATGCATGCTGGCACTCTGCTTTTGAAAATGGCTCAGCACAGTGAGGTACAATGGAGAGCTCTGTCTGAATTGGCAGCCTTATGCTATCTCATAGCATTTCAGGTAAGTAGCATTCAGTTTAATTAGGTGTACATTTCACCCAGTTGGATCACACACATACCCTAGTTATGCCTCATGTTAAGAAGGTTAAATAAGGGAATGGCCAGAATTAGAAAAGAGAGATAAATTAGGAACTGATTATTAGCATAGAGAACATTTTTTCCCTTGACAAAAGTATTAACCTCATTGTTTCTTTAAGTAGTGAACTTCTATAATGTATTTCATATATGATTAAAAACCAGATGACAGAGTAGGGGTAACAACCCAGCATTTCCCTCCAAACAACTTAAAAATAATACATCAAATATAACTCTGGAGCAGCATAGCTGACAGAAGGTCTGGGTGAGGCATTTTTCCAGCTCAGGATGACTTAGGAGGTCAGTAGGACAGGTCTGTGATGACTGTGGTGGGCGTTTTCTGGAGTGCTTATGGTAGCCACACCAGAAGTGGGCCTTGGAGGTGGCTGTAGTAGTTGCTGCAGCAGTTTTGGGAGCTTCAGCTACCGAGGGGAGTGGGCAGTTGATCAGAAAGTGATTACAGGGAACCCTGAGCTTACTGACACAGGACGGGGCACTGTTTGGCTACTCCATCGCCCATATACGGTTCTGGGTCGAAATTCTAGGGCACAGAGGAGTATAGTTAAAAGGAAATAGGGACCCTGGTTGCAGTTTTAGTGTAGGGAGGAATATTATCACTTGTAGCTGTAGAGTAGCAAGGGACTCTTATTGGCTAAAGACTGGAAGCGCAGACCAGGAAAACCTCCCAGAATAATAGTACTTTAGAAGCACTGAAAAGTGGCAAACCCCAGAAAATGCTCAGAAAACAGCAGCATGAAAAAACCTTGAAGCTTGGGACAATGCTTCCTCACCCCCAAGTGAGCAGAGCCCAACTTTAACATAAAGTTCAAAGTCAAGAAATAGGCTAGAAAAATGAGCAACCAAAAAAAAATGCAATATAAAAAGCCACTATGGGGACAGGGAAGGATCAAGACATAAACTCAGAATAAGACAACAATGTGAAAATAGCTATAAGCAAAGCCTTTAAAGGAGAAAAAAATGCTAATTGAACCCAAGCCCAACAAGAATTGGAAGAGTTAAAGAGATGAGTGGTAGGGAAAAATTGGGAAAAGAAGTGAAAATGATACAAGAAAAGTATGAAAAGAGAATTAACAGCTTGGTAAAAGAGGTACACAAGATATGAAAGAAAATAATACCTATAAAAACAGAATTGGCCTAATGGTAAAAGAGGTACAAAAGCTCACAGAAGAAAATAATTCCTTAAAAATTAGAATTGGACAAGTGAAGCTCCTTGAGACATTGAGAAACAATAAAACAGTCATAAGAAAAGAAAAAAACTTTTTTAGAACCTCACTGTCTGCTACTTATTTACTCAGTCTTGATGACTAAATGTAAAGACTAAAATAACTGAATATTGCTTCAGTGACCCATGATTTCATAACTATGAATTGATCCCCTCATTGTCCACAAATTTTTAAATTCTGTGTCACTTAGATATTTAGGAGGGATGACATTGAAAAATTCATTAATCTGTTGATCAGCCACCTTCAGCCACTGGACATAGAATTGTAACCTATTCTAGTAGTGGCATGGTTTTTAAGTCCCCAAGTCCACTTCCATACAATATTGAGGGGTATGGGTGGAGGAAATGTATAAGATGGATAATTTCCATTTTTATAAGTATGACCTCTGGAAATCTTGACTGATTTCTAATAAAGTTTAATTTTTGTAGAATTGGTAAAGCATGAGGATTGGCTTTATGTTAACAGGAAAAGTAATGGGTTCTTTGTTTTTACTTGTACTTTAAGTATGTCATTTCTGTTTAGCTTATGATTTACAGGTAAATGAATACCTTTGAAGCAAGTCTGTAGATAAAAGTTCTCATTTCTTCATACATTATTTTTTTCATTCCTACATCTGAAGTGATCTTAGAGGTTTAATAGTTAAAGACTGACTGATATACACATGCTTACCTTTGAGTGTGGTCTGTTCAAGGCTTGGGTTCCTGTATCCTAAGACCTTGAATACCCAGTGAAACTTAGACTTATTTATTTTTTTGTGGGGGTGGGGGGTGGGTAACTGGAAATGAGTAGTTTTACTAGAAGGCAAGAACCATTCAAGTAACTCAGACTATGAATGACTTCCTATATCTGACATAATGGTGAAGCTATACATTTGCAGAAGGAACAATTGCTGTGTGATGGCTGTGCTTTACAGTTAGAAAAGCCACAACCACTTGGAAAATAGCAAAATTGCTGCTTTTCCCTATGCTCTGGCTTTGAGTCCTTATTTGTGGATGTCTGGAGTAGTAGGACAGGTTTTTTGTTTTTTTTTGCTTTTTGGAGGGCAATGGGGGTTAAGTAACTTGCCCAAGGTCACACTGCTAGTGTGTGTGTGTGTGTGTGTGTGTGTGTGTGTGTGTGTGTGTGTGTGTGTGTGTGTGTGTGTGTGTGTGTGTCTGTGTGTCTGAGGCCAGATTTGAACTCAGGTCCTTCTGACTCCGGGGCTGGCACTCTACTCACTGCATCGCCTAGCCTCCCCTTGACAGTAGTTTTCGATGTTTATTTTCACTAGGTGCATACTTCCTCTTTAAGAAGTAGTATGCTAATCAAAATTATCAACACCAGTCATATGAAAAAAGACTCTTAACTCATTGATAATTAAAACAATGCAAATTACAACAGCTTTTGAGGTACTATTTCACACCTATCAGATGGACTAACATGGCAAAGGAAAATGACAGTGTGTTGGAGAAGATGTGGAAAAATAGGGACACCAAATGCACTGTTGGTACAGTTATGAGCTAGTCGAACCATTTTTTAATTATGCCCAAAGGGCTATGAAACTGTTCATGCCCTTTGACCTAACAATACAGCTACTAGGTTTGTATCCCAAATATGTAAAAAATATTGAAGCTTTTTTTGTGGTGGCAAAGAATTGGAAATTGAGGGGGGATGACCATCAATTGGGGAATGACTTACCAAGTTGTGGTATGTGATTGTGATGGAATACTGTTGTACTGAAATAAATAACATATAACATAGGGGATGGTTTCATAAAAACCTGGAAGGACTTATATGAGGTAATGCAAAATGAAGTGAGCAGCAATATTGTAACTGATAAATTGTGGAAGACTTGGTTGCTCTGATCAGTATAGTGATCCAAAACAGTTCCCGAAGACTCATGATGGAAAAATGCTATCCACTTCCAGAGAGAAAACTGATGAAGTCTGAATGCAGATTGAAACATTGTTTTCACTCTCTTAATTTTTCCTGCCTTTTATTTATTTAATTTTTGCAATATGGATAATATGGAAATATGCTTTACATGACTTCACATGTATGATGAATATTGCATTTTTTGCCTTCTCAAGGGGTTACAGAGGTGTTGGAGGGAATTTAATATTGAAAATTAAAATAATTTTAACATTTTAAAAGAAATAGCTTCCTACTAATTTTCTGTTTCTAGCTGTTTGCATTTTTTTTCCCATTAACAAAAGCTGGCTTATTCTAAATATGGTTGAGACATGGTTTGAGGAAACTTTACCTACTTAAGGAAGTAGGAACAGCTTTCTATACGCATTAGTTTTAGTTGTCCAGAGCCCTGAGAGGTAGGTGACTCAACCAGTGTCACTGGCCAGTATGAGTCAGAGGTGGGCCTTGAACCCATATTTTAATGGCCCTAAGGCCGGCTCTCTGTTCAGTATGCTATTCTGTGTATTCTAATTAAAACTTTTATAAAGGTGGTAGGAACATCTAGCAATTCGGTATTTATGCTGCTAAAGTCTGTCTGCAATATTTTTTTTAAATGGTTCACCCCCAGGAACATTTGTATTCAAAGTTAAATTGAATGTCTGTGGTGAAAGAGAATTCCTTAAGATACTTTAAATGTTTTTCAGTGTTAATTAAGTTAAATAATTCTGTATTTTTAGGATAGACAGTATCTTTCAATATACTGTATAGTCAAATTTCAGAAACTTATTTAGAATGTCTTTATTTTTTTATCTGTACTTAAAATGTATGTACAATATTATGTTCTATACCATTTCTTTATCTTCAACCTGTGAATTGTCTTACAGAAGAAAATATATATTATTCTGATTTTTCATATTTTTCATCAGGTTCCAAGACCAAAGACTAAAGTAATGAAAGGTGAAAATGCTGGACAAAATTTGTTGGAAATGATGGCCTATGATCGTCTGAGTCAGACTGGTAATAGCAGAGTTTTGTTTATTGTTCACTTTACCGGTGTGATTGGATACATATGTAGCTATAGTGCACGATAGTTTCCTGGGAGAAGTATGCATAAAATGCTGTGAGAATCACAGATCGATTCATTCTTTCCTTTAGCAAATATTTGAAAACCTTTGCATAAAAGAGACTTAGTTGTGTGTGAGATCCTAATATATATTATGACTTTACTTACCTCAAGGAGCTTACAGTCTGGCAAGAAAGAGAAGACATACACACAAATGGTAATGAAAGCCACAACTGCCATATGAGTGTTAAACTTTATGCCCAAAAGAACAGCAGGAGGATTCCCTGCCATTAGACTAGTTAAGTAGGTCTTCTTTAGCTACTTGACTTTTTCCTGTAACTGTTTAAGCCCTATAGTTAAGACTTTTCCTTTCAGTCCTGAAAATAAAATGGTACTTTTTTTTTTTGCCTTTTGGAGGGCAATTGGGGTTAAGTGACTTGCCTAAAGTCACATGGCTAGTGTGTCACCACCTAGCCACCCCTTAAAATGGTACTTTTCAATCATTTTCAAATATTCTCTTGAAAACTCTCTGCTGTTGATACCTATTCAGGTACTGTCAAATATCTTAAAATTCATGATATAAAATATTATTCTAAGTTTGGAACTTAGATCTGAATGAAAAAATAAGATCTGAATATCAGTTGCCATATTTTCTTTGAAAGAAAATATTATGGGGAAATGTAAGGAAATTTAATATGCCTAAACTCTTGATTTTTGTGAATAATTGTTTAACATGTGTCTGTTACAGGACATATGCTGCTGAATCTAAGTCGTGGCAAGCAAGACTTCTTAAAAGAGGTTGTGGAATCATTTGCCAATAAGAGTGGACAGTCTGCTTTGTATGATGCCTTGTTTGATAGTCAGTCACCTAAAGATAAATCATTCTTGGGTAGTGATGATATCAGAAATGTTAGCACACAAACCCCAGAACCTGAAGAACTGGCTAGATACGATATTGGTAAGATATGGTAAAAAAAACACCCACTTAAGAAATGTTTGCATGTTAAAAACCTCACAATATAGTACAAGGGCTCTTGGAATGTGTAAGCTTTTTTTTTTTTTTTAACTATTTTGATAGCTTTCAGTACATTTGGTTTCCCTTCTAATCCTATATATATATATATATATATATATATATATGTATATATGTATATATATATATGTATGTATGTGTGTGTGCGTATGTATATATGTATATAACTTAAAAAAAAAATACATTAAATGCATTGTCTTGGGAAGGCTTGCATGAACTTTGCCAGACTGGCAAATAGGCATCTATGATGGGAAAAAGTTTAAGAATCTTGATAGTAGTGGAAAAATGTTTTGGGAGTCAGTACCCTGGCTCTATACAAGATCACACACTGTGTGGTCTTGGCTAAGCTATTTAAACTCTTCTCAGTTTCCTTATCTGCCATATGGATATAATACTCTCAATATTCACCCCACCCATTTGTTATTTTGGGGGAAAAGCCTTTGTAAAGGCTTTTAAACTGAAGTCTAAGTATAAAAATTTTTATTTTTGTGTTGTCTTCTTCAGCCTGTACTCTATTTTAGAAAATGTACATTTACTACCTTTTATCTAAATTTTCCATTTTAACTTCATCTTGTTAAGATTTTGATCATTGCTTTAATCTTTCAGTATCATTTTTTTTTTGGAGGGCAATTGGGGTAAAGTAACTTGCCCAAGGTTACATGGCTAGTATTTTTGTGTGGGTGTTAAGTGTCTGAGGCCAGAACTGAAATTGGGGTCCTCCCAACTCTGGGGCCAGCGCTTTACTCACTGCGCCACCTAGCCGCCCCTTAGTATCATTTTTTATCAAATCATTTTGCTTTTACTAGTAGTTTGGGATATTCATGTGTTTGATATGATCAAACAGTTTTTAAAGCTTTAATGAGGTAGAAAAATCTGTCTTCATAGGGAATATAGGCATTTGCTTCAAGTACTTTTCTGAAATATATTGAAGGAAAATATCTTTGGAAATGAAAATCACTGGACTGTGCAAGCAAAATGGATCCAAACTTTTAGAATTGAAATTTTTTTTCACTAATGGTTACCTTCATAGGGGCTATTCGAGCACATAATGGGAGCCTACAGCACCTCACTTGGCTTGGGTTACAGTGGAGTTCATTGTCTACCTTACCTGCAATCCGAAAATGGCTAAAACAGCTTTTTCATCATTTGCCACAAGAAACCTCAAGACTTGAAACTAATGCTCCTGAGTCAATTTGTTTATTAGATCTTGAAGTAAGTAAGATTTTAAAGAATCAAATTAGAGTTGGAAAGGTTCTCTTAGCTTCGAAGTAGTTATTCTTTTTTTTTTTAATTATTCTTTTTAAAAATGAAAACAGGTATTTCTACTTGGGGTGATATTTACCAGCTACTTACAATTACAAGAGAAATCCAGTTTTCACTACAATTCACATCAACCTCCATGCTTGCCACTACCTGTATGTAAACAGCTTTGTACAGATCGACAAAAATCCTGGTGGGATGCGGCTTATAATCTTATTCACAGAAAAGCTGTGTAAGTACTAACCCCAGAATACTTTTTTATTAGAAATAAGTACATACAGCTTTTGACCTACATCATTCAGCTGTTGTGAAGGTTCTGAATTCTAAAAATTATACGCTTCAAATTCATGTAATGTTTATGTATAGTCCTTTTATTTAATAAATTTTTTTTTAAAGGTCTGGAACCTCAGCAAAGTTGCGCCTTCTAGTTCAGCATGAAATAAACACACTAAGGGGTCAAGGCAAACATGGTCTTCAACCTGCTATGCTTGTACATTGGGCAAAAAGTCTTCAGAAAACAGTAAGTTCTTAAGTTGCTTAAATATTTTCTTTGAAGAGATTTATTTCTTAATTTAAATCTTAAAAGAAAACATAGATATCTAGTTGATACTTTGAAAATTCTGAACGGAGTGGTATCTTGATTAGGTCATGTTGCTTGAAATTTTCTCTCTTTTTTATAAAGTTAGTATTATATAAAAGAATACTTAGACTCTTGAGACTGATATTCTGAAAAAGAGGAGGCTGGTGGGATGAATGAATAGGGAATAATATTTATTAGAAGAGCTCGAAAGAGGAAAGCAATAAGATTTTACTCTTTTGGGGGCAGTTTAGACTGGTAAGTAGTAGTTAAAGGAAAAGAAATTTTGATTCAATATAAAGACCTTATTCAGAGCTGATTAAAAACAATAGTGAGGTAGTGAGTTTATTGTTACTAGAACTGGTTCAACAGAGACTGACTGACCATCTGTGAGAGATATTATACAGGGAATTCCTTCACTGGATGGGAGATAGTAGTGGATGACCTATCAGATTTTTACTTGCTTTATTTTAAGATTCAGTGACAATTATTTTGAGGCATGTTTGAACTAGGTAAATTTTAATGTTGGATAGTATATGTACTGTAAAAATTATCATTTTACTATAATGTCATTCATTTTAGGGCAGTGGACTTAATTCCTTTTATGATCAGCGGGAATACATAGGAAGAAGTGTTCACTATTGGAAGAAAGTTTTGCCATTATTGAAGACAATTAAAAAAAAGAGTAATATTCCTGAACCCATCGATCCTCTCTTCAAACATTTTCATAGTGCAGATATTCAGGTACTGTAGCATAAACTTGAGAACTTAAGGGAGAAATGTGTATTCCATTTTACAGCTGAGAAAATGCCTGAGTGCAGAGAAGTTGTAATCTGTTCAATAATTAGTGGTATTTTTTTTTCCCCACTGAACTACAATGATGATAATTTACATAAAGACAGAGCCTGTATCTAGTCTACTTGTATTTTCTAAAAAATAACACTAGTAATGATAATACTGAGAAAACTAGGTAGACTTAAATTAATTTGTGTTAACCAGTTAATTTTCAAATTTATAGTAAAAATGTCAGTAAACTGAATCTGACAGTCTTAAATTCCATTTCTTTAGGCATCTGAAGTTGGCGAATATGAGGAGGAAGCACACATAACATTTGCTATGTTAGATGCAGTGGATGGGAAAACTGAAGATGCAATGTCAGCATTTGGAGCTATAAAAAATGTTGTTTCCTATTGGAATCTTGCCCTGGTAAGTATTCAACTTTGTGTAATGCTTCAGTTTAACTTTAAAAAAGTTCTGCTTCATAAAATCACAACTTTTTATTATAGATTTTTCATAGGAAAGCAGAAGACATTGAGAATGATGCCCTTTCTCCAGAAGAACGAGAAGAATGCAAAAACTGCTTGAGGAAAACTAGAGACTACTTAATTAAAATTTCAGATGAAAGTTGCACAGATCCTGCTGTAGCTAAGAAGGTGAGGCAGTAATTTATTTTTGGTATAGTGTTTTAACTCCTTATTTTCTTCTCAAGTATCCAGTAGTTTGGCATGTTCCTAGCCTTGAGGTGTAATGTTCAGTAATTACTAAAAGAACTAACTACTAATTTAATTTTTTGCTTTAGCAAGACTCAAAAATGTATTAAACATCTCTTGTGTGAAAAGCACTATACCAGGCACTTGGGGAAGATGCAAAGTTTAAGATGGATATCTTGTTATCATAAAGCAATAACTCAGCATGGGTATGACAGGACAAATAACCACCATATAAAATACAGTTACACCATAGATTTAATGACCTCCATTCAAGTCTTCACTATTACAGTTTATTTTCTTTTAAATAGTTGTCATTCCCACCACCTTTTGAAACAATTAAAATGAGTTCTCAAATAACAGGGCATCTTTTTAATGACTAGACATTTCACTTACTGCTACTTAGTTCTCCACAGAGGATTATTTAACTTCAGTACCTATAGGAAACTTCATATTTTGAAACAGGGCAACCCTTGAGAGTGATGAATTCACTACTGATTTGCTAAAAGTCTGTATGTTAGTGTTAGCTGTCCTTTAATATTCTGTTTTTCTATTCCTTATGTCCAGTTTCTCTTGGTACATATGCTGTCAGTAACTGATTTTTAACAATACTACTAACAACCAAGGCCTCCCAGAAATCCCCAATTGGGCTTTCTAAAGAAAAGATTTTGAACTAAGATTCAGTAGAAAATACATATTTTAATATGATTAGTACGATTGAAGTAAGTAATTGAACATTTGGCCAGATCTTTCAAACATCAATTTTTGGATAAATTTTAAATTGTATGGGGTGTGCTTTACTCAAGCCTATTGCTTTTCAAAATAGTAAATATGACACTAAGGAATGTTTAAGTACTGTAGCTTCATATTTTGTTGTAACTGAAATAAAAACAAGCTTAGAACTGAACCACTTGGCCTTTCTCTTTTTGTCTTCAGTTCAAAATGCTTACATTTCACAGGAGCCAGCATCCCTTTAGACCTGCAAGAGGATATGTTCTTGAGCTTGATATGTTCCAGCTTCACGGCAGTTTTCTTTGTGGCCTTGGCCATTTACTTGTTTGTTTATTCATTTTTGAAAATCGATTTTCTTTGACCCTCACAGCCATTGTGCTTCCAGTCATAGCGTCTCTTCTTTGAGCACAGAGAGATGTTGCTCTTCTTGTACCCCTAATTTTGTGTTGCTAATGCTTCCTATACTTGCAGTAAGTTCTGTAGTTTGAAGGACAGTAAAAATGTCAGCTGCAGCTTTCACCGGAACTCATTTAATTTAAATAACAATTGCTTAGTTGCTTTAGACTTTGTAAAGTAAGTTTCATTTGTGTGGGGTGAAGTTATTAACTTTTTTTAAAATTTGTTTATGTCTTTTTTTTATTAATTTGTTTATTTCCTTTTAGTTTACAGGATTCAATTCCACAATTTCTTGAGTTTCACATTTTGTCCCCCTCCCTCCACTCCCCCCCATGGTGGCTTATAGTCAAGTATAGGATCTGTAAATACTTTCACATTATACATTAGTCAGGTTATAAGGACGGATTGTATCACCTGGAATGAAAAATGGTAAAGAGGACATAAAACCAAATAAGAGAAGGAAAAAGATCAGGTATTTTGCTTCCACCTGGATAGAATCTTAGTTCTTTCTAGTTCTTTCTCTGGATGCACATATTTCTCTCCATCATGAGTCTTTTGGGATTGACTTATATCACTGCATTGCTGAGAAGAGTCCAGTCTATCAAAGAAGTTATTAACTCTTTATGCTTGTAAAGTATATGGGGAAAGTATTGATTTCTAGTAGATTGGATAACATTTTAGTCAGAAGCATTGTTCAAAGATTTGGGTAAATTTCTCAGGTAGTCACTTAGTGATTCAGTTTCTTGAAAACGTTATTTTCATTATGTATATGACTTTTTCTTCTGTGTAAATGACATTACATCTTCTCCCTCCATACCTTCTTTGCACAACTTGTTCCCCGGGCCTGGAATGCTTTTCTTTGGCACAATTAAATCTTGGAATCCTTTTTTCCTTCAAAGCTCAGTTGAAATACAGACTCATTCAAGAGACCTTTTCTGTTTTTTCCAGTTGTTAGTGACCAGTGCTCCAAATTAGTGGGTATTTTTAATATATCCTGTATTCATTAAGGTGAACATGTTGTATTGGGCTGTTAGCATCTTGGGTGGAGACTATCTCACTCACTACCATCTAGCACAGTTTGTGGCACATAGTTGGCACTCAGATTCTTTTTTTTTTTTTTTAAAGCAATCGGGGTTAAGTAACTTGCTTAAAGTTACATGGCCAGTTATTATTTCTGGGTGTGGTGCTAAGTATCTGAGCCCAGATTCGTTCTCCAGGTCATCCCAACACTGGAGCTGGTGTTCTTACTCGCTGAGCCACCTGGCCGCCCCCACCTAGATTCTTTAGAATTAATTTCATTCTTTTCTAATGCTAGAAAAATTTTGTTGCTACTTTGTATTTGTAGTTAGTTTTTCTTTTCACCACACTTTTTCTTTTCACACCAGAATTTATTTTCTTTTGCTCTGTCAAAGCCAAACAGTTTGTATATTTTTGATAGTGGAATATATAGAATGTGCTTTCAAAGGCAGTTCGTTTACAGAGAGAAGTGAATACTCTGTATAACTAAAAATAAGACCAGTTTATTCAGTACAGGAAAAGGAGGTGAGAATTAAAAATTGTGGGTTTTCACGAGATCAAGTGACAGTATTTAATAAACAGCAAAAATAATGTTGCAGGCATCTTCTTGAAGTTTTACTGAGTCCTGGTCTGGAACTTGGAAAAAACCAGGGCATAAGAGACTTACCTCTGTCACTTAATGTGCTATGTAACATAGATGAATAATATAGAATCATAGAATACAAAGTGGAAAGAATGAGGAAATTGAGTCCAAAGGAGGTTTAGGTATCTTATAAATAATGGCACATTGGTAAATAAATGGCAGACCTGGCATTTTACCATATCTTTTGACTCATCCATCTCTTTTTCTGCTTTACATGCTTTCCTCACTTTCTGAGAATCACTTTTCTCATCTGTTAAGTGAGGGGGTTAGACTTGATGAGCATCTAATTATCTTTTCTTGTCGTCATGCAGTTGTTTTAGTTATCTCTGACTCTTTGTGACCCTGTTTGGGGTTTTCTTGGCATAGGTGCTGGAATGATTTGCCATTTCCTTTTCCAGCTTATTATACAGATGAGGAAACAGGCAAACAGGGTCAAGTGATTTTCTCAGGGTCACACAGCTAGTACAAGTGTCTGAGGCCAGATTTGAACTCATGAAGATGAGTCTTCCTGATTCCAGGTCCAGTACTCTACTGTGCCATCTAGCTCCCCAGTCACCTATGTAATGCTATCCTTATTTTACCAGTGTCATTATTCTGCTGGTATAGATATTAGAGTTGACTGAAGCAGGGGCATAGATTTAGAGATGGAAAGGACCTTCAGGGTCATCTAACTACTTGCTATCTCTTCAGATATAAGTATTAGGATGAAAAATGTTAGAACTATATAATTTATAGGTATTTATAAATCACAGATAATTAAATTTGTTTTTTAATGCACATAGTATTCTTTACTTTGGCATATTTGTAAACTAAAGTCCTTGATTTATGTCATTTATTTTTAGCTTCCACTTCCTTTGGAGTCTGTAAAAGAGATGCTTAATTCAGTATTTATAAATCACAGATAATTAAATTTGTTGTTTAATGTACAGTCTTTACTTTGGAATATTTGTAAACCAAAGTCCTTGATTTATGTCTTTTTTTTTTAGCTTCCAGTTCCTTTGGAGTCTGTAAAAGAGATGCTTAATTCAGTAATGCAGGAACTCGAGGAATATAGTGAAGGAGGTCCTCATTGTAAAAATGGTTCACCCCGAAATATAGATTCTGAAATAAAACATTCTACACCGTCTCCAACGAAATTTTCTTTGTCACCAAGTAAAAGTTACAAGGTATGTAGCAAAGAAAAAGTGTTTTTTTTTTTTAATTTTTCAAATGCTTCATTAACTTCTGATTTACATCATTCATTTTTGCCAGATTTTGTTAAAAATTTTCTCCCCGTTTTTCCCCTACCCACCACCCCAAAATAGCAATCCCACAGGATATCCCCTCCTCCAATCTGTTCTCTCCCATATTTTCTCCCATACCCCCTTCGACTTTTCTAGTAGGGCACAGTGGATCTCTATGCTCCAGTGCCTGTATATCTTATTTCCTCATTACATGTAAAATAGTATTAACAATAGTATATATAATTTTAAACATTTGATTTTAAAACTTTGAATTCCAGATTCATTCCCTTCCTCCCTTACCACCCATCCTTACTGGGAAGATAAGCAGTTCAGTATAGGTTGTATATGTGTAGCTAATGCAAAACATTAACATAGTAGATAATTTTTTTTTTTTTGCCTTTTGGAGGGCAATGTAACTTGCCCAAGGTTACACGGCTAGTATTTTTGTGTGGGTGTTAAGTGTCTCAGGCCAGAACTGAAATTGGGTCCTCTCGACTCTGGGGCCAGTGCTTTACTCACTGTGCCACCTAGCTGCCCAACATAGTAGATATATTGTAAAAGACTGACTATATTTCCCTCCCTCCTACCCCACCTCCCACTTGTTCTATTCTCTACTTTGATCCTGTCCCTTTTCAAAAGTGGGTACTTCCAACTTCGCTCCCCAACAGCCTGCCCTCCCTTCCATCATCCCCTTCTCCCCTACTCTCCTGTAGGGTGAGATACCCTATTTAGTGTGTATTTCATTCCCTCCCCGAGCCAAATTCAATGAGAATAAGGCTGACCTATTCCCTTTTGCCTTCCTATTCTTCCCCTTGATTGTAAGCATTTTCCTTTGCCTCTTCTAAATGAGATAGTTTACCCCATTCTGTCTCTTTCCATCTCCTCTCATTATATTCCTCTCTCACCTCTTATTTTACCTTTTAAGTATCATCCCTTCCTATTAAATTGGTCCTGTGCCCTGTATCTATGTATACCTGTAATCATATATACACACATTCATGTATGTATTCATATGCCTGTATACCCTCCAATATAGCCATATATATATTTCTATTTCCTTCAACTATTTTCATACTGAGAAAAGTTTCATCAGTTACAATTATCGTTTTTCCATGTAGGAATGTTAATAGTTCAACTTCGATAAGTGGCTTCTCATTTCTTTTCTCTGTTTACCTTCTCAAGCTTCTCTTGCTTCTTGTATCTGAATGTCAAATTTTCTATTCAACTCTGTTTTTTTCATCAAGAATGCTTGAAAGTCCCCTATTCTACTGAATGACCATATTTGCCCCTGAAACATGATACTCAGTTTTGTTGAGTAGGTGATTCTTGGTTTTAATCCCAGCTCCTTTGCCCTCCAGAATATCATATTCCAAGCCCTTTGATCCCTCAGTGTAGAAGCCACCAGATCCTGTGTTAGCCTGATTGTTTTTCTGCAATATTCAAATTGTTTCTTCCTGGCTGCTTGTAATATCTCCTTGATCTGGGAATTCCGGAACCTGGCTATAATATTCCTAGGAGTTTTCTTTTTGGGATCTTTTTTGGGAGGTGATTGGTGGATTCTTTCAACCTCTCTTTTTGCCTTCTGGTTCTAGAACATCAGGGCAGTTTTCCTTGAGAATTTCTTGGAGGATGATTTCTAGGTTCTTTTTTTGAACATGGCTTTCAGGTAGTCCAATAATTTTTAGATGATCTCTCCTGGATCTATTTTCCAGGTCAGTGGTTTTTCCCATGAAATATTGCACATTGCCTTCTATTGTTTCATTTGTTTGGATCTGTTTAACAGCCTCTTG
Source organism: Petaurus breviceps papuanus (assembly GCF_028583685.1). Lineage (NCBI taxonomy): Eukaryota > Metazoa > Chordata > Mammalia > Diprotodontia > Petauridae > Petaurus > Petaurus breviceps. Next base: position 7,099,394 of record NW_027185863.1, read on the forward strand.
ATTTCTCTTAATGGCACTAGCTTCCTTTTGGTCCATTCTAAATCTGAGGGAATGATTCTGCTCAGTGAGCTTTTGAGATTCTTTTTCCATCTGGCAAATTTGGCTTTTTAAGGCATTCTTTTCCTCATTGCCTTTTTGAGCCTCTTTTGCCATTTGAGTTAGTCTGTTTTTTAAGGTGTGTTTTCCCTCAGCCAGGCTGTTGACTCTCATTTTGTAATTTTCTTGCATTGCTCTCCTTTCTCTTCCCAGTTTTTCCTCCACTTCTCTTATCTGCTTTTTAAGGTCCTCTATGGCCTGTAACCAGCTCATACTTTCCTTTGAAGCTTTTGGTGCAGGAGTTCTGACCTCACTGTCTTCCACCTGTTCCATGCTTTGATCCTTTTTCCCCCAAAATAGGAGTGTAATGTTGGATTCTTCTGTCTGTTTTGTTTTCTTTGCCTGGTCATGTCTCCCCTCAGTCACTTGATCCCTGGGCTTTTTGCCCCAGTAGAACTCTGCCACCAGACAGGGGAGCTTCTGTCCCAAATGCTGGGCTTTCTTAGCTGCTGGTAGTTGGGTGCCCTCTCTGAAGCCTCCACACACTCTGGCAAGCTGGTCACACACCCCAGGACCTCCACCCTAGACTGCAGTCCAGATCCAAGCAGGTTAAAGCAAGAGTGAATACCCCTCAGCCTGGTTGCTTGGTCCCCCTACAGTCTGCAGACCAGGAGCTGAAGCTGCAACATTGCGCCGGCTGTGCCAAGGCATCTCAGCGGCTTCTCGCCGGCCTGACGCAGTCCTAACTGCTGGGTCCCAGAGTGCACACTGCACTGACCTCTCACTTTGTCCTTCGCATCTTTGTGTTGATAAATCTGGAAATGGCCACAATTGGTGGTGATCTGGAGTCCCTCTAGTTGGTGGCTGGTCAGGCCCGCCCTGGGGCTAAAACCTCTGGCTCGCCTCCCAGAGTGCTGCACTGGCCGATTCCTGCCGGCCTGCTGGGCTGTCCTCAACGGGAGGTTAGCTTCTCTGTGTCATTATGTGGGTTCTGTAGCTCCAGAGTTTGTTCAGAGTCCCCTTTTACATTAATTGGGGAAGGTGGAAACTGGAGCCAGGAAGAGGTCCTATTTCTACTTCACCATCTTGACTCCGGGATTTCCAGAAAAAGTGTTTTTTTTATCAAGTAATAGGTGATCTCTCTAAACATTTGTGTTTTTGTTTTTTTTTTTAAGTTTTCTCCTAAAACTCCTCCTCGATGGGCAGAAGATCAAAATTCTTTATTGAAAATGATCTGCCAACAAGTAGAAGCCATTAAGGTAAATTTCTAAATTTTCTTGAAGTGATTGTAGCATAGGAATTTAGTCATACTCTGTGCATTTATTTACAGGTTGTTTGAAACAGAGTGTTTAGGTCAGAATTTCGTTACTGGCCAGATACTTGTTACTGGCTAGTGTTTCAGGAAACAGTAGCTATAATGTCATCTTTAAAATAACGTGACAAAGCAGACTCCCAAGAGGAAGTTAAGGAATATCAGAATTATTTTAGAGTTTAGATCATGAAAGGAACTCTCAGCCAGTACATCACTGTTGTTATAACTGTCGTGAATAAAGGAGATTTAACTGCTTTTTTAAAAATTCGCCTGTTGAGATAAACTTTCATAGTTGTGACAAGTAAAACGAAATTTTCTCTTAAATTTTTTTTAATCATCCCAGGAACCTTCTAGTATGGAAATAAAGTTTTACTTTGAATTAGTTCAACAGTTTGGGAATCTTTTTTAAACACTATATTTGAAGTGAAACAAATGTTTGAGGTTGCATGGAGATTAAAGCACTTGCTTGGGAGTCAAGAGGTCTGCCTTTGGGTGGGTCACTAACCTCTGTAGAATTCAGTTTCCTCAAATGTAAAATGAGATTGTTGGCATGTGGTGATCTATGATGTTTCTTTTAGCTTAAATTCTGTGACTTTCCTTGCTGGAAATAAAGATGATTATGATTAGCATTTATATAGGAGTTGAAAACTTGCAAAGTCCTTTATAATATTATTTCATTTTATCCTCATTTACAAGTCTGTGAGGTTGATGTGCTATTGTTATCCCTATTTTAAAGATGAGGAAGCTGAGGCAGAAAGAGGTTAAATGACTTAGTAACTAGTATTTAATTAATTTTGAACTCAGGTTTTCCTGATGTTAGGTTTAGCACTCAATCCACTCAGTATACTACTTAACCTAGTGCCTTTTAAAAAATTATAGTCTGGGGTAGCTAGGTAGTGCAGTGAATAGAAGCACTGGCCCTGGAATCAGGAGGACCTGAGTTCAAATCAAGCCTCAGGCACCTAACAGTTACTAGCTGTGTGACCTTAGGCAAGTCACTTAACCCCAATTCCCCTTTCTTCCCCTCTCCAAAAAGAAAAAAAAATGTAATCCAGAAGGATATCATAAGTTACAATTTAATCCTTATCCATAGCAGAAATCCCCTTTTCAATGTCCATGTAAGCTGGACTTGAAGCTTCTTTTGATCTCTTCTGGTTTTAGAGACTTATATTTCTTAGGTTTGTGATTTTGATTTGGTGATTAGTGTTTTCCAAACTATTGTTTACTTCTCGGTTTTCATTTCATCTGTGGAACATCTGAGATTAAGTGACTTTGAGAAGGAAAAAATTAAGCAATGATATAATAGGAATAAAGTATTATTTCTTACTTTGAAAAAGTAGGATTATATATAGCATGATCCTTGAATGATTTTTTGATGATATTCTGTTAAAAAAATGAAATGCCTTCCAGTTTTTATGGAGCAGGAATGGATACCTTGTATTGCTGTGGACCAGCATCTGCATGTGATTTGTAGTTTGTTTTGTCAAAGTGCATACATTGTTTGCATATTTTTAAAAACTATACTTAATAAACTATATATGTCTTAGTCCAATTTAAGACTAGTGTTTTTCTAACTATAAGCCATTAACAAAGTAGTTGCAAAAAATATCTTGAAGAAAGATTGTAATTTAAAAAGGGGTGGCTAACATGGTGCAGTGTATAGGGCACCAGCCCTGGAGTCAGGAGAACCTGAGAACTTAACATCAGAACTTAACACTTACTAGCCATGTGACCTTGGGCAAGTCATTTAACCCCAATTGCCCTCCCCTCCAAAAAGCAAAGAAAAAAAGATTGTAATTAAAAAGAAAGTTTCATTGTTGCCTTAATTTTTTTTCACACTGAACATTATTGATATTTCCTCCTCCTCCCCCCCTCAGAACCCCTTCTTTGTTAGGTAAAACCAAAAAACAGATTCTGCTAGATGACCATGTCTAGTATATACAATTTCTCTTACATCTCTCCCAAAAGGAAGGATAGATGTATCATCTGTACTTAGGAACCAAATTTTTGAATTTAATTTAAAAAAAGCTGTACTCTTGGAGTCCTTTTTCCCATATACTCTCAACAGGAGTGAGCCACTTTCAAAATTCATACTATATCGGGCAAGTCATGTGCTTTTTTCATACTATCTAGAAGAGTTCTTAAACTGAGGTGAATTTGTTTAATAGTTTGATTTTTAAAAAGTATATGACATTGGGCAATTCACTTAAACCTATTAATGCCCCTCGTGGAACTTACTAAAAGCAGGAGAACTGAATCTTTTTTTTCCTCTGTCATTTATATTTTGATTATCTGGTGAAGCCCCTGGTTGCCTTCTCATATTTTTAAATATATGAAATAAATGTTTACAAACCAATTATATTGAAACAGATTTGAAAATGTTTTTAAAAGTTCGGATGCCAGGTTAACCATTCTTACATTAAGTTGGAGAACAGGTGGTTTATCTGCATTAATAGAGAGCATTTTTGCACAGGTAGTCCCCTATAGGAATGAAAACATAGGGCTGTTCAGTCCCTTCTTTCATTACCCTCCCCCCAAAAGAAGAAAATAAACCAACCCAGGTATTTTATACTGGCTATTTTCTTATTATTTCCATTTTCTTTCTTAAAAAGTGCATTTTCATTCCCTCAGTTTGCTTTTCTGGGAAGGTAGTACCAACCTATATCAGTTTCAGGATTTAATAAGAAGTTTGAGTGGTGTTTTTTTGCCAAACTTTTGCATCACTGTCCATGTTAAAAGCAGTTATAAAAGGAAGTATAGTAGCCTTCATATAAAAGAGAAAAGATGAAAGAGTGTTTTTTAAAGTGCCTTGCTTTTCTTGTCTCAAGGGCTGGTGCTCTATTCACTGTGCTACCTAGCCACCCTGGAGTATAATTTTTTAAAAGGCGCTAGGTTAAGTGGTACAGTGAGTGGATAGAGTGCTAAGCCTAACATCAGGAAGACCTGGGTTCAGAATTAAATATTAGACACTAGTTACTAAGTCATATAATCTCTTTCTGTCTCAGCTTCCTCATCTTTAAAATAGGGATAATGATAGCACCTCAACCTTGATTGAACTGTTTGCTGTTATAATTGTCATTATTTATGTAGCTCTTTAAGAATTTCAAAGAGCTTTACAAACATCATCTTGATTTTCTCTCTGCAACAGTCTTGTGAGATAGGTATTGTTATTATCCCTATTTTATAGTTGAGGAAACAGACTGAGTGAAATCAAACAACTTGCCCAGGGTCATATAGCAAGTAAGTGACTGAGCCAGGATGTGAATTCCAGACTCCAGGTCCATTACTCTGTCCACTGTACTGCCAAGCTGTCTGTAGAACAGTAAACCCCACACCAGTAGCACTTTAAACCTTTGAACCTGACTTTCAAAAGCATGTAAGTTTTTTAAAAAAGGAACCTATTAATTTCTGGCATAAATCAATATCTGGCACCCAGAGCCCTTCAAAAAGGTAATTATTAGTATATTGCTAATGGACATTTTATGTAGCTATTTGATGGATTTTAAATATTTGTTTTTCTGATGTTCTGATAATTTTAATACTTTTAAGTAACTAGCTGAGAACTAATTCAGATTGAATTACATTTAATAGAAAGAAATGCATGAGTTGAAGCTAAACAGCAGTAATTCTACTATGTCTCCACACCGTTGGCCTGCGGAAGCCTATGGAACAGATTCAGTGCCTGATGGGTATCAGGGATCACAAAATTACCATGGGGCTCCACTAACAGGTAGTGCATTTTAAATTAAAAAACTGTTAAGCTTTTTCTTTCTGTTTTAAATAGGCAACTTTGAAGCAACTTGGATGAAATCAATCCTGTATTTGTTTTAACAACTTACTAAAGTTCTATAGCTATCCCTGTTATCAGAAGAAAGTTTGTATCTTGTATTGTGATGGAACTATTCACTACAAAGTTACAAAATTCTGACCTCTGGAAATATACTATATTAAATTGTTTTCTTCTGGTAGAAAAAAGATAGGGCATTTCATGCTGGCAGACATAGAGATGAAAATGATTTTTTTTTTCTGTCTAAATAATTTTGCTTTTCAAATGGGGAATAGAGAAAAGAGCTTTCAAGAAGAAAAGAATACTCGAACATCAGGGAAATTATTTTAGATGTAGGATCTATGAGGGAGGGTAAAAACAGGAAGATTATTTTAGCCAAAGTTCCAGCCAGTGGCTTTGGTGGCTTGCCTGGATATTTGGATATGGTATAGTCAGAAAACTGATAGGAGTTTTGTCACTGGAATACTGGAATAGCATATATGCAGTGATGTATAATTTCAAAATAATATTCTGATCATTGCCTATGCTTGACTATGTAAGGTTCTTCTTTCAGTATAAATTTAAAAATACTTTTTTTGTAAAGAGATTATAGATTTCTGTTAAGTACTAAAAAGATAAACCTTGTGGTGGCAGCAAAGTCTTATCTGTAAACAAATTAGAAAGGGGGGTAGGGGGAGCCTTTAGTTCTCAGTATTGATAGTAAATGTTACAAACAATAAAGTCTGAAAGGTATTCAGACCTTTGAGAATTTAAGTAATTAGCATCTTACATTTATATAGATTGCATTTCCTACTTTCTATCTAGCATTCTTTTTACTTTGCTTTTCGATAGCTTTGTAGGAAGTAAATAAGACAGGTGTTTAAAACTTGCCAACAGAGGCATACACATTCATGGATTTTGTTACCCCACAAATAATTGACAAGACTGGCCCAGTCCTTTTAGGTGTTATGTGGAAATAAGCATTCACCCAGGGAGACTTTAATTCACTTGTACTATTTAAATTTGAACAGATTTTTTTTCTCTTTTTCAGTTGCAACTACTGGCCCTTCGGGGTATTACAGTCAGTCCCCAGCATATAATTCCCAGTATCTTCTCAGAACAGCAGCTAATGTTACACCGACAAAGGTAATGAAAGGAAATATTTATAAATACTCTTATCTTAGTTAGTTTTTCCTCTTCAGAGTTTAGGCCTTTGAAGAATTTAAGAGATCACTCAGAACCAAAACTTGTAAAACTCTCTCATATTAGACAGTATAGTTTACATTTCTTTCCAGGTTTTAAAGAAAAAAAATATCTTTATATGTGGGACTTCTTTTTTATAATATTTGTAGCAGAGGTAAAATTTCTTATTCTTCTACCCATTTTGAGGGAGAAGGGGGAAGAGTCTTTGTTATGCTTTTTCCAGTCATCATTGTGTTAAGCTCCTGTTGACTTGGAAACTTGTTTTGCTGTCTTTGTCCACGTACAAGAATAATGGCAGGAAGTAGGTGTTCGTAGCTTATAATATGGCACAAGATCATTTGATCACATATATTTGCTTAAGGGAATGCTTTGGGTCTTCAGTGTGAGCCTTCATGGTATCGCTTCACACCCATTAACTCTAATAATTCTCTGAGATTTATTAAAAATATTTTGGGAGATGGCAAGAAATAATAAGTTTGAATATCTATAACAAAATCCCATTTTTGTTTTTTAAATTTATAGGCTCCAGTTTATGGCATGAACCGGCTTACACCTCAACAGCATATTTATGCTTATCCACAACAAATGCATACACCTCCAGTGCAAAATCCACCTGCTTGTATGTTCTCTCAAGAAATGTATGGCCCTCCATTGCGTTTTGATTCTCCTGCAACTGGAATTCTGTCACCACGAGGAGATGATTACTTTAATTATAACGTTCAGCAGACAAGTACAAATCCACCTTTACCTGAACCAGGTTATTTCACAAAACCTCCAGTTGTACCTCATCCTTCAAAATCTGCAGAATCCAGGGTTATAGAATTTGGGAAATCTAACTTTGGACAGCCTATGCCTGGTGAAGGAGTGAGGCAACCTTTGACAACATCAGCACAAGTGACACAGCCAACTACCTTTAAATTTAACTCCAATTTTAAATCCAATGATGGTGACTTTACATTTTCATCACCTGAAGTTGCGGGTCACCCTCCTCCTCCTGCAGCTTTTGGTAACAGTGAGAGCCTTCTAGGTCTCCTAACTTCAGATAAACCTTCACACGATGATGGCTACAGTGGAGCAAAACCAGTTCCTAGTCAGACAGGTGCACCAAGGAATACGTTCAGTTTTGGTAGCAAAAATATTTCCAATGTTTCATTTACAGAAGGCACGGGACACAATCAATGTAAAAATTCTCTTTTTGGTCGTAATGATGATGTGTTTACTTTCCAAAGTCCAGGCAAAACAGTATTTGGGACACCGACTCCAGACTTAGCAAGTAAGAGTCATGAAACAGAAGGAGGAAGTGCTCATGGTGAAGATGATGATGATGGCCCTCACTTTGAACCAGTAGTTCCACTTCCTGATAAGATAGAAGTGAAAACTGGTGAGGAAGATGAAGAAGAATTCTTTTGTAATCGTGCAAAATTGTTCCGCTTTGATGCAGAATCCAAAGAATGGAAGGAGCGAGGTATTGGCAATGTCAAGATACTGAGACATAAAACTTCTGGTAAAATTCGTCTCCTCATGAGACGAGAGCAAGTACTCAAAATTTGTGCAAATCATTATATAAATCCAGATATGAAACTGACACCCAATGCTGGCTCAGATAAATCATTTGTGTGGCATGCTCTCGACTATGCAGATGAATCACCAAAGCCAGAGCAACTTGCTATTAAATTTAAAACTCCAGAGGAGGCAGCTCATTTCAAACGCAAGTTTGAAGAGGCCCAGGAAATCTTAAGAGCTTCAGCTTCAAATGTTTCCACAATAAATCAGAATGTTAGGGTTTTGAAAGACACCAAGAACCAAGAAAGCAAGGATGCTGGAAAACCTGACCCAGGACATACAAATTTTGGTTTCCAGATTTCAAAGAAAGATGGGCTATGGGATTGTACCAGTTGTTCAGTGAAGAATGTTGCAACAGCAAAGAAATGTGTATCATGCAAAGCCCTGAATCCAAATAACAAGGAACTTTTGGGCCCACCATTAGTTGAAAACACTCCAACTTTTAAGCCTGGCACAGAAAAAACTCAAGACGGATTTGGATTCATGTTTGCCAAGAAAGAGGGTCAGTGGGATTGCAGTGTGTGTTTAGTGAGGAATGAACCAATGGCATCTAAGTGTATAGCCTGCCAGAATACCAACACAACAAATAAAAGTGTTCCATCATTTAGTCAACAAGCTTCCCCCAAGTTTGACCAAGGAGATCTTTCTAAGCCTATTACTAGTGATTTGGGAACTCTATTTCCGAAGAAGGATGGCCAGTGGAATTGCAGTGTGTGTCTGGTACAGAATGAAGTAAGTGCTAAAAAATGTGTTTCTTGTCAGAATCCAAATTCACAAAGTCAACCCAGTTACAAGATTCCAGCACCTACTGCTTTGAAGCTTAATACTTCAGAGTCCAGCAAGTCTACTAAGGATGGATTTGAGGGAATGTTTACTAAGAAAGAAGGACAGTGGGACTGTAGTGTTTGCTTAGTACGAAATGAAAGCTCTTCCTCCAAATGTGTGGCCTGTGATGCACTAAATCCAGTCAGTAAACCTGTTGCAGAAGCTTCTTCAGATTTTACATTTGGTTTCAAAAGTAAATTATCTGAACCTTCTGGGAGTCAGATGGCTACTGGCTTTAAGTGTGACTTTTCAGAAAAAGGTTTTAAACCTGACAGTGCAGATCAGGGTTTTAAATTTGGTCATGCTGAGCAAGGAAGCTCACCTTCTTCCTTCACATTTCAAGTTCCTGCTAGTACAGAAGCTAAACCTACAAAAGAAGGATTTAGTTTTACTATGCCTGCACCTGCTGGTGGATTTAAATTTGGCATACAAGAATCTGGTGATCAAAAGGGTGATGAGAAGTCCATCGAAGGAGATGCTGCTTCCAAGTCTCAAGATGTTAATAACAAGCAAAATAATAGTGATTTAGTTTTTGGACACAGCAGTAGCAATTTCACTTTTGCTGACCTTGCAAAGTCAGGGGAAGGCTTTCAGTTTGGCAAAAAAGATCCAAATTTTAAAGGATTTTCAGGGGCAGGTGAAAAACTTTTTTCATCACAGAGTGCTAAAATGTCCCCTAAGGCCAATACATCGTCAGACCTTGAGAAAGATGACGATGCCTATAAGACCGAGGACAATGATGATATCCACTTTGAACCTGTAGTTCAGATGCCTGAAAAAGTGGAACTTGTTACAGGAGAAGAAGACGAGAAGGTCCTTTATTCACAAAGGGTGAAGTTGTTTAGATTTGATGCAGAGATAAGTCAGTGGAAAGAAAGGGGTCTAGGAAATTTAAAGATCCTTAAAAATGAAGTCAATGGCAAACTAAGAATGCTGATGCGACGAGAACAAGTGCTGAAGGTGTGTGCCAATCATTGGATCACGACTACAATGAACCTGAAGCCTCTGTCCGGCTCAGACAGAGCGTGGATGTGGCTAGCCAGTGACTTTTCTGATGGAGATGCTAAACTTGAACAGTTGGCAGCTAAGTTTAAAACACCAGAGCTGGCTGAAGAATTCAAACAGAAATTTGAAGAATGCCAAAGACTTTTACTAGACATACCCCTTCAAACACCTCATAAACTTGTAGATACTGGCAGAGCTGCCAAACTAATACAGAGAGCTGAAGAAATGAAAAGTGGGCTAAAAGATCTCAAAACATTTTTGACAAATGACAAAAAACTCACTGAGGAAGAGAATAACAATTCAAGTTTAGCAGTCAGTACTTCTGACTTAACAGTAAAGCCACATGCTGAAACCACTGGACCTTCATTAGAATGGGATAACTATGACTTAAGAGAAGATGCTTTGGATGATAGTGTAAGTAGTAGTTCAGTATATGCATCTCCATTATCAAATAGTCCTGTGAGGAAAAATCTCTTCCGTTTTGGTGATTCAACAACAGGATTTAATTTCAGTTTTAAATCTGCTTTGAGTCCATCTAAATCCCCTGCCAAGCTGAATCAGAGTAGAACTTCTGTTGGCACTGATGAAGAGTCTGATGTTACCCAAGAAGAAGAAAAAGATGGACAGTACTTTGAGCCAGTTGTACCATTACCTGATCTGGTAGAAGTGTCCAGTGGTGAGGAAAATGAGCAAGTTGTCTTTAATCATCGAGCCAAGCTCTATAGATATGACAAAGATGCTGGCCAGTGGAAGGAAAGAGGAATAGGCGATATAAAGATTTTGCAGAATTATGATACTAAACATGTGCGAATCGTGATGCGAAGAGACCAAGTGTTAAAACTGTGTGCCAATCATAGAGTAACACCAGACATGACTTTGCAAACAATGAAAGGGACGGAAAGAGTTTGGGTTTGGACTGCTTGTGACTTTGCTGATGGAGAAAGAAAAGTAGAACAATTAGCTGTTCGTTTTAAACTACAGGATGTTGCAGATACATTCAAACAAATTTTTGATGAAGCAAAACAGGCCCAAGAAAAAGATATCTTGCTAACACCACACTTTTCCCGTGCTGCCACTCCTCGAGAATTCCCATGTGGTAAAATTGCAGTAACTGTATTAGAAGAAACCACAAGGGAGAGAACAGATTTAAACGAGGGTTCTGAAACAACAGATACAATTCCAGAAGCAGGAGAAGTATGTAGCACTTCTGAAACACCAACAAAAGCCGTTGTTTCTCCTCCAAAGTTTGTGTTTGGCTCTGAATCTGTTAAAAGCATTTTTAGTAGCGAGAAATCAAAGCCATTTGCGTTTGGCAACAATTCAGCTACAGGTTCTTTATTTGGATTCAGCTTTAATGCATCTTTGAAAAACAAAAGTGGGGAAGATGTTTTAGGTGAGGTTGGAAGAAATTCAGAACCTAGTAAATGTGAAGCCCAGAAGAGCTCAGACATCAAGCCGTTTGCAGAAAACAAAGTCGAAAAGCCTTCGACTCCTTTTCCAAAGGAAGAGCCCTCAACTAACTATGTATTTAAAACATTAGAGAAGGGTAAGTGTAAAGTTAATTTTTCATATTTAAAAATATTCTTATGTTTAAAAACTTAATGCCAGTTACTTTGTTTTGTACACAAATATATATTAGTAGGAAACTGTGTTCATTTGAATTCTTTTATAGACAAGTTTTAGAATACTTCTCAAATACTGTTCATGAGCAGGTATTTTTTAGGCCAGTTTCTGGTAAAAATCTTGGTCTCGAATAGAATTCTTAATATTTGACATGAGGTTTAAATCTCAAGGAAATTAACAGGATTAGCATTTTACTGTAACATTTGATTTAAGATTGCATTTAGTAAAGGTACTTGGTGCAGATTATTAGATTTTTTTTTTTAAGCAATCGGGGTTAAATAACTTGCTCAGGGTTACACGGCCAGTTATTTCTGGGTGTGGTGCTAAGTATCTGAGCCCGGATTTGATCCCCAGGTCATCCCGACACTGGAGCCTGTGCTCTTACTCGCTGAACCACCTGGCCGCCCCAAAGCAATTGGGGTTAAGTAACTTGCTCAAGGTTACACGGCCAGGTGTTTCTGGGTGGGTGCTAAGTGTCTGAGCCCGGGATTCGATCTTCAGGTCATTCCAACACTGTAGGCGGTGCTCTTACTCACTGTGCTACCTGGCCACCCCTTACTAGATTTTTTTAAAGGAGATATAACTTATCCCTAGAATGTTTAATTTTATCAACCAAAATTATGAGACCATTAAACTTGAATTCAGAGCTAATTTAAAAAGTATTTCAACCTCATAGAGGTGGAGGGTCTTTCATTACTCTTATTTAGTATTGTATCCTATGAAGACATTTTAAATTTCTGATGCTCTGCATTTTTTCAGTTTGAGTGTGACTTGTACTTTTGGTATATGACAATACCATATATGCTTTTGATATGAATTGAATTTGAGCTTAGAGCTTATATTAAATGAACTTTTATCTAAATGGATGGTAGTTGAATTGTAGATGAATCTGGGGAATGCCTGACCAATTGAGAATTTGGTCATCTGTATTATGTCATATGAAACAGTTTTATATTAGGGGACATGGATAAGCTTATTTGGCTATGGAACATGTTGGGCAAAAAAGTAAATACCTCCTTGATTGGGGGTAGGTTGAGGAAATTTTGGTTCCAAATTAAAGAAATTAAGCTCATTTTGTTTTTTAAAATGTTGCACATTTTAAGTATTTTTGATATATAATTTAATAGCTATACTTTAGATACAATTTGGAAAAGTTATTTTTTAAACTTTTTTTCATGTTTAGATACATTCTGAAAATACTTGAAAAACATTACGATTTCATAGAGGTGTAGCATCACTTACAAAAAGGATAGTTTTCAATATGTAAATATGTATTTGTACTTTAAAGCAGGGATTCTTTTACCCTCTTTTCTGTCCTGTACTTTTCTGGCTTCATCATTTCTCAGAATGTTTTCAAATATACAAAATATAAGATTACCAAGAAAACCAATTACATTGAAATATATTTATCAAAATATTTTTTTAAAAGTTCACCTTAGCTTTTAAAGAACATTCTTTTTCTTGTGCATTTTTAACTTTCCCACACAACCCCTGCAAAACTTGGTTAAATGGACAATTCACTTTCAGATATGCAGTCATTAAGAGTATATCTGTTTAAGTGCAGGTTAATAGATTAATTACACATAATACTGAAATTTTGTTGTTAGGTACAGTATTTTGTTAAAGGCACATGTAAAATCTTTTATAAGTAGATCAAATATGAATGTTTGTGGCTTTTTGTGTACTGTTTGTATCCCTTGTTTAAAAATGGTTGTACTCCTAAGTAATTTTCTAGGTGAAGTTTAGTTTTAACTTTGTCCTCAAATTTTGTATCCCTCTGATAATAATATATTTTGTTAACTGAAAGGATGCTCTCCATAAACTTTAAGAAATTGGTAGTGAATTTTGGCAGAAGTTGGTTTTTGTTTTTAAAAATGAACTACGCAGTATACTTTGGGAAGGATAGCAGTTATTTTAAATTAAGGGTATTCAGATAACTGATCTACTTATACAAACCTAAAAGTAGTTGTTTGCAACAAAGTTAGACTGTCTTATGTGTTTTATTTCTGGCAATTAACATTAACTTTCTTTTTAGACAGTCCTCCAAGCATGCATTTGATTTCATATAAGATCATAGATCTTGAGCTGGAAAGTACCTCATAGGCCATCTAGTCCTACTACCTCATTTTACAGATGAGGAAACTGAGGCTCACAGGGGTTAAAGGACTTGCCACAGGTAGTGTCAGAATCAGGTCCTGACAAAAATTCTTTTTTTTTTCTTTTTGGAGGGCAGTTGGGGTTAAGTGACCTGCCCAAGGCTAGGTTTTTTTTGTGTCTTAAGTGCCTGAGGCCAGATTTGAATTCAGGTCCACCTGACTCCAGGGCCGGTGCTCTATTCACTGTGCCACCTAGCCACCCCCTGACAAATGTTCTTAACTGATATTCTCTAGCTAGAGAATGTTTAAACAGTTGCAATTACTGTTGCTTAACTAATTTGTAGAATTCACTAACTAGAAACTATAGTTATACTGGTTTAATGATTTATCTGTGGCACATCGTAGAGTATAAAAGTCTGACGTACTTTTTAAAAAGCCTATTAGGAGGTAAAAGTGGGTGCTTACCAATATTGACCTTTAACTTGCAGTCATAGTAGTTAACTGCAGAGGTGTTTTGAAGGTGTACCAGAAAAAGCACAGGCAATTTGTTTTTTAACTGAGTGTGATTTTTTTTTCCCAGAGGTGTGGTCCAAATACTCAGAGTTTGTGATTCAGTGGCAAATGATATGTGATCTCTTTAATTCTCAAGTCATTATGGGGATTGGCCTATGAAGTACGTAGTACTGGATTGGCCTATAAACTTTAGTGATTTTCTTGTGTGAGTAGGTGGGGAGGGAGGGTGTGTTTTTAAGAGAGAAAAGGAAAGTAAAATCAAGTTTTATTTTGTTCCTCTAAACACCCATATCCTTAACATTGTTTATTTTTTAGGATTTAACTTTAGTCTTTTTAAATCTAATCCAATGGCTTTTTGGACCAGTACCCCCTCCTCACAGCCTGAGAGCCAAGGTATAAAGTGCACTCAGTGTGAGATGATTTCAGTTTTCTTAGCAGTTGGCAGTCTTTGACAAAGTAGCTTTGCTTCTTAAAATTGTATTTAACAGTTTACAAAATGCATGTTAAAGAGTGCTGATTTAGGTGAAGGTTATCTGCTGATGGTTTTAACACAGTGTTATGCTTGCACACTTGTTCTCCTCCTCATTGCCTTATTCTGTTTTGAGGGTGAAGTTATAGGCAGTCATTACTCTTTGCTACGTTGATTTCACTGTTGCACTCATCTTGACACACTCCCTCCCTATCCCCTTCACTTCTCTGGGCCATTGTTCATTTGTTCCCTTAACAGTGCTGGGCAGTAGGAAATACACAATCGGGAAATAACATTACATAGTTACCTGTTATGTGTCTATTTTAGGAAACAATTTTTAAGTATTGCAAGTAAAAGGTGAATTTCTGTAGGGTATTAAGCATAGTATATTTTGAATATACATCTGTTATTAAGCTCTACTGGGTGTAGGTAGTTGAAATGTTTTTAAAAAATCTTAGAGCCCTTGCCTTTGAAAAAAAATTAGAACTGTGCTCTAAACTGAAATGGGACAGCAAGAATCAGACTTGGGCATATCATTCAGAACATTTGATTTGGAAGAGACTTAGATACTCCCAGGATTAGATTGGAATAGGTTCTAAAACAAGCTTGCATCTTAGAAGTAAGGACATTTTTAAGAGTCCTAGAAAAATGAAATGACTTGCAAAGATTACAAAGCTAGGATAAAAACCTAGGATCTCCCGATTTCATTTCTTGTCTGATGATCACTATACAATGTGTATGCCCTTTTCCTTTATATTCCTCCAGCATAGTTTTATGAGTATTCTTAAATGTGTTGATGAGAGAATGTTCATTGTAAAGATGGCAAGGGAAAGGGGAGAGAATTTATTTCACTTACAATTGATTAAGGAATGATCACTATTATGCACGAATTAGTTTAATACTGTTGCTAGTCTCTTTAGCCAAAAATTTGTCTAGCTTTTTCTCAATCTATTTCCCTATCCTCTAAGCAACCAGTCATTTTTAGCATCAAGAATTTGAAGTTTTTGTATGATTTTTAGCCATAGAGGTTTTGAAGCTCCGATGAACATTTTGGGGAGAGTATTTGTTAATACTATGTTGAGCAATGTGTGAAATGGTGTGTGTGTGTGTGTGTGTGTGTGTGTGTGTGTGTGTGTGTGTGTG
>NW_027185863.1:7114957-7141392 GCF_028583685.1 Petaurus breviceps papuanus
TGTGTGTGTGTGTGTGTGTGTGTGTGTGTGTGTGTGTGTGTGTGTGTTTGTTTAAAGCCTTAGTCTGGCATATAAGGAATGTCCAAACTAATATCACATAACATTTTGGGGGGATTTCTGAGATTTCCCTGTAGGTGAAAATCAAGTTTGACTTTTTATTTAGACCATATTATCTAATTTTATATTATGTTCTCTTAACTTAAGATATTTCATCAGTTGCATGTGCATGGCTCTTTTACTAGTTATTATTAGCATGTTAAAGGTTCTTTTCTAAGAAATTTACATTTTACAAAGTTTTAGGAATTGGATTATAATGTTATGTGTTATTTTGTCTAAATAAAAATAATGCTTTAAAACTACAGAAGATCTTGTGTTTAATGAAGGTAGCAGTGTGTATCATAAAGAATATTAAAAAAAATCAAATGATTGCTTCATGAGTTTTTTGCGTTAAAATGTAATGGTTTTTTGTATACCTTATAGAAATTATTCTGTAGTTCTGATTTTAGGCTCGAGTAGTGATATATTATTTAAAATTTAGGCTTTGTAATTTTGCTTTATTTCTTATAGCTGGGATAAAGAAGGAAACAGAAGAACTTTCCACAGATGATGTGCTCGTTGTTTATGAACTAACTCCTACTCCTGAACAAAAAGCTCTTGCTGTCAATCTTAAACTTCCTCCAACTTTTTTCTGCTATAAGAATAGACCAGATTATGTTAGTGAGGAAGAAGATGATGGTAAGGCCCCATCTCATCTCACCCTCTTACCTTCTAGTATTGTAGAAGTATAATAAACATTTAGGTATTAATATGAATATTTAAGATGTCTCACTACAGTGTTCCAGGGTTTATATAAGATTTTCCAAAAGTCTTAGTTCAGTTTTAAACTAATTAAGATATTGAAGCTTAAAACTGCACCAAGACTTTTGGGAAATCCTATATTTAACTTGTTTTGTAGAATTAGAACAATCTTAAGAATCATAGAATTTTGGAGTTGTAAGTAATCTTAGAGTCAGTCTAGCATATGTTAAAGTATGAATCCTTTCTATAACATGTACAAGTATGTTTGTGGCTACTAGGATTTTATATGTGGAAACTCCTTTCAGTGATGAAGGTTACAACCTATGACAGGAAGTTGCTTGATGCTAATGTTAAATGATTTCATCATATTCATGCAGCTAGTAAATGTCAAAAGTAGGACTTGAATAGTCTTTTTAACCCTCAAGTCTAGCATTAGATCTGTTAGGTCACATTAGCCCACTGGCTTCTATTTATATTGCTTGAATTCAGTGTTTTTTCACCTACCATCATCACATATTCACCTTCCATCATCACATATTGCCATCCATATTTCCAATATTTAATTACATTTGATGCTACCAATCATATTTTTAAGATGAAGATTTTGAATCAGCTGTCAAGAAACTTAATGGAAATTTATATCCAGATGACCCAGATGAATGTAAAGGACCTCAAGAATTTGTAACAGGTAAACTAATGCAGAATACTGGTTATATTACTTAAACATCCTGTAGATTGATAAATCTCATAGTCTTTATTTAGCATCAAACAAAAAAGTACATATGAACTTCCATGGAGATTTACTCCAAACTATACAAATTGTTCTGATAAGTAAGTGAATTTTAATGAAATTGACTATGAATGATAAATAGAAATTATATTTACCCTTTGTCTATCATTATAAACAAGATGTATGTGGCTAGGAGAAGGGGAAAAAAATCTGGCTATGAATGATAAATAGAAAGTACAATTACCCTGTTTCTAACATTATAAATAAGATGTATGTAACTAGGAGAAGGGGAAAAAAACCTGCCATTATACTGGAGGGAAAATATTCTATGGAATTAGATAATTATATTATTATACTGGGGATTACAGGAAACTACTGATTTTTATGGATTCTGGGATTTATACTCAGTTTTTTGTTTACTTTTCTTTTGCATCATTTTTTCCAATTCATGATCTTTCCCTCAAACTTTAAAAATTTTTCTGAACTTAAGAATCCCTTACCCCTAAATTCATTTTCCCCATGGTTTTTCTTCCTCTTTATTTTGACATTTCTGTTGTGTAATGGAACTGGACTATATTCTTCCAGTAGGTATTGGTCTAACATATTAATCACCTTAGGCAAAACTTACTTTAAGTTAGAATTTATCAGTAATTCCGCAGCAAGTTTACTTATTAGGTATAGATAAAACAGTCTGCTGAATTTAAAATAAATATACACTTTTATTGCAATAAGTTGAAAAGAGAACAATTGTAACCTCCCTCTTTTACTATTTATCACAGGATGAAAGGAGAGAAATTTTTTAGAATAAGTGGAAAAAGATTATTTTGATAGGGTAGACGGGCAAGGAGGGGAATGGAAAATGTAGGGAGAAGGAAAATAGTGGGAAGGAGAGGAAAGATTTCATTTTACTTTAGTAAGTGACTATCCCTATAGGGACATTTTAAAATCATTCCAGTCTCTGGGGTTGGTTCATAGAGTATATTTTAAGCCGCCTCGTCTCTGTTAATGAATTTATGTTGCTTTTGTTACATTTATTCTTGCAGGAGAAGTTCCAGACCATGATAAAGAATGTGTGATTGTCTGGGAAAAGAAGCCAACCTCTGAAGAAAAAGCGAAAGCAGAAACTCTAAAGCTCCCTCCTACTTTTTTTTGTGGTGTTTGCAGTGATACTGATGAGGACAGTAGTCATCCAGAGGACTTTAACTCAGAGGTTCGAAAAGTCCAGGAAGCAGAAGTAAGGATGTCTTTATTATTTATTTATTTGTTTTGTATAATTGATACCTGCTACATTTAGCATTAAGGAAAATGAACTGACTTTTACCTAATGTCTCATTTTACACAGATAACCTAAATTATCCTCAATATATGGATCCTTTCATTTTCCTCCTTATTGATTTTTCCCCCTTTCTGCCATATTTTTGTTTTTTTCTTTTTCTGTTTCCTTTCTTTGTGTTTTCTTTCTTTTTCTTGTTGAATATGCTTTAGGAGGGACCAGCAACACCCCATAAGCTTTCTTAAACCTACTTGCTGGGTGCCGGGTCTTAGTTCTTAAATAAATTGGCATTTTTATTCTAAAGAAGGTATTGACTGAAACAAAAGTAGATTCTTTTAAGAATTTTTAATCTAGGGCAGAATTGAAAAGAGTAGGAAATGGTACTAGAAATGTTAGTCTCTTAGTTGAGCTTGGCTAGCCAAACGTTTCATAGTTTTATTTGAAGTTAAACATTTTTATTGTGAATTAATTTGTGTGTTTTATTTTGTTTTTAGAAATCGCATGATGATGATGAAGTTACAAGTTCAACTGATACAGCATATACTAGTGGGACTAAAGTTCCTACTTCATTCATATGTAAATCTGAAGAACCTGACTCTACTACTGAATCTGCTGACAAAGCACACAGTTCATCTGGGGCTAATGACAAACCTGTAGACTTATCTAATAAAAAAGAAAATGAGGCAGATTCCACAAGCCAAGGTAAAAATTCTGCTTTACCTGTGGATAGATACGTTTTTAGGAAAATGTTTACTGAGTGACTATCCGTTATATTGGTGTATTTTAGAAGAGTTCTATTTTTTCCTGATAATTTATAAAATTGTCCTAACATGTAAATTGTGTAATGACTTAAAGTAACAGTAACCAGAAAGATGATTTACTAAATTTAGTACTGAGCTTATTTTGGTGACTTTATTAAGATGATTACAAAAGAATAATCTTTTGAGGCAAGATGGTATAGTTAACAGGGGTGAGGAACCTTTGGCCTTGAGGCCACACGTGGCCCTCTAGATCCTCAAGTGCAGCCCTTTAACTGAATTCAAACTTCACAGAGCAATTCCCCTTAATAAAATAAAAATCCTCACCCCTGCTAGTAGAAAGAGTACCAGTTCTGAAGTCAGAGAAGTCCTGAGTTCAGATCCCACTTTTATTGTTCGCTATCTCTGACTGTGGGTAAGTCACCTAACCTTGGGTGGTTTCTTCATCTGTAAAATGAGGTTAAACCAGATGACCAAGGACCCTTTCAGTTCTAAATCTGTGATCCTATGATCTGTCCTTTGAGATTACCTAATTTGAATTGCAAAGTGACTGCAATGTCCATGTAGTCTTAACTTACAGCTGAACAAGAATCTTCTTTGCACCATATATGGCAAGTTTTATGTGAAGACCTTCAGTTAGGGAGAACACTCGCCTTTGGCAGCCCATATTCTGTTTTAGATCTTTCTAGTTAAGGAAGTTTTTCTGAACTAGTTCTGCCTCTCTGGAGTTTCTTCCATTGCCTTCAGTTCTATCTTCTGAGGCTGTTTAACATATGACAGCCCTTCTTCAAATACTTGAAGACAGAATAACTCTCCCTACATCTTTTCTTCATTTCATCTTTTGATATCACAGCTGCATTTCCTTTAACTGTCTACAATTGTTACCTCTTATTTCCTCCTGCTCCTCAGCTTCTTGCAGTTTGACTCCCAGCCTCAACACTCAAATAAATAGCTCTTTAAAAAGTTGCTAATCATCTGTTAATTGCTAAATTCAGTGGACTCAGTCCTTCTTGACATTTCTGTAGTATTTGACAGTCCCTATGCTTTCTTTCTTGATAACATATCTCTTTCTTGATACCTCTTCCAGTCTAGCTGTTTGTTTCTCAGTTTCTTTACCTGGATCATCATCATTCGTCTTTCACTTTCCGAATGTGTTTGATTCCTAAGGCCCTCTTCTCTCTTGGTAATTTCATCAACTCTAATGAATTGAAAGATTATCTTTATGCAGTTGATTCTCACATATAAATGTCTAGTCCTAATTTTTCATGACTTCCAATCCCACATCATCAGCTGCCTATCAGACATTTTCAACCAACTCTTCTATAGGTATTTTAAACTTAATCTATCCAAAAAACTCATTACATCTTTTTCACTTCTCCAGACTTCCTTGTGTCTGTTGAGGGTATTTACTATCTTGGTCACTCAGGTTCTCAAACTTGACTTTATTCCTAATCCTTCCCTTTCCTAATCCTTCCCTTTCATTCAGTTGAAATATCTTGATAATTTTACCTCTACAGCATCTCTTGAATCCTTTTATTTCTCTTGTTTCAGATGACTACTACCCTAGTTTAGGCCTTTATCACCTAGACTATTTCATTAACATTCTAAATGGATTTCTTTCATCCAATTTCTCCCCTCACTAATTCATCCCTCACACAACTGATAAAAGTTGTCAAGTCACTTCCTTGCTAAGGAATCTTTAGTTTTATTCAAGACCTTCATATCTGGTACCATTCGACTTTTTCATGTTTACTTTACATTAATTTTCTTCATTCACTCTTATTTTCCATTCAAACCAACCTACTTGTTCTTTAAATTGGCATTCTCTCCACCCTCAAGCAGAGGAGGTGGGGATGGAGGGGAAGAGAGAGAGAGGGAAACAAAAGTGAAACCATGCCTTTATGGCTTCTGTAGAGTATTTGCAAGAGTGCTATATGCAAGTAGTAGTTACCTAATTATTTTTGATAACTTTTGATTTCCATAAGAAAGTATGATATTATTGTTCAACTGATACTGTATAGCTCTTAGAAATTGGAAATTGATGGACTCTTCCATTTACCTGTCTTGAATAAAGTAGTTATAACAAATCTTCTATGAAAGATATTCATTCTTTTTTATTTTATTTTTGATTTAGAAGTAGAAACAACAGTGTTATTTGGATTTGGTACTAATACGGGATTGTCATTTGCGGATTTGGCTTCTGGTAATTCTGGGGATTTTGCTTTTGGTTCAAAAGGTAAGGTAACATTAGATTCAAGGCAACTAATTTCATATATTGACTGTGTTTCAGATTTGCTGTTGTTTAAAGAGCCTCAGAAATGTAATGATCATAAAATGTTACACTGAACTATAGTATTTTAAATTAGTGGCTAGTTTCTCTCTGGTTATAGTTTTATTGATCTGGCCTCTGTCTTTGTTTTGGGGAGAGATGACATGATTGCAGATGTATTGCTTAAGTATCAGCATTGTTTTTCTAGTAGTAAAGTAAGGGTTATATGATGTTAGGCAGTGTCCCCATCTCTTATCCTAGGGAATTGAAGGATATGGGTTCAACAATATTTTATCTAGGCCCTAGTCTCCATTTATAAATCTTTAATTCATAATTGTTTTCAGTATTAAGAATTTTAAATACAAGTCCTCTCGTAAATGTTTATAAGGAATAAGTAGCATATGTTAGACATTAGATACCTTATGATAAAAGTTTTAATTTCTATATAGATGTCATTTGGCAAAGAATTCAGAATTTATGACCTACAGTAATGAATATCTAAATATCTTTAAAAATTTATTTCTTAAGATAAAAATTTCCAATGGGCAAATACTGGAGCAGCTGTGTTTGGGAAGCATGCAGTCACTAAAGGTGGAGAAGATGAAGAAGGTAGTGATGAAGAAGTTGTACATAATGAAGATATACATTTTGAGCCAATTGTCTCTTTACCAGAGGTATTAACTAAAGTTATTGATTAACAAGATGTCAATAAGATATGATGACACTTTTTTTATAGTGCTTTAAATTTTTCACAGCTGTTATGTCATTTGATCCTCATATGTTGAGGTAGGCAATACAAATATTATAGCCATTTGACTCAGCAACATGAAGCAGTATTAATGATTAGTGATATTAAGTGACTTGTCCTTATGTTTGTTGATCTTGATACATATATAATATTATATAAATAAATGTCCTATGGCATTTATTTAAGTTTTTTTTAATGCTTGTTGATTTTGAGCATTCAAAAAAAACCACCTTTTATGCTGTTTATCTCATGTGACATTTTAATATTTTTGAACAAAGACCTTATCCCAAGCTTATGCTCATAAAATATCATCCATTATACAGGCGATTTTTCAGAGTATTTGTCCTTTGGTTTTGAAGGATCTAGGATAGGGAAGGAATAACGTTTTAATTAGCTTCATCAGTGTGAAGTGTTTAGCTATCAACACATTCTAAATACAAAAGTTCCTAAAAATTATTGATTTCTAAATGAAAGGCTGTTAAATTCTTCAAGACTCTCTCCCAACAAAACATATTATGTGTGTTTAATAATAGGCTAAAAATTAGAAATAAGGGTTTTTTCATTTTTCCTCCTTTTCCTTTTCTTTCCTCTTTAACTTCACTTCTTTTTCTTTCTTTTTTTTTTTCCCACTTCATAGCATACATAGAGAAAGATGTCCGTTTCTATCAAAGCATTGCTGCCCATGTGCTTATTAGGACTTTATCCTTTCTCAACTATATAGTCTTATTAGCTGCACAGCCTTTAGTATTTTGTCACTATTAGCTTCCTAATATAAAAGTCTCTTACACTCTTCTCTTTCCTCAAATCTGTAAATCTGTAAACCTCCATCACAAAAATAC
Source organism: Petaurus breviceps papuanus (assembly GCF_028583685.1). Lineage (NCBI taxonomy): Eukaryota > Metazoa > Chordata > Mammalia > Diprotodontia > Petauridae > Petaurus > Petaurus breviceps. The sequence continues at coordinate 7,122,373 of NW_027185863.1, forward strand.
CTATATACAGCTTGTAGAGGGGAGGAAAATATGATCTCTATCAAGTAGTTGGTCCTGATATGGAAAAGGCTGAAACTTTGTTTTCAGACCTAGGAGCAATGGATAGAAATTAGATGTAGGTAGATTTCAATATAAAGAGAAAAAGCTTCCTACCACTTCCAAGTTCTTCTGAAGTAGAATAGTCTATAGCAGGAGATAGTGGGTCTCCCCTTTGGGCTTCAGCGTAACTGGGGTGACCCTTTTTGACCCTGTCAGGGTTGTTGCAAATAAAGTTGCTCTCTATCATCTTTGAGAGTTTTTCCAAACCTGTGATTTGATTTGATTCTGTGATTCCCTATGTGACAGAGCCAGAATTTGAACTCAGACTATTGCTTTACTGTAGTATTCTTTTCTATTTTCCTAGCAGGTATAAATATCTCAAAAGAAATCTGACTAATATAATTGCTTATTTGCTGAAAATTGATTCATGTCTTTTCAGAATTTAAAACTTTGGAGGAATTAATTTTGTATTTATTTGATTCAGCAAAAATTATTGCAAATAAGAATCTTATGAGTTTTCTCAGAAATATTTTTGTTTGTGATTAAAGAAGTCCAAATGATCAGATGTTTACTTTATCATAGATATTGCTTAATAGATGTTATATGTAAAATGGAATGTCTAGGATAGTGCTGAGAAGGACTGATTATTTTCTGAGTGAAGTCCTAGGTCACAATTTATTGTATTGAGATTACAATTATTCCCTTACTCGCAAGACAGCTATTTGATAATTTTAAAACTCAAGAAAATGTATAAAGTTTCCATTCTCTATGCCATAAGAAAATGTTACTTGGTCAACAAATTGGGAGTTTGGTTAACTTCACCTATTAGTTAGTTTTTTCTACATCAAGAATAGAAACATTTTGAAAGTGCTTTTATACCTAAAGTAGCAATGCATATAGATTTTTGAGACGGAAAACATTTAATTTCTAAGAGAAAAAGATAAACAAAAGGCAGGAAGAGAATCTGTACTTCCTGTCAGTGGCCTAGCCAAATGTAGTATACTGCTAACACTAAAAGGTATTACTGAAATACTGTTTTGGTAAATACCATTACCCCGAAAAATGACACATACAGACAGAGCTTAAAATAAATCTTAACCAATGGTCACTTGGAATTTGTAGTATTTAACCACTTGATTTGTAGTAGTAATAATTGAGACTGAGATCAACAAGTATAGTAGGACATGATGGCTACTGGTCATATGATGTCTTACACATTATTAACCATGAAGCTGTAGCCTTCTCTGGGAGGTAGTACATGTTGCACTGATGATGAGATTGTTGTTCAGACAATCTGAAGAACATGTCAGTAGTGTTTCTATTTGTCTATTTTAGGTGGAAGTGAAATCTGGAGAAGAAGATGAAGAAATTTTGTTTAAAGAAAGAGCCAAACTTTACAGGTGGGACAGAGACGCTCTTCAGTGGAAAGAGCGGGGAGTTGGAGAGATAAAGATCCTTTTCCATACGATGAAAAACTATTATCGAATCCTTATGAGAAGAGACCAAGTCTTTAAAGTTTGTGCAAATCATGTTATTACCAAAGCAATGGAATTAAAATCCTTAAACGTTTCAAATAATGCTTTAGTTTGGACTGCTACAGACTATGCAGGTGAGTTTTAGTAGCCTTAGTACTTATTTGATTGAGTTCAAGTGTATATATAACATAGAAACTTTTCATGAGATTCAGTGTCATTAAAAGTCTTTTTTTGGCTTATAGATGGAGAAGCAAAAGTTGAACAGCTTGCAGTCAGATTTAAAACTAAAGAAATGTCTGATTCTTTTAAGAAGAGATTTGAAGAATGTCAGGATAATTTATCAAAACTGCAGAAGGGACAAGTATCACTTATAGCAGAGTTGTCACAGGAGACAAATCCCGTCGTATTTTTCGAAATATTTGCTGATGATGAACATCTGGGACGTATTACTATGGAACTGTTCTCAAACATTGTGCCTCAAACTGCTGAGAACTTCAGGGCTCTGTGCACAGGAGAAAGGGGCTTTGGTTACAAGAACTCAATTTTTCACCGTGTAATTCCAGATTTTGTTTGCCATGTAAGTATGAGCCAAGACTCAAAACTAATTTATTTTATTGGTAGAAATTGTCCACAAAAACTTTCTCCCACAATTGAGAGAAGTAACATTATTCCATTGTCCAAGTTTGAATTCCTTTTCTAGCAGTTTGCCAATTGATTTTTCCCAAATACATTTCTTAAATAATGAATTGTTTCTCAAATTTGCCTTTGGTTCACCAAATCTTTTGTAGACATTTGGTTGGAAATCTGGTGTATCCTTATTCTATTAATCTATTAGGTTTTAAGTCTGAGGTTGCAAGATCATCCTTCTCAGCCTTTCTATTGATTATGCTTCTTGACCATCTTGCCCACATCTTTGTATGTAAATTTCGTTGTGATTTTGCCTTATCCTATAAAGAAGTCCTTACTATTAAATGTATGTTAATTTGGGCCTGTTGTCATTTTTACTATATGAGTCAGAGACATTCTTCTCTTTTTACTACTGCTGTTTCACCCCCAGTTCCAGGCCCTTGTTATTTAATATAACTTGAGCTGTTGCAATAACATGCTAGCTGATCTTCCTTCCTCTAGTCTCCTCCTGTATACTATCTGTCTTGTACCTTGTTGTCAGAAGACTTTCCTAAAACATGGTTTTCTTCATGTCATTAGGAAAGGCAGTTGGGCACAGTGTGAGTACTAGATAGGGAATCTGAGGAGCTCAGTTATAATTCTGGGAAACTTAGGCCAGACTTCTGGGCATCATTTTGTTGATCTGTAAAATGAAGGGGATGACATAAAGGTTCACGTTATCTGTAAACCTATGCTCTTTTAATCCTTTCTGTCCTTGGCTTTCCCTTATGGTACAGTGGAAGGGGCAGTGATACTGAAGTCAGAGCACCTGGGCCCAAATTCTAGCTATGACACTACCTGTGTGACATTCCCTTAACATCCTTTCTCCTTAGTTTCCTTGTCTCTAAAAATGAAGGGTTTGATTAGATAGCCTCTGCGATTCCTTTTGTGGAAAACTTCTTTGAAGTTTCTTTTTAAAATGAGCTCTACGTTTAAAATAATTAAGGTTTTAATTCCTATTTATGGGTTAATATAATATTGAGTCTTGTCCTTGTTCAAAAATGGATTTTTCTAGTTTTCTAATGAATTTAATATACTTTTTTATTATTGAGGGAATTAACTTTAAGTTTTAGATTTGGTTGAGATCAACTTGTTCATAATTTATAATTGTAATCTCTTTTTAGGGAGGAGATATCACCAAAAATGATGGGACAGGAGGACGGTCCGTTTATGGGAACACATTTGAAGATGAAAACTTTACAGTGAAACATACTACTCCTGGTTTATTGTCAATGGCTAATCGTGGCCCGCACACCAATAATTCTCAATTTTTTATCCTTCTGCAGAAAGCAGAACATTTGGACTTTAAGCATGTAGTATTTGGATTTGTTAAAGACGGCATGGATACTGTGAAAAAGATTGAATCATTTGGTTCTCCTAAAGGTTTGGTGAGCAAAAAAATTATGATCACAGAGTGTGGACAAATATAAAATCACTGCTTTTTCATAGCAAACTTTTATCTTTGTAAACAGTTAAATTGAGGCTTAGCTGTTCTAAACAATATGGTGATTATTATGTTCAGCTTTTGAAAATGGACATTTCCAATGTATAAATGTAAAATTGCAGCTTATAGCTGTTGTCATTTTTTTAATGTGTTAAAATTGACATTGCATGGTGTGAAATAAAAGTTTAAACACTGGTCTATTTCAGGTGTACTTGTGTTTATGTACTCCTGACAGAGATTTGTATTAAAAATTAACATGAAATAAGTATTGTTAAAGCAATAGCCCTTCTTAGGTTGTTGAAGGAATATGACATATGAAGTTTGATTCTGTTAAATTGATTTTAAGATATTTTACTTCCTGCATCGATGTATCTGACCTTTTAAATAAAGGGACCACAACTTGGATCTTTTTTAGATTTTAAATATACTTGCTATCGTATCTTACCTACTGTTGTGCCTTTTTTTGAGGGGGACACAAAAAGTACATGGAGACCCATTTATAATTGGGTGGAGCTATGAAGAGAGCAGTGGCTTACCCAAAGTGCTCTTCTGAGGTCCCAAGATCTTCACCTCCATGTGTAGTCTTGAGTCAGTTTTTAATGGAATGCCTACCCTCTTCCAGTCATTTGTAGCTTTCTGTGTTATTACAAAAGGCAGGATTTTATTTTCTTATATTTTAAATAGATCATTTGGCTAGTTCCTTAGTGTTTTGGAAATGTTGGGCTTTACTTTCCTGTCATAAGTCTCTACTACCTCAGAATCTATAACCTGGTTCTTTCAGCAGAACTTGGATTTTTTTTTCCTTGCAGTTGAGATGTATTGCACATTTAAAAAAATAGCTTTGTATCATATTCATTGCTTCTGATTGCTTAATATTGTGTTTCTTCACTATCTGTTGTTGATTAATTTTGTAAAATAAAAGTAGCATCCACCACAACAATCTTTAGAATTCTTGTTTAACTAGATGTTCCTTTATCCATTCTAGCACCAAGTCAAAAGCAGGGAGGGAAGTTGAAGGATGAGAAAACCAGTTGACCGTGGAATTTTGAGATGGTAAACAACATTCTCTCTCCCTCCCCCCACCCCAAAACTCAGATGCAAATTGAAAATGTATGGAAATAGTATAGATATGTATAGTAAATAAAACAGAAAGTGTGTCTCAGGAGATTGAGGTGATTCTATATCTCCCTAAGATATGGGAGACTATCATCCCTCTGTGTCCTTGTTATGAAAATTGATATATTTATGAGGCGTGTGTACCAATGTTCAGTATATACCACCTGCCCTTTTTTTTTTTTTAATGAGTGTCCCAGGTTAGTTAACCAGCTCAGTTTTCACTGTAAAGAAGTGAATTCTAAAGAAATGGAAAAAGTCTCACTTCCTGGGGAGTTTAAAATTTCTGGGGATGAGTTTTATGGTAGCAGACTAGGATTTTTGCCTTTGTGATGATGGAATATCATTACTTTAATAAGAACTCAGCCAAGTATCAAACAGAAAAAATTTACTTGTCCTAAGAATTTATTAATTCAAAACTTAATTTGCATTTTCCAAATTGATTAGGAAAATAAAAGGAATGATGGTTTCACTATTATATGGAATGCTCTCTAACATGGCTTCTTTGTCTTAATTAGTATTTTCTGTTGTCATGGTGTAGAGAGAAATGGTTTTTAAAAAATAATTGATAACCTTTGTGGCAATTCTAGAATAAATTTTGAAGTATCAGCTGTCACTAAATTTAAAGGAAGAAAGAAACATTCTTTGAATTGGCTTCTTTGTGAAATTTTACAGGCTTTTAAAGCTATGCATAATAAAGATTTGAGGGACTGTAATCTTGACTAGTAAATGATTTCATCTTCAATTCTGATAGTAATTTTTTTTAAACAATCTGGCAAAGAATGATTTTCTGTAGCATTCTGTTCTCCCATTCTGATTCTCCCAATACTTGTTCTATAGTAAAAATACTTTAGACATTGTACCAAAGGCTATTTGTCACATATTTTCAGGAGTTTTAAAGACTGCTCCAGTTTGAAAAAAAAAAGAACTGTATAGAAGCACACAGCATCATATTAAATGTCTTTGTAACACTGATCATTTTTATATTGTCCTCTCATTAAAACCTTCTAAATGGAATAGAAACTCACCATTTTGTACACTTATTTATAAAATATCTTTTTAGCAAATTTTTAAAACTAATTTTATATTGAATGAAATTACTTTCATGTAGATCATTTTAGGTGATTTGTAAAACAGTTAATTTTTTAAAGGAGGTATGGGTAATTGAGATTGCTGTTGCTGAGGTAAATTCTAAATTTCAGCTGAACAAATGTTAAAATATGTCTTATATTTTAGAAATGGCAAGTAGTTTCATGATTTGAGAAATTGTGTTTTAGTTATTTGGGATCCTAGCTCTCACTGTGTGTAAGGCAAGTTGCCTTACAATTAGAGGATCAGAAGGTCCCTCTTAGTTCTAAAAGTCTATGGCTTATAATTTTATGTCAAAATGGCTTAGTAGTTTATAGCACTAGACTGGTTCTTCAGTAACATTTGGCTTTGTACCACCTAATTTGGCCATTGTTTTTAAAATTCTTGGAGAGGGGGGAATGGGAAATGAAGGAATAAATGAAAAAGCACTTATTATATTCTATTATGTGCTAAGCACCGAAGATAACAAAAGCAAAGGAAGAACCTGGAAACAAAGGTAAAAACCCATAAAGAAATTTGTCAAAATTGCATTTTTTCCCACATGCCCTTCCACCTATTTGCTGTGCTTTTTAAATAAGTGGTTCCCATGATATTTGTATGTTAGCTCCTAATATAATTTAAAATATATGTTGTAGTGCAGTAGGAAGAAAAATCTGGATTTGGAGTCAGAAGACCTGAGTTTTAACCCCCATTCTGCTATTTACCTGCATTTTCTGGGCCTCAGTTTTTGTCTTTTTTTTTTGGGAGGGCAGTTGGGGTTAAATAACTGTCCAAGGTCACACAGCTAGTTTTTGTGTTGTGTCTGAGTCCGGATTTGAACTCAGGTCTTCCAGACTCCCAGGCCGGTGCCCTATTTCAGGGCACCACCTAGTCGCCCTGGGGCCTCAGTTCCTTTTTTCGGTAAAACGAGGAAGTTGGACTTGATACCCTCTTCTAGCCCTAAATCTATGATTTTTTTAATCCAGAGTCCTCAAGCCAATAGAAACCTGGGCTTTTACATGGTCTGTTTTATATAAGAGATATGTGAGATTGAAATAATAAATAGTCCAAGCTTAGGAAAAAAACCCATCAGAACATACCCTTTGATTGTCTTAGAACCTGGGATGAGAAGTAATAAAAGTAATATCAAATAGCATTGTTGAAGTGGGGACTTTGGTTGTCGAATAAAGTAGTGACCACAGCCATCTTGAACAAGGATTTACATTTAGAATAGTCGACTATACATATATATATGTATATATATGTATGAATATTATATATATATATTGTAGACTCCCAGTTAGGCAGAACAGACTTGAGAAGTGGCAGAAAGTTTTTATAAGTGAAATTCAGCATAGTAAATAGCTTTATAGAGTAGATACAGCCTTAACTGAGTTGTGGCTTGCCATTAAAATGCATTAATTGGAATCTCAAAGAAAGTGGCCTACACTAACATGGGAATTTTTAGAAAGAAATATAAGGTATGGTAGTGTGGTAGACTGGGAAGAAGGCTAGAAGTCAAGAAACCTAGATTTTAGTCACAGATCCTGTGACTAGGGAATTAAAATTTTGTTAATTGCATATTATGTGCAGGGTAATGTCATAGATCTCAATGATAGAGAGATGAAAAATGAAATAATCTGTATTCTTGAGAAGCTTTCATTCTTTTGAGGGGACTACAACAGGTGTACAGGTAAGTATAGTAAGAGGTAGGGTGTGATGGGATTACAAGTATAGATTCAAAGTGTTGTAAGGTAATTTGGAGTAAAAACTTCCTTGTATACCTTGTATTGCTTATGGAAGGATGAATGGGCCTTGAAGGAAGAGAAAGTTTCAACAGGCATTGAGAATGACCTGTTGAAATGCAAGGAGACAGTACAGTTTAAGATAGTATAATAATAGAATTAAACAATTATAATATTAATCATTAATTTTCATTAATTTACAATATAAAATGTGTCATTACAATATTATGCAATTGTTATAATAAAAGGGAACAGATGTTTAGTCCATTTTTGGTTGGAATGGCAGATGCTGTGGAGAGTAGGCTGATATAAGACAGGAAAATTAGGTTGGAGCCAAAAATTGAAGGCCTTAAATTCTGGATTTAGAAATTGCCTAAAGGCAACAAGGAACTCCTAAAGATAGGAATGACCTGTTTTTATAAGCAAAAATCTGGAGTACAGCTTGGAGGGGGGGGGTACAGAGGTGACAAGTTAGGAGTTTATGGAGAGAAGGAAATGGCAAACCACTCCAGTATCTTTGCCAAGAAAACCCCACATAGGGTCACAAAGTTAGATAAGACTGAAAAAAAGATGAAACTGAAAAGAGACGAGATAATGAGGGTTTGAACTCATGATAATGTGAGTGGAAAGAAGGTAGGGCTTGTAGTTTAATTTTGTGAAAGTTGACTGAGGAGAAAGGAGAGTCAAAGACTAAATGAATAGCCCAAGGTTTTAAAATGTGCAATTAAGAGGAAGGAGGCATTGATAAAAATGTGTTTTAGAAGGTGCAAATTAGATGTCTTAGACTGAGGAAGCTGCAAACAGTAGGCCTGGGATTAAAGGGGGAAAAACCTTTGAACTCGCTTCATTTCATTCCTGCAGTCAGGGCTTCTTTGTCCCACTTTCCCTTCTCCCCACCCTCCAAAAATCATAAACTTTCTGAACAACTTCCAGGAACCTTAAGCCCTCTCTTGGACTCCAGGCTCAAGTGCATGCAAATTGTTTTCATTCCTTCCCTATTGTTCTTTTCAACCTTAAAAAGGAATATAAAATCCGCCTAAATGCATACACAACTCGTAGAGATGGAATCGGCCGAACTGACGTAGCCGATGGCCAAGATGTAATTACAGTTTAATCACCCTTTGTCACACAGTGAATAGGACCAGGGCCCCGGAGTCCAGAGGACCCGAGTTCAAATGTGGCCTGGGACACGACAGGCTGTGTGATCTTGGGCAAGTCACTTAACCCCAGTTGCCTTGCCTTCCCCCCTCCAAAAAAAAGTGAGGTAGCGATACAAAATCAGTCTAAATTTTTTTAAAAGTAAGTACAATTACACAAGTTCAAAGTAATATTTTTGTTCATATCTGTTATTTGTTACTGATATATTCTATGTTTACATTATTTATGTATCGATATCTTCTCGTTTTTATTGCGAAGACTCGCCTTATCTGGTAATTCAATCTTGAAAGATGACTGCCCTTATTTCTTTACCTCGTGATCATTAAGTCCTTTATACGTATTAGCCGCCACCTTGCCGAGGGTCTGGTTTTTGTGCTTTTCTTTCCTGGCGACACGAGGCCAAGCCTCATTCCTGGCCTCGAAACCTTAAAGGCTTGTCGGCTGAATGCCTGATATTAATACCCGATTTCATGGCCCCGGCACCCCAAATGTGGGCACGAGGCGCCTCAGGCTCTGAGGCTCTACATCCCTGCGGCGTCTGCCGAGCTCGGCCACGCCCCCCGCCCGCTGGGAAGGACGGCGGGACCCGAAGCGCTTGCGTCAATGACGTACTTCCGGTGTCGCGAAGTCCCGCCCCCCTCGGCTCCAGGTTGGAACGCGGTTTCCCCGGGAGACCACCGTGAGCCAGGCCCAGGAAGTCGAGACGCGCCATGGAGCCGAAAATAGTCAAGCCTCCGGGTCAGGACGCGGCCTTGGAGCGCCTCAAGAACCGTTACGGAATCGGTAGCACTTTCCCATATGAGGTAAACCCTCCCCCTGTCAGAGGGCAAGGCGACTATCTCTTCTCCCTTTTGAATCCCGCTGGGCTTCCAGGGTCCCGCTCGGCTCTCTCGTCCCCTTCCCCCTCCATTCCCCGCCAGGGAAAGTCATCGTGTCGTCCCCGGGTCCTGCAGGCCGGGACCCCGCTTCCCCTGCCTCAGGTAACCTTCCAGCGCCCGGCCCGCGCGCCTCGGGGGAGGGGGTCGGGAGTCAGGGGCAGTGAGGGAGTAACCCGAGCTGGCGCTCGTGGGAGCTCTGGACGCGCGGCGTGAAGCTCCCACGGTGTGCCGGGCCCTGGGGGTTACTGTTAGCCGCGCACACTCGGGTTGAGCTCGGGGTCGGGAGAAGAGTTCCGCGGCAGTTCACGGAGGGGCGGGGGCTTGTTTTACCGGCGCGGGATGAGGGAGGGGGAATTTGAGAGGAGCCACCCCGCGGCTACCTGCCAAGTGTCCCGAATCAGCATTCCAGCTTGGGTCTTCTCGCTTCCTAAGTCAGCTGCCTGCCTGGAGCCCGACTCCCAGCGAGCCACCTTACTTTGCGTTTCTTTTTAAAATTGTGGCTTTTTTCGATTGTCAAGATTTTCCTCACATCTTGCCCCGATAGAAAAAACCTCTTGTACTAACTGACATAGGTGGCACTCAAGCACAGCCGATCTCTACCGCGGTTATGTCCCCAAATAGGTTTCCCTGATAGGATCCTTGCTGGCAGGGTGACGGAGTGCGCCTTCCTTAGCCTGGGAGCTGAGGGGCACTCCGAGCAAGGCCTTGTGTCTCCTCGACTGTAAAGTATGCCAGCGCACTAGTGAGGATAAGGGCTGGCACTGAAACTCAGGATGCGTGCCTTTCAGGGCGGCGGTGCCTTCACTACACATAGCTGCTTCCCTTGGGGGCAAGAGCTGCGCGGAAGGACGACTCGCACTGCAGATCTCTTAATCCCCAGCCTCAGTTTTCACATCTTTTAAAAAGTGCAAAGGGTAAAGCACAAGAAGCATTTATCAACCATCTCCAGGGCTCCTAGCACTGTGCTATTACGGAGAATACAAAAAGTTGAGATAAAGCAGGCCTTCGGGGAGTCTACAATCTAATAAATTGTGTTTTATACACAATATTATATGTATAAGTGGTTAAACATAAAGTGCTGAATCCTGGGGAGGAAAGCTTTTAATGACTTGATAGATCAGTGTACAAAGAGTTATGGACCTTATTAGGGACATCTGTAGGAACATTTATCTGTTCTGTCTACCTTACTGAGTGATTATAAGGATCATATAAGATCAGTATGGCCCCAAATTCAAGTGGTCTCATCTTCCTTGTGGTTAATTGTCCTAAAAATTTTTCGCTGCCTAATAGAATTTTTCAAAAAATGTATTTGTATTAAAACTGAGGTGTTATAAAAATCTTGTAAAAGTTGGTTTTATATTTTAACTTAAAATGAAAACGTGAGTATTTTTAAGATAAGCTTTTAAGTATTAAATATAAGTTAAATGTGTTATTTCTTTTAGTTTGTTGGTTTGGATAATCAGGTCAGATGTAAAAGCAGAAGATCTCTTACCTACACAGGTAGGAAGATTAAGTTTATTGTATGTTTTAATGTTCATAATGAAACAGTTTGACAGGACAGCACTAGAAAATTAGCATACTATGCCTGTAGAAAGTTTTGTTCATGGTAGTATAAATAACAAATAATGTATTTTTTCAATTATTTTAGTAAACTAATAGCTGCTTTATAAGTGTCCTACAAACCTATAAGTCAAATATATGAGTCAGTCTGATTCTGTCATTTTTAAATACATTTGTTCCTACCTTTCCCTCCCTACCCATTAAAGCTTCTTTATGTTGGGTTAAGAAACAAAACACTAAGGGAGTATATTTGGTGGCATATACACATTCTCATGTTAGTAAGATCCCAGTTATTGAAACGAAGAAATAATGCATTAACTAAATGTTATTGTAGTATACTTTTAAAAATACATAATTGAACTGTAGGGAGTAGTTTATGTAGCAGATCTAGCTCTGGTTCCATGTTGACATTTAATTTGATTTATATCTTGGTAAAAGTCACCATAAACATGTATCAGCTACTTATTTATGAATCTCTAGTTATTATATTAGTGTAGCTTTGGTACTTAAATGTCACCCCCCCCCCAAAAAAAAAGGAAAAAGAAGATCATATAAAAATTCCTTTTTAGAATTTTATCCATTATTTCCTAAATTTAGACATTGACTATTCCAGTCATTAACTTTATTGGGTTCAGTACTTTTATGATAACTTTTTTTCAATTCACCAGTTAACGTATATCAAACAATACTTTTATATTTACTTTTATAGGTAATAATTACGATTATCGATTTTAGAATTAAAATTAGTTAATCTTAAGAGAATACTTCCTGAAATATTTGATATGTGAATAGATATTCAGGATCTTAAATTAAAATTGTATTTGTTTGACACTTCCAATCTTATCAAATTAGAGCAAAAAGCATTTCTCATTAAATTTCTGAGAAAAGAGGACTTGTACTTTTTTTGAATCTTAATTTTATATAAAATATTTATACTTTGCTTTTCTATATAACCTTGCCCTTTGTTTTGTTGACTTCAAATGAACATGGCCTAAGATTTTATTCATTGAATATTTATTGAGAACTTACTACATGTATTATAATATAAGAAATGACTGTGTACTGGGGAGGATATTTTAAAAAATCAGATATTGCTTTATGGGTTTTATAGTTTAGTTATGGAGACGAGATGTTACATACTCAACATAGTTAATTTATTCTTAAATAGCTCTATGATAAGTGTTCTATGAAAAGTCAGTATCTCAATCTGTACTTCTTATGTTTTTTTATTTGCTGATAGATGTGTTGGATAACTCTTCATCAGATCCAGTTATGTCTCTGCCCACTGACTCAGCAGCATCATTTTCTCAAAATACAGGAATAAATTCTACAAAACCCCTTTGTGACTTGTTTAAGAAGAATGTGAATTGGTATGATATCCCTGTATCCCTACTACTGCTGGCTCTTGAAAACTAGATTTAAAATTTGCTTTTTTTTTTTTTTTTACCTGAGAGATTTAAACCTAGTAACTTGAATGTTGTTAGCTTCAGTTATCTTTTCTGATTGAAGAGATAGGTAGATAAGGCATTTATTAAGCACACAAGTGCATAGCAGGTGTTATAACAACTACTGAAAATATAAATAAAAGCCAGCACTGCAGGGCCTGTCCTCAAGGAGTTTGCCTTCTAATAGGAGAAACAAGTACATAAAGGGAAGCTGGAAGGGAAAATTACTGGCACTTGGTGGCCTGCAAGTGAAGTGGAGGCTTGTTCCAGGAAAAAAAGTAAAAGTTAAGCTATTAGAGGCCAGGGTATTTCCATGTAGACTGTGAGCTTCTTGGGAGTAGGTTTTTTGTTTGTTTGGTTTTTTTTCCCTCCTATCCCCAGTATTTACATAGTGATGGGCACATTAATAGGTATTTAATAAATGCTGGTTGACTAAGCCCAAGGATCTAGTTGGGGAGGGGTTGGGGGTAATGACTGGAGTCCATGTGGTATGGTTTGGAGCTGGTGCATAGGAAGGAAGATAGAGACCTGGTTGAAAGGAACCTCTTTATTTTTACTCAGAAACAGCCAAGATTGGAACATAAACATATTAGATTTAAAGTTAAATTAATGTATCTGGCTATCCTATTGATCATTCTAAAGTATATGAATAACATTTTTATATGTGTTCTTTCAATTTGAATAATCCAAGATTAAAATTGAGATGTGTGTTTTAATTTGAATCCATGTTTCTTGAGGCACTGAGATGTTTTTAAATTAGCATGATAAATAATAATAGCATTTTTATGGTAGTTTTAGAGTTTGTAAAGTGTTGAGTCCCCATTGTGGATAGTGTGGTATAAGACACAAAAGAAGGGCATAAATTGTTCTGTCCTTTGAGGAACTTAAGTCTTTTTAAAAATTAAAAAAAAATTTTTTTTGAGCTTGTAGTTTACTTAAAGAAATAACACACATAAAAAGCCATTACAGAACATTCTAGGACAGCGTATTAAGCTATGCTGAATTAAACATGAGAAATGGCCAAAATATATGGTAGAGATAATAAGTGTCTCTATGTATGACAGTGGAGGGAAGTTTAGAAATAAAGTAAAACTAAAGCTGTATAAGAGAAGCAGTTTGTTACCATAGATTGAAATTGCTGAGAAGGTGCTGATCTGCTTTGATGGAAGGGGTTTCCTTGCCTGGGAATTGCAGTTGGCTATCACAATGTTTCCATTGGTCACAGGTCCAAGGCTTATCCCTGTCTTAAAGTAGTATATATACGTAGAGTGTAGAAGAGCAATTTTCCAGGGCGTTCAAGCAGGAATTCCTACATCTTTGTTAAAGTTATCTGCAGTTTTCAAATGAAAGGTACATATTTGTCTTTAATTATTTAAATTCTCCCAGAAACACTGCCACCTTTTTCTTTTGGAGCGTTAGAACACAGACAGAAAGAAGAGAATTGGGGGCGGCCAGGTGGTGCAGCGAGTAAGAGCACTGGCCCCAGAGTCGGGATGACCTGGGATCGAATCCGGGCTCAGATGCTTAGCACCACACCCAGAAATAACTGGCCGTGTAACCTTGAGCAAGTTACTCAACCCCAGTTTCTTTTAAAAAAAAGAGAATTGACACGAAGTTCATTATCTTTATTTATTTGGGATTTACCCTAGAATTTCCTTACATAAAATGAAAGGCACCTTTGTCAGTATTCTCTTTTTCTAGGGAATAATTTGGGGATGTTTTATGATTTTAGCTTTATTCACAACATGTAATGAGTGCAACTTATGTGAAGAGTACTTTGTGCTAGAGAAGATACATTTAGGTAAGGATCAGTCTGCCTCCATGGAGCTAACAGTCTAAGAAAAGAGTAAGATCCAAATGGGGCAGTTAGGTGGTGCAGTGAATAGAGCACCTGGTCCTGGACTCAGGAGACCTGGGTTCAAATCTGGCCTCAAGACGCTTGACACTTAACTAGCTGTGTGATCTTGGGCAAGTCACCTAACCCCAATTGCCTTTCCTTACCCCCTCCACACACACAAAAAAAGAGTAAGACAAAAACATGGATAACAGTAATATATAATTTTCAATCAGTATTTACCAAGCCCATACTATGTGTACAGTACCAGAGATACAAATGTAAAGACTTGGAGCTTGCCTTCTATTGGGGGAAACAAGTATATCTGATAAGTGTATTCAAAGTAATAAAAAATAATAAATACCAAGTACTTGGGGAGAGGGAATTAGAGGGGAGCAGGGTCAGGAAAGGTTTCATGTAAAAGGTATTGCTGGAACTCTGTTATAAAGAAAGAGGGAATTTGGGGGCAGAGGTAAGGAGGTAGTGCATTCTACGTGTGGGGGATACATGTGCAGGGGCATTGAGATGGGAGATAGAGTAAAGTGTCTTTTTTGAAGAATGGAGAGGAAGCTAGCCAGATTGTCAAGTTTAGAAGGGGAATAATACGTAATGAGGTTGGAAAGATAGATTGGGGATAGGTTATGAAGGACTTTAAAGGATAAACAGAGGAGATTATAAATTTGCTCTTAAAGGGTACTAATGGAGCCTTAGGAGTTGCTTGAATTGAGGAGTGACATGGGTCTGATAATGTACTTAAGGAAAATCACTTTGGTAGCAGTGTGGAACAGTGGTGTCAATCACAAATAGAAATGGGGGCCACTAAACCATCCTTAAAAGATCACTGTAGGCTGCATTTTGACTTAGAAAACCACATATTAACATCTGTATTGTATTTTTACTTATTTTTTTACATATTTCCCAATTATATCTTTTTTTTTTCTTTTTTTTGCCTTTTGGAGGGTAATTAGGGTTAAGTAACTTACCCAAGGTTACATGGCAGTTTTTTTGTGTTGGTGTTAAGTGTCTTAAGGCCAGAACTGAACTCAGGTCCTCCTGACTCCAGGGCTGGTGCTCTATTCACTGTGCCACCTAGCCGTCCCCCAATTATATCTTTTTTTTTTATTTTTAAAATTTTTTGAAAATTAATTTGTTTGTTTACTTTTAGTTTACAGCATTCAATTCCACAATTCCTTGAGCTTCACATTTTGTTCCCCTTTTTCCCCTCCCCACCATGGTGGCATATAGTCAAATATAGGATCTGTAAATACTTTCACATTATACATCAGTCAGGTTATAGAGATCGATTGTATCAGATGGAATGAAAAATGGTAAAGAGGACATAAAACCAAACAAGAAAAGGAAAAAGATCAGGTATTTTGCTTCCATCTGGATGTAAACTCAGTTCTTTCTAGTTCTTTTTCTGGATGCACACATTTCTCTCCATCATGAGTCTTTTGGGATTGTCTTATATCACTGCATTGCTGAGAAGAGTCCAGTCTATCAAAGTTGGTCATCACACATACGTTGTGTCTGCAGTTGTGTACAAATTTCTCCTGGTTCTACTCTTCTCACTCAGTATCTGTTAGTATAAGCCTCTTCAGGTAAATATGAAGACTGTCTGCTCCTCGTTTGTTATAGCACGATAGTATTCCACAACATGCATATACCACAGCTTATTCAGCCATTCCCCAATTGATGGGCACCCCCTTAATTTCCAATTCTTTGCTACCACAAAAAGAACTGCTATAAACATTTTTGTATGTATGGGTCTTCCTCCCACTTCTATGATCTCTTTGGGATATAACCCTAGGAGTGGTATTGCTGGGTCAATTAGCCCTTTGGGCATAATTCCAGATTGCTCTCCAGAAAGGCTGGATCAGTTCGCAACTCCACCAGCAATGCATTAGTGTTCCAATTTGCTCACATCCTCTCCAGCATTTGTCATTTTCCTGTTTTGTCATCTTAACCAATCTGGCTGGTGAGATGTGGTACCTCAGAGTTGTTTTGATTTGCATTTCTCTAATCAATAGTGAATTAGAGCATTTCTTCATGTGCTTGTAGATATCTTTAATTTCTTTTTCTGAAAATTGCCTGTTCATATCCTTTGACCATTTATCAATCGGGGAACCCCCAATTATATCTTAATCTGCATCAGGCAGCATCTGGAGTTTTGTGGGTTGCTGCATGTTTCATATCTGATGTGGAAGATTGATTGGAGAGGAGAGAAACCAAATGTAGGACCAATTAGGAAGCCAGTGAGAAGTGACGAGGACATGAATTAAGGTGGTGGATGTATGTGTAGGAAGAAGAGCTTGGATGTGAGAGTTGATTAAGAAGTAGGAATAATAAAATTGGGCAAGTAATTGACTATGTGGAGTAAGGAAGAGTGATTCTCTATACTACTTTTTTTTACACACATTTATGTTACCTGTTATTTGTCTTTATTCGTTCATATATATTATACACAAATGGGAACTATATATATATTATATATATACATACACATGTACACACACACACACATCCTCTGAACCTGTGATTTCATCAGTGTAGAAAACTCAAGTAACAAAATTCTCTTTTTCAATGCAAATGAACAACTTCTATAATTTATAATCTTAAAGAGTTGGGGCACTGGGAAGTCAAGGGATTTGCCCAGTGTCACAGTCAGTATGGGTCAGAAATAAGACTTAAACCAACCATATCATTCTGATTGCTACAGTTATCCCTCTGTTACTACAGTCTTTTATTATGCCTTGCCGCTTCTTAACTTTATTACATATACTGTAGAATTTTCAACCTTTAATATAGTTCTGTTAGAATTTACAAATTTTGTTTCTAAATAAGTTTGAATGCATGTAAAAAAATATAGTTCAGTTAACTACATGTAATAAATAGTCACTTGTCTTTGACAAATGCCATTAAAATTTTTCTTTACAATTCTGTAATACTAATTAATGACCCTGGCCAAATCAGTTTCCTCATTCTTAAAGGGCTAATAATAGTTGTTATTCTTATTTTATTGCTTTGTTGTAAAGAAAGTGCATTTTAAACTTTAAGGCTTTATGTACATATGAACTGTTACTGCATTTCAATTTTAATAGTATAAATATTTTATAGGATTTTTTGAGATTGCTATGTGTAATTTTTTCTTTAAAGTCTAGATGATGACCTGGATTATTTTTGTGATTTGAGTCCACTGGAGGTGGAAGAAGAGTTAGTTGAAGATGATCATAGTATCAATATTGCACAGACAATCGAACCATTCACAAAACAAACACCTCCAGGTAAATAAAAGTTCTATTTCATAATAGTCACTTAATTTTAACTTAGCCAGGAATGAAGAATGAAACTTATTTCTGGAATTGTAAAGATGGATACTGAATTGCCAATATATTTTAAAATGTACCTTTTATAAACTGTATTGATATATTTTAACTTCGGCTGTATTTTTGAAGATATCCTCCTCCTGTCCTCCTTTCACTATCGATTAAGCTGCCCCTTGTAACAAACAAATAAGCAGAAAAAAGCCAGCAAAACTAATCAACACATCAAGTGGATGCAGAAGCAAATATTTCTCTGCAAAGAAGGGAGAGGTGCCTTTTTATCATCTCAGCCAAGTCAAGCGTGCTTATAGAATGACAGATCATTCAGTTTTGGTTTTTATGTTCTCCAGGTACATTTACTCCCTGTGTGACCTTGGGAAGGTCACCTAACCTTTTTGGATTTTAGTTTTTTTGATAGTACAAGAAGAGGATTAGATTAGATGACCTTTGAAATCCCTTCCAGCTCTAAAGCTTTTTCTAATTTAAAAAAGTTGATATATTTTGTTTTTATATCATTTACATTTCCCATTATATCTTCCTCTCCTTCCTGAGCATCTTTCATCCCTTAGAACAAAGAATAAAAAGGGGGAATGAGGGGGACAGTTTAACAAAACTAACAAAGGTGACAACCAAGGCTGCCTTCTGTAGTGGTCCACACATAGTTTCTCCTTTCTGTAAAAAAAAAAAGTGTAGAATACATTTTTCTCATATCTTAGGAATCATGCTTTGTCATTATAATTTTATATAATATGCTACTATCAAAGACTGAGAGCCAAAAGGGATCTTATAAGTTTAGTTTAACACCTCTGTTTCTGAGGTAAAAAAAATGAAACCCAGAAAGTTTTAAGTGACTTGTCCAGGGTTACACAGTGGATAACTGTGTTTAGTTCAAATTCAGACTCAAGGCTTCAGGTTAAAGCTTTGACAATCAGTAGTGGGATCAGACCTATGACAGGTGGAAATAGGGAAACCTAGTCTCAAGAACAAATAAACAAAAAACATCTGGTTTATTTTTCTCCTAATTTTTTTATAGTATGACCATTAATATTCAGGTCACATATTTTGATTTTGATCTTATTGTGACATATGGGTTAAAATGTTAATCTAAACTCATTTTCTGCCAAACTATGTTACAGTTTTTCTGTTTATTTTTGTCAAATAGAGAGTTCTTCCTCAAATCATTTGTGTTACCAGGTTTATTGAACCCACAGTTACTTGAGTTAATTGTTTCAGGTTTTTCTTCATCTGGTATGTTCCACTGATCCACTTTTC
>NW_027185863.1:7141492-7141981 GCF_028583685.1 Petaurus breviceps papuanus
TTTTTTTTTTTTTTGGTCAGAAATGTTGAACAGAAGTGTCATTGTCTGTCTCAGAGCTATATATTTGTATGTCTCACCTAGGATACCAAAGATAAATTATTTAGAATTTCAAAATAGGCCTTCAATTTGGTTTAGCATTTCCTCAGATTATCTGACCAACCAAAAACCCTCACTTTCTCCATAAAATTTTCTCTGTTACAGTTTCTCTTGGTAAACCCTTAAAATGGTCTTATTGTCTTAGAACTTCATTGGACTCTAAGTGTAGTCATGTTCTTGTCTTCTTTTGGAGGACAATCTCATTACTTCCACTCTTTTTTAAAAAATCTTTTGGTCTTTATTAATTTGTTTCTTTACTTTTAGTTTATGAGATTCAGTTCCACAATCCCTTGAGTTTCAAATTTTCTTTCCCTTCATCTTCTCCCCACCCACCACCGCCATGGCAGCATTCAATCAAATATAGGATCTGCATATACCTTCACATTAAACATT